>NC_045629.1:13882196-14185227 GCF_009829155.1 Mustela erminea | reverse complement strand
CCCCATGCTTGTAGATTTTTAACATGTATTTTGAGTTTTTCCCTTAATTTTTAGGCAGAAGGCATGTAAAAGGTAGGAACCCTGATACCCTCCCCCATTTTGTTATTAGTTAAGGTTCTTCAGAGATACAGAATCAATATAATAGGGTGTGTGTGTGTGTGTGTGTGTCTGTGTGTGTGTGTGTAGACAGAAACAGAGACACACAGATTTATTGTAAGAAATGGACTCACATGATTATAGAGTCTAGCCAGTCTAAAATCTGCAGGGTAGGCAGGCAAGCTGGACACCCAAGGAAGAGTTGATGTTGTAGCTCAAGGCCAAAGGCAGTGTGGAAACAGTTTCCTCTTCCTTGGAGGTGGTTGGGTGGGTGGGGGGGTCTTTTTCTTTAGGCCTTCAACTGATTGGATGAGGCCCATTTACAGTATGGGGGATAATCTGCTTTACTCCAAGACTACAGATTTAAGTGTTAATCTCATCTAAAAAATATCTTCACAGCAACATATAGACATGTTTGACCAAATATCTGGGTTATCATGGCTTTGCTAAGTTGACACATCAAATTAAACCATCACATGCCTCCAATAGCACCTAACGATAACATAAGAATATAAGAGGAGTTGAATAAGTAGTTATGGTATGAAAAATGTGATTTCATGTGCGATTTTCCATCTGATGGTGATATTATCCTTTCATTTCCTTACCTCCTCATCTGATGGTGATATTATAAAATGCAAATGGCCCAGACGATGGGCTGGAAGAGCTTATAGACAGAAATATCACTGTGTGAATGAACCTTACCTGTCTAGAATGTACTGTATTTCGTGTTACCTTCACAGAGGTGCTTATCTAATTCTTACCAAAAAATCTTGTGAGTTCAGTATTTTTCAGCTATATTTAGCCATGTTTCCTCAAACTTTTTTTTCTTTTCCTTTCCACTACTTGTCATAGAATTCAATGTTGGAGTGCATGATAATGTCCTACATGTCTCTGAAACTTTGTTCTTTTTTTTTTTTTTTTTCTTAATCATTTTACCTGCTTAGGTAGCATACTTTCTATTGCTCTATCTTCAAGTTCAGTGAATTTTTCTTCTGCTGTTTCAAATCTGCTGTTGAGCCCATGGAGTAAAAATTTCATTCTAACTACTCTGCTTTTCAAGTCTAGATTTCCAGCTGCTTCTTTTATATAGTTTCCATTTCACTGTTGAGATTCTATATCTGGTCACTCATTAATACCGTGTTTTTTAAAAAATGTTTAAACTTACTTACAGTCACCCATTTGAAACGTTTTTCTAATAAACCCAGCCTCTGGGCACTAGGAGACAGTTGCTACTGACTACTTTTTTCCCTTTGAGTGTGGATCAGGAGAGTCCTGTTTCTTTGCATGTCTAGGAATTTTAGGGTGAAAGCTGAATTGTGTATAGAATACACAGAGTGGCAACTCTGGAATTTTCTTTTTCCCTTGAGGATTATTGGGGACCATTAACTTGCTTGGATTCAAACTAAAAAATCCATCTCCCTGCAGTGTGAAGCAACCTCTTTCTCTGCTCAGGTTTGTTGACTTCCAGCTACTATATTTTTAAGTTCAGCTCTCTGGAGAGCGGGGCAGGAGGTGCCCTGAGCCTGGGTGGTTTAGTGGTCTGCTACAGATTTGGGCAGAATTCATACTTTGATTTGGGGGCTTCTTTCTGAGATTCCAGCCTGAAGTGCTGCTGTCTTATACTTCAAGCCATTAGGACTTCAAATTTCTTCTAGGAAAACTGGATGTGTATTGAGAAATGTACTCAGGCAAAGCACAACAAATTTGCACATTTCGCCAGGGGAGTTCTGTCATTAAAAGCAGATTTCTGCAGTAGCTAGCCTCTTGGAAGACCCCCAGAGACTCTTGCCTCCTGGTACTCAGGCCTCTGTGTGGTCTTCTTTCCATTGAATAGGGCTGACCTGAGTGACTAATAGGGCAATGCAGAACTTACAGAGTGTGAATCCCAAGGCTAATATTGCACCTTCTACCTTGTCTTTCCTTTGGATCACTTGCTTGCTCTGGAGGAACCTGGCTGCCTTGTCATGAGAATATATAAGCAGCCTTTCGGTAGTGTAGGTAGCAGCGAACTTGTGTAAGATATTAAATGTTTATGGTGGTTGTAAGCTGCTGGGTTTGGGGGTACTTTGCTTTGCAGCCATATAGAACTAGTCCATCCTTATTGAGGTTCTGCCTGCTTTTTCACCAGTCTCCTAGGAGCTACTTATGAAGATGGAAAGTTATCAGTCAGCCCGGGATTTGTGCCGAGTTTGTTCTCCAGTTTTGGATGTAGGCCCTTCTGTGGCTCTCTTGCATCCAAGATTTCCCTTTTCGGTTTTCATCTGCTCTGTTCTTTTCATGCTGTGATCTGCCCTCTTCAGTGGGGAAGGACTCAGTTTTCCACTGTCTGACTTGGGATGGTTGGGAGCAAAAAATCACAAACTCACCATTCTTACCCAATGTAGAGACTGTCTTTCAAGAATAAATTCTTCTGGGGGTGCCTTGGTGGCTCAGTCTGTTAAGCATCTGCCTTTGGCTCAGGTCATGATCCTAGGATTCTGGAATCGAGCTCTGCATCGGGCTCCCTGCTCAGTGGGGAGCCTGCTTCTCCCTCTGCCTCTTTCTCTACACCCTCCCTAGCTCATGTGTGTGCACTAACACTTTCTCTCTCTCTCTCTCTCTATCTCTCTCTCTCTCATGTTCTCTTGCACATGCACACACTTCTTCTTTCTCAATTAAATAAATAAAACCTTGGGCGCCTGGGTGGCTCAGTGGGTTAAGCCGCTGCCTTTGGCTCAGGTCATGATCTCAGAGTCCTGGGATCAAGTCCCACGTTGGGCACTCTGCTCAGCAGGGAGCCTGCTTCCCTCTTATCTCTCTCTCTCTGCCTGCCTCTCCATCTACTTGTGATCTCTCTCTGTCAAATAAATAAATAAAATTTTTAAAAATAAATAAATAAATAAAACCTTAAAAAGAAATAGTAAATTCTCCTGTTATAAGTTTCTACATATCTTTAGTCATTTTCCAGGGCCTTCAAAGTTGTTTTAATATTTCAGTGACATTTCATTGATTTAATGGATTGAAATTAAATTAATTAACATTTCATTGATTTAATTGAAATTGGTGATAATTCATGGATTTAATGAAATATGAATATTAACATTCTCCAAATACTAGAGAAGCTGAACATTTGAAATTTGTAAGTTGTTCTGGATTCCCTTGCTGCAAACTGCCTAGTCCTATTTTTTTTTCCCTCATTGATTTTCAGGGTTTCATTAATTTTGATATTAATTTCCTTGTTAGTTTTTATATCGCAAAAATATTTTCGCAATTGGTTCTTTAGCTATTAACTTCATGTGCAAAGCTTTACAGATGCATAATTGTTGAGACAAGTAAGTGTGTGAATGAATGCATGAGAGTGGCCTTCTCTCACCTGTTATAGTACTTTGAATGTTCCAGTAATATCTCCTTGCTCTCATATACTTTTCTATTGTAATTAAATATGCACAAAAACTTTTGGACTTGATTCAATGGTCTTGGCTTGGGGAGCGTAGTTCTTCTGTCAAGTCATTCACTCGTTTATCTTACTGAGATAATGTAGCACCTGTTCCTGAGGACACCTGTCACCAAGCTTCAATGACTTAGGTTTCTGAGAGTCCTTCACATGGGCTCAACCAGGGCATCACTGCCTTGAACTTAATTATTGTCTGGTCTAAGTAGGACTTCAGTCTCATACTTGCCTGCTGGAGGCACTTTGGTTCGCTGTCTTTATCAGTCCCTAATACACCATCTGTTCCTCATTGTTAGTACCAGCAGCCCACCTAGATATAACTCACACAGGCTGGTGGTTCAGTTCAGGCCACACCACGACGCCTCTGTAAGTTTCCCAGAGTGTTGAGGCACGATGTAGCACTAGCACACTTAAACAAGTTCTGGGAAAAGCTTCGAGAAAAGTCTCCCTTCCCCCGACCCCGCTTGCAGCTGCGAAAAGAGGTTGTAAGAGAACGGCTGTTAGAGATTTATTATAATCATTACATTCAACAGCTACTGTAGTTTTAGTGGTTCCTAAAATATACCCGCAGTTATTGTCTGATTACTTCTACAGATAAGTTAATTATAGGAGATTTCTGACTCTTATACAAGTCTGATTTAGAGAGAAGTTTAATTACAGCAATTTTGGTGATTTAAATAAGCTCAGCATATATTACCAGTCTCAGCAAGTGTAGTCAAGTTTTTAGCTGTGTTGAAATACACATTTGCTTTGTTTTTATTTTTCATTTCATGATTTTCACCATACTGTAGTACCAGGGATAATTCAGGGCACCTGTTTCCACCAGAATGAATCTTCAGTCAAACACACCGCAGGACAATAATAGCAAATTCTTCGTTATCATTAAAATCCCATTCTAATGCTTCCCGTTGAGCACTCAACAGCTAGCTTACAGCGCTAATTTCTGCCATGATTGTGACAACATGAGCAGAGGAGTAAAATTGGTTTATTAAGGAAAAAACTCAGATTTAGTGTGTTTGAAAATGATGAAGATCTAAATTTTCTTTTGATTGATGGGAAATATGACCCTGTCTTCAAGTCAGAGCAATCCACTCTATTGTTTATTAACACATGGTCTACTTGTATACTGAAGCAAATTAAAGATGAAGATATTAGCCACAGATGCCCAAGCTGGTTTAAAATTAAGCTTTCAAAAACTGTCCTAAAAAGACAGTGCTGTCAGCAGTCCGATATATTCATTTACTTAAATAAGACTTCAGACTGGAGAGTGCATTAGTTTGGAAAGTGCATTACTGAAAATTATCTCAGTTTGATTACAGAGCTCTTCTCCAGAGCATTTTTTATTCTTCTGATCTAATGGTACTGGCATTTACAGCAGTAATTCTTGCCATATGTTTATAAGTTTTTCCCTTAAAGATCAAATATGTGTTGACAATGAAAAGTATTAGTAATAGTGAGAATAAATCAAATCTTCTCCATTTGGGCGATTTTATTACATTCTGCCCAGGAAGCCAGACTACTTACTTATCCATGACACCACAGAATGGCAGTCAGGCTTTTCTCCTTTGCTAGAATGCTCCTTCTTCTTCCTTGCCGTCGACTTAGGTCCTGCGAATTCCTTTGCTGTTACTGAGCCTGGTCGGCAGAGGCACTGAGCATTGTGGGAGTGGCTGGAGTCTGAGGTCAGAGATGGGACAGATAATGAGGTGCAAGCAGCAGGTGGTGTCCAGGAGGTGGGGCCGTAAGGCCACGGTCAAATATATCTTAGAAACAGGGAAGAAGCCATTATCACGCAGATTCAGGAACAGACAACAAGCAAAGCTGGGAGCAGGAGGACATTTCCTGACAGAAGTATCTCTACATAGGGGAGTAGCTTTGGATCCCTCAGAGGCACTGGCACATCCAGAGTCTCATCGCTAGTCCTGCTCAGCTAAGGAGCTAGTCCAAGGGGACAGCGGCAGGGCCTGAGGTCCATGCAGGGATAAGAGTAACACCAGACTGTGAGCCGGACCTATACTGTGGAAAGGACTATTGCACATTTATTGAACAGTTGTCTTAATGGTAAGCATATGAGTCACAGATGTCCAGCAAACCTCACTAATATGAATCTGAGAACAGGCCTCTTCCTCATCATGGAATTGGTAGCATACTGAGCTGGGCTCGGGAGCTGTCCATGTCTGAATCCGATTGTGGACCTGTTGGAGCCCATGTTTGTCTCATCTGCAGACTTCTCTCACCTCACATGAGTCCATTCCTTTGCTAAACCTTACGAATTTGAATCAGGATGGTAAAAGGATAATGTTCATAAATTCTCACTTGCCGTCTACACGTGCTCAAACTTCGGGTAGCAAAGAACATGGTTGTTATCAATGATCCTGTCTCTGCCACTATCTGTCTCTACCTTCCTATGGTAACCAGGGGGCAGAAACTATCCTCTTTGGGATTTTTGGCTTCCTAAGTGTGAGAGCCAGTTCATGTAACCTGCATCGTGTGTGGGTTACAGAGTAGGTGGGGACCTAGGACAGATCATGTATTGAAGATATATTCTTATATGGGATGAAGATACTTTGAGGAAAATAGAAGCCTAATACTAAAAAGCAAGTGCATTTTGATTGTTTCACTTTTTGCCCTCTCCCCATGGGACCTGGCTGTGCCTTGCACACAGAAGGTGCTCAGCATTTAAAGGGTCATTGTTGTAGACCCCTTCTTGAGTTGCCAGGGAGAACTTTTTAAAAACTCTTATCATTAAATAATAAGAAAACATCACTGATGTGGTTAAAGGCATCTATTGCATACATCCTCCAAATTATTCACTACTACAGATAGTAATCACCTAAGACAACTATGGATCAACTTATATTGCAAATTCTAAACCCATTTCAAATCTTAAATACATTTGTTCACTTGTTGTTTACTGTAGAATGATTTTTGCCTTTGGGTTAATTTTTAAGAAGTCTTCATGTGTGGGTAAAGAGTTAGAGGAGGGATTATGTTTATTTGTAACACATCTTTTTTTTTTTTTTTTTTTTTTGGTAAAGATTTCATTTATTTATTTGAGAGAGAGAAGGCAAGCACACACAGAGAGAGAGAAACAGTCTCCCTGCTGAGCAGGAAGCCTGATGTGGGGCTTGATCCCAGGACCCTTGAGGTCATGACCTGAGCCAAAGACAGATGCTTAACTCACTGAGCCACCTGGGTGCCCCTCTAGCACATCTTCACAGGGGCCTCATTTGTGTTGGGTGAAGGTGAATCCTCTTTCACCAGGTCCTGGGACTTGAGCTGCCTCCTGGGCATTGACCCTTCTTAAAGAATGCCTGTGGGGACTAACGGACAACAGCTTCTAGCTAAAAGGATGATTTATTAATTCAACAAATATTTCCACTTCCTTTGTTTGCCACCCCCTGTGGAGTCCCCTTAAAACAAAGCAAATAACTACAATATAGGAAGGTAGAGGGTGTGGGCAAAATGCTGAGGGAGCCTGGGAAGAGGGAATAACTCACTGCTGCCAGGGAGCAGGGGTTAGGGTGCTGAAGTCTTCATGGAGGAAAGATATTTGAGCTGGTCCTCAAGTAGTGAACAAGACCTGTATCCATTCTCTTTGAATAGACCTGTGAATTCAGATACTTCATTATTTTCTAATGACAGAGAGGAGGGGTTGATGTGGAGAAGAGCTTATAGGTGTTTGAGTGTACAACCTGCTCGTCATCACTCCGGGAGCAGTACCACTGGAGTTCCAGGGGGTGCTCTCTGTAAAACAGTCTAAATTCATTAGAGTCCTGTCTAGAAACTTTTGACACTCTCACTTTTGGGGAAATCATCATAATTTGTTTTTTCTGATATCTGTTGGTTTTTACCCTTTTTCTCCCTTAATTGGTCCATACCATTAATGCTACCTTCTCCTATTTTTTCCTTGCCCAGTCCATATAAAGACTGATGAGGACCTCATAAGAATAGATATCTGTATGTGAAATTGACCTAGAGCCTTCAGGGCTCCAGGGCGTCAGGGCTAATTCGCTACCCTCATTGCGATACCAACGCTATTCAGGTTGTATGAGTCACTCAAAATGAAATTTGAAGTAACAGTGGAAGAAACCTACACAGCATGATGCCTTTAATCGATAGGCTTTACATCAAAAGACAAGGTTTGGTAAAGCTATATTTCAGGTAATAACCTAGATTTTTATGCCTCCCTGAAATTTGGCTCCTCTCCCTCAAGGATCACTTACCGCTTTGTGTGTCCATTCCGCCATATTAGTGATGTTATTAGTAATGTCATTCCGCTAGTCGTAGGGTAGAAGTCGCATTAATTACACATTATAGCTTCAACATAAAACCAATGAACTTCGGCGAGCTCTTTATTCCTGTGCCTTGTCACTTTGATTCATACTGCATCTTGCTGCTTAACTGCTGCCGTGAATCCCACGTGCATTTCTCTGCAGTCTAGTTTTTCCATGGCACTTTGCAGACAGTCCCTTGCAGAGCAGGATAGGGCCCAGCAGGCCATGTGTTGTGCCATTAACTGGGTACCTCTGTGTGTGCTGAGAAAGGAGGCCGGAGGCAGATTGTCTTTTACCCCCTGAGTAGTATGATAATAGCTCAGCCATGCACTTACTGGAGTATCTCCCCGTGATTATAAAACACGAGTGAAGAGACTCATTAGTAAGAAAGAAAAATGGAGGACGGGGTTTAAATTGGTCTGTAGGTTAATAGGGTCAGATGTACTGAGTCTGTGGGCACTGGAGGAATGGGAGTTCTCACATGGTGTCTCCACTTTTGGTCCGTCATCTTAGACTGAATTTTTGGTGTGATGGTTTGTTTTTGCATTCAAGTGTGGGGCTGAAAGTGGTGCTTGAAGACCGAGGCCCAGAACAACATTAGAGGGAATTTGGAGACAGGTGTATTATTCAGCCTCCGTCAACCTTGAAAGTCAGTGTTGTTTTTGTCTTTCTATCCATGAACATTTTCCTCGTAGGCACTGAAATTCCTCTTGCCATTGTAAAGTCACTTGACCAAAGCTAGAAAATTCTCAGAGTATAGTGAAAGGGTCCTTTACCAGGAGTCTTACCATTAACCCTACCAATTCTTATTTGCTGCTTGATTCCAAATAAGTCTCTTAGGCTCCGGGAACTTTTTTTTTTCCCACGTGTGAGATAGGGAGGGGCTTCAGCCTGCCCTCCCACTGTTTCTGCAGGATTCTCCTGTCCTTGGATGAGTGTCTCACCTTGCAGCATCCTGCTATATGGTTAGGAGCGACTGTTATCAGTACTTTCCCTCCTTTTATTATTTCAAAGAAGATGTAAGTGAGCCCCAAATCCAGAGGCTGTTTAATATTATTTATTTGCATCTGTTCTGTTTCTAAGAGGCTCTTGATGAATTTGGAAGTTAATCCTCATGAAACCCCAACATATTTCATGTTTTTAGTGTAAGAGAATACTAGTTCTTCAGGGAGGTTTTTCTAGAAAGTGTTTATATGTAGAAAACGAGCATCTACAAACTGAATAAGGTGTGAGGGTATTGGAGAGCTATTGGAACAAAGCTTGTCATGGCATCTCATTAAAGAGTAAGTTATGCTTTCCTTCTGCCTTGGGTGTTAAAGCTTTATTAACACTGGGTTTGAAAACACCTCACAAAAAAAAGCTAAATGCTTAAGGGATTTATTATAAAACTCCATCATGCCATTTATTTCTGTGGATGCTTGAAAGTGCGAGGGTAAAATAATGTATTCAGCAAGCAAGCAAGTTCTTGCTTCCTCCCGTGAGTCCGCTTGATTGTGCTACTGGTATCTCATTCTTTAATTAAACTTGTCCAAAGATAGGATCCGCTAAAGTGTTTACTGTATAAATAGTTTTCATTCCCAGCGTGCAAGATTAAAACCCTGGTAAAAAGAGTTTGCCATCTGTTAAAAACCAAAACATGTGGTGTGCTGTTGCATAAAAATAAACTGTACATTATTCATAAAAAGAATCACAACATATATCATATCTTTGGGGCTGACAGTAATCCGTGCCTTTTTAGAATGTCACCGCCTTCTCTCTAAGTGAAAGTATGATCAGTAGTGCGTTGCGTTAAAAAAAAAAAAAAGAAAGAAAGAACGAAAATCTAAGATGTAATGAAATTAACATATGTGTTCTTATTAACAGGAAAAGGGATTTATCTGAATGTGAGTTTTACTGATAAGAAATGGTAATTTTTTTTCTTTGATCATTCCAAATTTAATTATTTCTTAATTTTAGGTTCACATCTTTTTTCCCTCTAAGGTGTCACCATTTAATTTAGCCGGGTATGTTCCTCTCTCCCTGCGTTGCCACTCCCTCCTCCCTCATTCCTGTGACAGCGTCTCCTCCCACTCCTGAAATCACCTCGTATTTCTGCTCTTTGCCTTTCCACTTGTTGCATATTCATGATGAGAAACTTCCTAAAATACAGGTTATTTGTTGTCAATCATTAAAACCATCAGTAGGGACACCTGGGTGGTGTAGTTAAGCCTCCAACTCTTAGTTTCCGATCAGGTTATGATCTCGGGGTCTTGAGATGGAGCCCCGTGTGGGACTCTGCCCTGGGGAAGGGGGTTGGGGGGAGAGGGCTAGTAGGGTAGGGGTGGGGGGGGTGCTATGTGTACTTAAGAATTCTCTCTCTCCCTCTGAACCGCCCCCCCACATATGCTTGTTCTCTCTCTAAAAATAAATAAATCTGTGGGCGCCTGGGTGGCTCAGTGGGTTAAAGCCTCTGCCTTTGGCTCAGGTCATGATCCCAGAGTCCTGGGATCAAGCCCCACATCAGGCTCTCTGCTCCGTGGGGAGCTTGTTTCCTCCTCTCTCTCTGCCTACTTGTGATCTCTGTCTGTCAAATAAATAAATAAAAATCTTTAAAAAAAAAATAATAAATATATAAATAAATCTTTTAAAGTAAAATAAAACCATCACTAATATCACATTGTCTGTGGAACAAAGTCTAAATCCCTCAGAATATTATGCAGGCAATTCCATAATCCGGCTCCCAGCCCCTTCAGTGGCCTTGGCCCTCACTCTTCCTAACCCAGAACCTTGTACGGTTCTGTCTGACTTCTCAGGCCTGAACTTGCCTCTTTCACATTCCCATGTTTATATCTGCCTCTTTCTTTGGAAGCTTTCACCTGCCTGTACCTCATTGCAAATTAGATTTGTGTTTTAAAACACAGCTCAAACCCTTGATTCCCTTAATTCTTACCTTATTCTTGTAATTACAGGTAATGTCTTGCTTCTCTGTGTTCCTAGTGTATGTTATGATTATTATTTTGCCTGATAATTTTTAACCTTCTATTCTAGTCGTTAATCTACCCCCACCCCCCGCCAGGTCTAAATTATTTGAGGATAGAGATTTGTCTTCGTCCCTGTGAACTGCTATAGCAAAAATGCCGTAAGCTGGATGGCTTAGCGGAAAGGTGTTTCTCACAGTTCTAGAGGTGGGGGAGTTTGAGATCAAAGCACTGGCAGATTCAGTATCTGATTCATGGATGGTGCCTTCTCACAGTATCCTCACACTGTGGAAGGGACTAGGGAACCCCATGGGGTCTCCTTTATTAAATGCTAATCCCATTGGTGAAGGCTCTCCCCTCATGAATAATCCCCACTCATAGGCCCTGCCTCCTAATAACATTGCCTTGGGGGTTAGGATTTCAATCTACAGATCTGGGGGAGGGGACATAAACATTTGATCTACAGCAGGACTGTGTTCTCTTCATCTTTGTATCCCCTACACTACCAGCATAGTATTTAGTCAAGTACCCCATAAATGTTTTTTCAAAATTATTTGAAAACTGTTATTTATTTATTTATTTATTTATTTATTTATTTATTTAGATATTCCTCTGAAAAATCCATAATAGCCAAATTTATGCAATGGAGAAATTTAGACTAACAGATCAAAATAGAGTGTCAGATTCTAAACTGGATTTTTTTTTTCTATAGAACTATTGGGCGATAGTTATGAATGTCCCAAAATATTCGTGGCACTCTCCTGTTCAGTATTTCTTATTGGGCAATCAGTAGCTCTTAAGAGCCTGTGGGAAGTTCTGACTCATTTGTTTGAGACAAAACCAGTTACAATCTTTGGATCATGTTTGGTTCCTGTTTCAGAATAACAAACTCTAATAATACTTGTTTGTAAGATAGGAAAATGTAAATACTGACTATCCAATGAAATTCGGACATTCAGGAATTACTGTTAATTTCTTTTTAGATATGATGAAACTCTTGTGGTTGTGTTTGTATATGTTTATTATAATAGCTTCACTCCAATAGTTAACATGGATAAACTTCTGTTCAGACCTGCAGATTGATAAATTTCCCCATATATACAGCCGTGAAACCCTCAGATCACACCCAGTGAGGTCAGAAGTTTCCTTGTGTCCCTCCTCTAAACTTATCCTCTTCCCCTTCCTTCCCCAGCCACTAGGGTCCCTTCATCTGCATTCAGTTTACATTTCCTAGAGGCTTATGTAAGTGGAATCATATAGTATGTGCCCTTTTTTGGTGTCTGGCTGCTTTCATTCCACAATTATCTTGACATTTATCCATGTTGTACTACGTAGCAAAGGTTCATTTCTTTTTACCAATCCACAGAATCCATTTTATTGACATCATAGTTTGCTTATCTATTCCCCTGTTGATGGACATTTGGGTTGTTTCCATTTCGGGGCTATTACAAATAAATCTGCTGTGAGTGTTCATGTACAAGTCATTTTGTGAGTATATGCTTCCATTTCCCTTGGGTAAGACCAGGGAGTGGAACGTTTGGGTGATATGGTAGCTAGCTCCATGTTTAGCTTTTTAAGAAATTCTGGAACTGTTTTGCAAGTGGATTTACAGTTAATTTTACATTCTCATCAGGAATGTGTAAGAGTTCCAGTTCTTCCACATCCTTACCAACACTTGGTATGGTCAGTTTTTTAAATGTTAGCCATTCTAATGGGTGTGTAGTTGTATGACAGTTGAATCTTCATTTGAATCTCCCTATGACAAAGAAATGATTTGGAGCAACTTCTCCTGAACTCAGTTTTCATTCTTACCTCGTTTTCGGTCAAGTGTTCATTCAAATCTTTCGCCCCCCTTTTTTTAATTGGGTTGCTTATTTTGTTATTCCTTGAGGTTTTTAAAATTTTTCTTATTTTTTATTAATATATAATGTGTTATTAGCCCCAGGGGTACAAGTCTGTGAATCGCCAAGTTGAGTGTTGCTTATGTATTATTTTTTTCTCACACCTTTATCACCTTTATGACTTGCAAATATTTTCTTCCAACCTCTGGGTTATCTTTTCATTTTCTTAACAGTAGCTATCAAAGACATTTTAAATTTGAACGAAGTCCAGTTTATGAATTTGTCCTTTTCTGGTTGATACTTTTGGAGTTCTGCCTAAGAGATCTTTGCCTAATCCAAGGTCACAAAGATGTTCTTAAATCATTTTTTCCAGAAGTATTATGATTTTAGATTTTATATTCAAGTTTGTGTCCCATTGAATTAATTTTTGTTTATGGTAAAGATATAAATGACAGTTCATTTTCAGAATATGAGTATTTAATTACATTGGCAGAATTTGCTAAAAATATTATTTATTTATTTCCTGTGAATTTCCTGAATTTGTGGTTTTGTTGAAAATATCCATATATGTATGGTCTGTTTGTGACTCTGTTCAGTCCCACTGATCTGTTTACTTTTCTCTACACCAGTACCACATTGAATGAATTACTATAGCTTTCTAAGTCTTGAAATCACAGGATATTTCAAAGAATATTGGAGGAATAACTTCTTCAAACTTTATTCTTCTTTTTCTCAGTTGTTTTGGCTAGAGTAGAGGTCCTTTATTTTAACATATAAATTTTAGAATTAGTGTGTCAGTTTCCACCAAATAAAAAAGGCTGCTGAGGGTTTGCTCTTGCACAGAATCTATATATTTCTTTGGGGAAAATTGATGCCTTTACTATGTTGAGTTTGGTAATCTGTTAACCTGGACTGTCTTTCCACTTAAGGTCTCTTAAATTTTCTCTCTGCAGGGTGCCTGGGTGGCTCAGTGGGTTTAAGCCTCTACCTTAGGCTCAGGTCATGATCCCAGGGGCCTGGGATCTCAGGGTCCTGGGGGCTGCAGGGTCCTGGGATTGAGCCCCGCATCTGGCTCTCTCCTCAGCAGGGAGCCTGCTTCCCTACCGCTCCCACTCTGGCTGCCTCTCTACCCACTTGTGATCTCTGTCAAATAAATAAAATCTTAAAGAAAAAAATTTTAAAAATTTTTCTCTCTGCATTATCTTATCATTTTGATGTACAGGCCTTCCACAACTCTTGTCAGATTTGTCCCTAAATATATTATATTTTGGGATATGATTATAAGTGGTATTACTTTATAACTTCAATTTTCTATTATTTGTTACTAGTCTATGGGGGAAAAAATGGCTTTTCCGTATTAATCTTGTATCCTGGAGCCTTGCCAAACTGACTTCAATAGTCCAGTAGCTTTCTTGCAGCTTATATCATGTTTTCTACAAAGATATTTCTGTCATCTCTAAATAAAGACAGTTTGATTTCTTTGTTTCCAAACGGAATGCTCTCTCTTTCTTTTTCTTGCCTGATTCAGTGACTCAAATCTCCAGTAAAATGTTGAACAGAATAATGAGAATAGATATCTTTGTCTTGTTCCTGATCTTAGGGGGGGGAAATCAGTCTTTTATCAGTAAGTTGGTGGCAGATGTAGAATTTTCATAGATTCTGCTTATCAGATTGAGAAAGTTTCCTTCTATTTCTACACTGTCAAGAGTTCTTACCAGGAATGGATTTTGGACTTAGTCAAAGGCTGTTTCTTTGTCTAATAAAATGACCATATGGGTTTTTTTGTTTTTGTTTTGTTGCATTGATATATTTTCATATATTGAACCAACTACGTACATTCCTGAGATAAATCTTATCATGCATTATCCTTTATATAGACTGTTGGGTTTAAGAAACTTTGTTCAGAAGCTTTTAATACTGTGCCTATGATGTGCATGAGCATCTTTTTTTTTTTTTTTCATTTTTATCTTTGCCTCGTTTGGATTTCATTATAATGTTGACCTCATAGAATGAGTTGGTTAGCAATTCTTTTTTTTCAAGAATGTATGAATGATGTATTATTTCCTCCTTAAATGTTTGGTAGAATTTACCAGGGAAGATGACTGGGCCTAGAGTTTTCTCTATGGGAAGGTTTTTAATTACAAATACAATTTCTTTGATTGATTCAGGATATTCAACTTATTTATTTTTCCTTGAGTAACCTTTAGTAAAAGTTTATGTCTTTGAAGAGTTGTGTGTACTTCATCTAATTTGTTGAATTAATTGGCATGACATTGTTTATAATATTCCCTTATTATCTTTTTACTAATTGTAGAATCTCTGGTGATATCACTCATTCCTGACTTTGGTTATTCATGTTTTCTCTCTCTTTCTCTCTCTCTCTTTTTTTTTTTTTTTTTGTCTGTCTGAGGTTTTATCAGTTTATTTATATTCTCTTTAAAATCAGCTTTAGGGGTACCTGGATGGCTCAGGCAGTTAAGTGTCTGCCTTTGGCTCAGGTCATGATCCCTGGGTCCTGGGATAGAGCCCTGCCTGGGTCTCCCTGCTCAGTGGAGGGACTGCTTCTCCGTCCCCCACTGCTTGTGCTCTCTCACTCACTCCTTTATCTATCAAGTAAATAAATAAAGAATCTTTTTAAAAAATCAGCTTTAATTTTATTGACTTTATTATTTTTCTGCTTTGTAAGCTATTGATATCTGCTCTGATCTTTACTATTTTCTTTGCTCTACTACTTTACGTTTGTTTAATTTGCTCTTCTTGTTCTCGTTTCTTTAAGGTGGAAGCTTGGAAAAATGTTCTGTGTGCACTTGCAAAAATGTGTATTCTGCTGTTGTTGGAGGAGAGTATTCTAGAAATGTCAGTTAGGTCAGATTGGTTCGTGCTCTTATTCCAATTTATATCCTTGCTGACGTTCTTTCTACTTGTTCTTTTCTGTTATTAAATGAGGAGTGTGAAAATCTCTGATAGACTTGTGGATTTTTCTACTCTCTTTACAATTCTGTATGTTTCAGAGTTACGGATTTTGAAGCTCTGTTACAAAATGCAGAAACACTTAGATTATTATATCCCTTTAATGAATTGACTCATTTATCATTATGGAATAACCTTCTTTACCACTGATAATACTCTCTGAACACAAATCTACTTAGACATTAATATAGGCTCTCCAACTTTTTTTTTTTTTTTATGGTGTTATGAGAATGACGTGCCATTTTCCTTCCACTGGCTTTTAACTTGTTTGTGTTTTTATATTCGAAGTATATTTTTTATAGTCAGTGTGTAGTTAGGTTACACTTTTTCACTAAAGCTGAAGTTATTTGGTTTTGAATTGGGATATCTATATTTAATGTGCCTATTGATTTGATTAGGTTTAAAACTATTTCTTGCTATATGTTTCCTTTCTGTCATATCTATTTGTGCCATTTTTCTCTCTACTTTCTTTTGGAGTAACTGAATAATTTTTATGATTTGATTTTATCTATTTTGTTGAGTTATTAGCTATAACTAATTTCTTTAGTGATTATTTTAGGGTTTATAGATTATCTTAGTGTTTATAGGGATTATATAATCCTTAACTTATCAGTCTGCTTTCAAGTGATGTTATACTACTTCACATATACTATTAGAACCTTACAGTATATACTCCTATACAATATATACTCCCACCTCCCCTCCTGCTATTGTTGTTATACATTTTACTTTTATTTTAAAGTCTACACTATGTGGTTATTGTTTTTGTTTAAACAATTATTTTATTTAAGACAATTATCTTTTGGGGTACCTCGGTTGCTCAGTGGGTTAAAGTGGTCTACTCTTGATTTCAGCTCAGGTCATAATCTCAGGATTATGAGATGGAGCCCCGTGTTGGGCTCTGCTCTGAATGTAGAGCCTGCTTGCAATTCTCTCTCTCCCTCTCTTTCTGCCCCTTCCCCGCTCACATTCTTTCTCTCTGTCTCCAAAAAAATAAAGGAAAAAACCTTGAAGTATAAATAAATAAAACAATTTTTTTTAAATAAGGATTTTATTTATTTATTTGACAGAGAAAGAGAGCAGAAGCTAGTGAAGTAGTAGGCAGAGGGAGAGGGAGAAGCAGCCTCCCCATTTAACAGGGAGCCCAATGCAGGGCTTGATCCCAGGACACTGAGATAGTGACCTAAGCCAAAGGCAGACGCTTAACCAACTAGAGTTGGTTGTCCCAGCTTTTAAAGAAATTTAAATAATTAGAAAGTAAATGTATAGTAACTCATGTAGTTATCATTTCCAATTCTTTCTTTTTTATGTGTACATTCTATATTCCCATCTATTATCAATTTCCTTCTGTTTGAAGGATGTCTTTTAACATATGTTAATAGTGCAGGCCAGTTCGTGATGAATTCTTTCAGTTTTTGCATTTTTGAAGAGCCTGTATTTCATCCTTGTTTTGAGAGATATTTTTGCTGGGTATAGAATTCTCAGTTAGCTTTTTTGTTGTTGTTGTTAGTACAGTTGACCCTTGAACAATGCAGGGGTTAGAGGCACTGAGCTCTCTGCACAGTCAAAAATCCACTATAACTTTTGACTCCCCAAAAACTTAACTACTAACACTCTGCTCAGAAGCCTTACTGATAACATAAGTGGTCAGTAACACAGATTTTGTACATTATGTTATTTTTTTAAGATTTTATTTATTTATTTGACAGACAGAGATCACATGTAGGCAGAGAGGCAGGCAGAGAGAGGGGAGGAAGCAGGCTTCGTACTGAGCAGAGAACCCGATGTGGGGCTGGATTCCAGGACCCTGGGATCATGACCTGAGCTGAAGGCAGAGGCTTTAACCCACTGAGCCACCCAGTCGCCCCTGTACATCATATTATTATATACTGTATTTTTACAATAAAGTTAACTTCAGAAAAGAAAATACATTTACAGTATCTAAAAAAATTCATGTATAAGTGGATCCACCCAGTTCAAACTCATGTTAAAGGGTCAACTGTATGTCAAAAAAAAATTGCTCCATTCCCTTTTCCCTTCCATTTTTTCTAATAAGTTTGCTCTCATCCTTATTTTATTCCCTATATGTAGCATGTCTGTTCTCTCCTGTCTACATTTAGAATTCTCTTTTTATCATTGGTTTTGAAAAATTTGATTCCCCTCTCTCAGGAATCACTACCCTTCATTTTCCAATATAAAGTAACTCAAAAACCACTATTTCATATATGATATGGAAATTTTTAGAAATTTGGTTTTGTTTTGAATATATGCACTCAACCTTAATATTTGAAGACAAGATCCCCTTTCTCATTGTTATTTCTACTGCATCTATTTCAGAAAGGCAGTGGCTTTATTTTTAAATATATTGAGTTATAGGTTTATGTTTCTGTTTCTGATCTATATTCACATTTGTCTGTAATGAAAATTCTATCAGTTAAACATGTATTTTTCTATTCGTTAAAATATTAAAAGTAGTTAATCTGCCACTCTATTTGCTATTCTTCGATAAACTCAACTATTTTTCATTTCCTGGAGATCCAGATATTTACAGTTGGATTGCTTGTTGAAAATTCGTGGTCATCTTATGTTTACCACCACTCCTACAAACCAAGATTAATAAATTCTATAATATCAGATTTTCATTTTCTTCATATACAGAGAAATTATCAAAGCACTCTAGGAATTTATTATAGTGATTGGATTATACTTAAAGATTTCCACTTGGGTGGTGATTCTCACATAATATCTAAAAACATATGAATCAAATGTAACTTGTGTCTTAAAAGGTATACAGATCATAATCAGCCAATATTAATGCTGACAAAACAACAAGCAAATATATGTTGACATCTGATAAGCAAAAAAAATAAAGTAGCATTAGAAACTAAGCTTCCAAATACCTAAATTATTCATTCATATAGGTGTACTAATATTTAGATATATCTGCAGTGTTATACAGAGCAGAGTTACCTGTAACTATTTTTTTTTTTAATATAGATGTTTATCTCCTCCCCTTTGCAACATCCCCACCCCTAAGATACTTACTCTATGGTGCTTGGGAATGTCTGTTTGTTTCAAGTTCCCCCAGTAGTACTGATGTACAGCCAGGCTTGCTTTATTTAACATTACTGGAATTTATTTTTTTTATTTATTTTTTAATTTTTATTTATTTAACAGCAGCAAGCCATTGCTTGCTTTATTTAACATTACTGGAAAATCAGTATTTCAAAGAAACATTTATTTTTTATTTTTTATAAAGAGAGAGAGAGAGAGTGAGCATGCACACATGTTGGGGGAGGGGCAGAGGGAGAGAGAATCTTTTTTTTAAATTTTTATTTATTTATTTGAGAGAAAGAGAGAGGGAGGAGAGAGAACAAGCAAGGGGGAAGTGTAGAGAGAGAGGGATACACAGACTCCACACTGAGCAGGGAGTCTGACATGGGGCTCCATCCCAAGACCCCGGGATCATGACCCAGGTGGAAGGCAGACACTTAACTGACTGACCCATCCAGGCACACCAGAGAGAGAGAATCTTAAGCAGGCTCCATGCTCTGTCTTACAACCCTGAGATCATGACCTGAGTCAAAATCAAGGCTCAGACGCTCAACCAACTGAGCCACCCCGGTGCCCCCATAGAAATATATATTTTTTTAAGATTGTATTTATTTATTTGACAGAGAGAGAGACAGCCAGAGCAGGTACACAGGCAAAGGGAGTGGCAGAGGGAGAAGCAGGCTTCCTGCCGAACAGGGAGCCTGATGTAGGGCTCCATCCCAGGACCCTGGGATCATGACCTGAGCTGGATGCAGATGCTTAATGACTGAGTCACCCAGGCATCCCTAGAAAAATTATTTTTTAAAGGCTCAAATACCTTTAAGAACTATGTAAACAAAATTTACGAATTTGGTAGATCTCTAAAATACTTTTTAAGCAACTCTACCATCTAAAATCGTATACTGCACATAATTTAACTTTCCTTGGTAATTGGAGACTATGAAACCCATTTTAATGAATATCAGTTACTGTGCAGTGATGCCTTTTGGGGCTGTTGAAGTGCATAGCATCTCTACACAGTCTGGCCAATACTGAAATAAGCTAATTTCTGTTGGTTTTTCTGTCTTTCTGACTCCGGTTTGTCAGCTTTTACTTTTTACTGCTGAGTATACCTCTGACTCAAGCAGCCTTCATTCTCTCTACTGTGTTACTTAAAGTGAGTTAACGGTTCAAGGACTAGAAGAGCAAGATTGTTATAACTGTATCTAAAATAAAATTGGCGGGGGGGGAGTTAGTGGCTGTCCTCTAATGGAACAGTGCACATAGAGATGAAATTCATAGTGTCTGAAGCAGCTGTTGGTAAGGCTGTGGACTGCCTTGGCACTGAAAGGGTTTCTTTTATGTATAGAAAACACATCACTTAGCGTCTCTGAAATTTCTAATTTAACATATGGGGTCACATCTGTTAAAGGATTATTAGTCTAGAAAGGTAGTGATGTATAATTTATTAAAATAACTCTATGGGGAGACAGCGGACTCCATTTAATAAACTGGAATAGTTGCTGCCTCCACTGAATGCTCCCAGTGGAATCCCACATTATTTCAATAGAGGGGGCAGATGAAAACAATTGGCCTTTATATAATGTTTACTGTGTTGTATTACTTAGTGTCTCTCAGCTGAAAAATATTTATGTTAACTGTTCGGTGTATGCTTTGAATATTGAACTCCTGCTGCTATATAGTTGATATTACTTCTGAGGAGAACAAGAGCCCCTTGTTCCTTAGCTGTAGGAGGCAAAGGAAGGGTGCGCCGCTCTCCTTCCCTCCCATGTGCAGTGAAGGACTGGCAGGTAAGACAGTCTGCCTAGAGTTGCCCAGATTTACCTCTTCTCCAGTACTATAGACCTACAAGGTAGATGATATTAGAGGAGGCAGTCTCGGAGGGGGTTCTTTTGGATCAAATGCAGTAATTTTCCTTACTTGAAGCGGTAATACAAAGACTCCTGCCAGAAGCACTTCCATGGCTGTCTGCTGATTGGGTTTCTCTGTAGCAAATAACATGACTCTGTCTTGATATGATAGGAGATTTCTTTCACACCCCACTGTGAAGCAAAGCAATAGAATACTGTAGGGGCAGAAAAGTTTTCCCTTCTTCCCTTTTAGGTTCTTTGTCTGGTCTAATAAGTAAATTGGCTTAAGATAAATTAACAGCAAAAAACAGAAGTTTAGTAACATGTGTGCCTTCTGTATACACAGGAGAGACCCAGGAAAACTGAGTAGCTTCCCAAAATGACTGAAGTCATCACCTTAAATACCATTCAGTTAAAGGTGAAAAATGGTGGGGCTGGGGAGCCAGTCATGGGAGCTTAGCAGGAGAAACACAATAAACAAGTATAAGGTTGTTATGCAGACTTAAGTCCAGACGTCCTCCATTGATAAGAGTTTCTGCACATTGAGTGATCCCTCCTTCCTGGGAGGGAAAGACACCCTTAAAGACAGAGAGGGAGATACCCTTAAAAATGGATGTCGTTCTTGTTCTATGCTAAGTATGGAGCCTGCTTAAGATTCTGCCCTTCTCCCTCCGCCCCTACCCCTGCTCATGCATGCATTCTCTTTCTCTCTCTCAAAAAAAAAAAAAAAAAAGATAATGCCCTTATAAATGTAAGTGTCTCTTACAAAAAAGTAACTACTTCTCAGTTTTCAGAGCTTCTTTTTGTGTCTCCAGTTTCTTAAAAATAACCAGCTTAAAATAATCAATATGCCAAAGAGGCATATCTTGGAGTGGTAAAATTTGTTCCCCTAAAATACCTTGCACAATTCACACTTTTAAATGAAAGATGAAAGAGAACCAACTGAGTGCTCCCATCCTCTTCCCCTGCCCAAGCCATGAAGGAACACTGGTAAATGTGCAGATACGGGCTTGCTCTCTCTATACCCAGCAGAAAGAATTCCATCAAAAATCTTAGCACTGGATTCTTCAAGTCTTGAATGTTTTGCTCTGTTGGTTCCTTCTTCTTTTTTTTAACCATTTTCCTTAATTTATAGATTTACCTCAATGCCAGACAAATTTATTTTTTTCTTATATTTAAATTCAGCATTGGTTTTAAAAAGAAAAGCAGAATTAACTTCCAATTCTAATACAGAAAGATTAAAATATGTAATGAGGTCTGTCTTAGGGTAACTGTTAATTAACATGAATAATATTGCAATAGAGCATTACGTGATTATTTTAGCTTCAGGCTGCATTTCAGATAGCACATTTTTCTTCAATGTCTTATTTTGGTCTTACTCTTCCTTCCCTTAAAATTATTTTGCTGTTTAGATGATTTCCTATCATATCCCATCTTTGGATACTTGTAACAAAAAGCAGTCTTTCATATTTTATGTCATTCTACTTGGAGACACGTAGCAGGGTCTAGGGAGCAAGGAAAGCAAGGATAGTGTGGCCCCATAGGTCCTTAGTCCTTTGTTGACTCAGAAACTACAAACTGGCTACAGGTATAGTGTGGCAAAGTTATTAGTCACCCAAAATCTCTGTCAGGGAGATGGTTGACTACAGAGCAAATCTGGTATCTTAAAACTAACTAACTAAATAAATAAATAAATAAAATTCCTCAAACCATTTGCTAATAAGGTGTTGGGGATGAATGAATTTTCCTCTATTCAAGGTTCTTCCAGCTAGACTAAGAAGGAAATTGGCATAAGACCGATAAACAGGAGAAAATCACATTTAGTTTTGTATAAGCAGGGCATCCAGAGCCGTGAAACTCCAAGAACTGTCAGGCAACAGGAGGCTTATATGACATCCTGATCTAAGGAGCTTAGACCCCTGCGGTGGGGGTGGGGGGGTGGTCTGAGCTTACAATGAGGAGGTAGAACCATTAGCTGGAAGGTGAGAGGGGAAGTTTGGAAAACAAAGGCTGTCCTGTTATGCAAATAACTTTCTCAGATAAAAAGAGATCTCTTAATAGCTCTCTACCTGGTGCAAGATTTCCTTTCTAATGTAAATTTAGGCAGTTGATAGAGGGGTAGAGACCTTTTCCTGAATCTGCTGGGTTTTGATTGCTTTTAACTCAAAATCTTCTTCATGCCAAAGTGGCCAGTCTTGGGATGGTCTGCTTTATGCCCCTACAAAGATATATCATACACATCTCCCATTTAATTAACAGAATTTTAAGATACATGAAAATAAGGTGTTATAGATGGTGTCCCTGGGTGGCTCAATGGGTTAAGCCTCTGCCTTCTGCTCAGGTCATGATCTTAGGGTCCTGGGATCAAGATCTTGCATCACATAGTGCTCTCTGCTCAGCAAGGAGCCTGCCCCCCCCCGCCACCTGCCTCTCTGCCTACTTGTGATCTCTCTCTGTCAAATAAATAAATAAGCTCTTTAAAAAAATAAGGTGTTATAGAGGAAAGTAATGATTAACATTTATATTGATGTTTTATGCTCCTTTATGGTTGGTAGGTGAGGGTCAGATATTTTCCCAATTTCATGGAAGCAAAATTAAGCAAGTCACCTAAGAAGGGCAAAATTGAGGCCTCTCTAGACTCTACACTGTGATCATCCTACTAAGCCTTGTGTCTGCATAACGTGTAAACCCTGGATCTTTGAGATACGAAAGGAAAATTACTGTGGTTATTTAACTACCTTTATCCTTTGAGACTACAGTACAAAGTTCAACTTATTCCTTTACACAATGTATGGGCCAAGAGCAAGCTGCCCCAAGATGGGCTACTTTGGTGTAAAGATTATTTTGCACTGAAGATAATCTAGAACCTATAGGCTCAAGACACACTTCTGCCCCTCTCTTAACCACATTGAAGAATCTAAATTGGGGGGTCTTTCTTGGAATAAGAGTTATTACTAGAGATAAATTTTATCTGAGTGACCCAAACATATGGCAGGGGAAACATCTAATGACCAAATATTTGCTCTTCTTATTCCCCTATGAATTGTATTCCTTCCTGTGAAGTCTTAGACTCGTACTCCCTTTTTCTTAGTTCAGGATGAAATATATAGCTCATTTTGCCCAACTATCTTTGGAATTTCTGTATCTGTTTGGATTCCTTGTACACTTAAATTTGATTTTCTCCTGCTAGTGTGTCTCATGTTAATTTCATTCTTAGTCCAGCTAGAAGGACCTTGAAGGGAACAGGAATTCTTTGTCTCTGGCAACAGCAATACCAATGCTCAATTCTATTTTGTCATCACTCTCAGAACCCTTGGAAACACCCTAGTTTGGGCCAGGTGCTAGATAGATAGATAGATAGCAAAATGGCAAAAGCATAGACACTGCAGTCAGGATAATGCCAAGTTCCAGTCTTGGTTCCTCCTGTTTACAGTTTGCACAGCCTAGGTGAGTCACTCATGTCTAGCAAATGAAGTGCACAGTAAATGTCAGCTATTATTATCAGCAAAGAATTTGATAAGGCATTAAGCAGTGACTCAAAACATAAAAGCAAGATGCTTTGTGAACTTAGGTTCTACTAAATTAGCTGAACTTTGCAGTCTAAGAACTTACTGGTTAGTTATGTTGGGGAGAAAGAATTTCCTCTGCCCTTCAAGATCCTTCTTGCTGGACTAAGACTCAAATTTGATATGATGCAGATTAACAGGAGAAAATCAAACTTAATTGTATACCAACAGGGAACCCATACAGAGATGGAAATTCCAGACAGTCAGTAGGTCATTTTGAACAAAGAAGAAAGGGGAGTAGGATCTGGGACTTCCAAAGGAAGGAATGCGATTCATGGGGAAATTAAAAAGAGTAAATGTTTGGTAAATGAATGTTTGCAGGAACACTCAGTAACTATGGGACATAGGGAACTTTGATCAAACAGACCTTGCTAGGTTCCTCCCTGTCCGTCTACCTAGTTCATATCATAATGTAGTTATCTGTGGTGAGAGCTCTCATCCTGGAGCAGGTCCTCTATCTAAATTCTTTTAGGCAGCTGTTGGGGCGGTAAAGAGCTTTTCCTGTATCTGCTGGGCTTTGATGGCTTTTAACTCAAAATAATCTTAATGTTAAAGTGACACATCTTCCAGCAGCCTGCCATTGGCCCCTGTAGTTGTGTCTAGTATTCTGCCATTTGTGTTCTAAATTGCTGAATATACTGAAAAATTTAATGGAATGAAACATAGGAATTAAGTATCAGTGTTCTCTATGATATTTTCAATGAGGATTGACTTACATACACCTTGTTTCTTTTTCTCATCCTTTTCCTCTATCCCCCCCACTGTTGTCCACTGATACTTTTTGGATTAGAGCTTCTTTTTTATAAAGCAAGCTGCTCTCAGTTCATTTTCATGTTGCTTATAATTTGCTGCTTTTTAAAAAATAGCTGATAGGCCCAAGTTAAAATTGACATTGTCCCATTCCTTTTCATAATGTCTTGATTCATTCATCCTTACATGTTTTATTAAGTATTTGTTGAGGACTTTCTCTGTAGGCCCGGCCATGTACTAAATGCTGGAAATAAGTTACAAGGAAGGCACAGTTCTTTTCTCGCACAAACTAACAACCAAGCAGGGGTTGGGGAGGGTTGGTAGGAAGAGAGAGAGGGTGAGCATGCTTAAGCTAATTATACAACCAACTTGAACACAGCCTGAAAAGTTTATTATTTCTAGAAACAAAATGCTATATGGAGGCAGAAGAGGAGGGTATTTTTTTTTCATGATTAAGTCTTAGATGACTAAATAGAGGAAATGGCATTAAAAGTAGGTCTTAAAAGTTGAAATGAAGAGTATCCTGTGGTATAAATAGAGGGAAGTATTTTCCAAAGAAAACACCATGAGAAGATTCACAGAGGTGCCAAAGTTCATGCTGTATTTGAGAGACCATGTAAAGGCAACGTAAAGTGCTTTACAGGTACAGAACAAGAGAGGAAAACAGAGACTAGGGGCTGGTTTGTGAAAGACTGTAGACGTGGTTGAAGGTAACACAACTGTGAAATAGCTTGAGATGAACATTATCTCCCTGAAATAAAGCAACCATTTTGGTGGTTTTGACTTAATGGGAGAAATTCTCATTCTCTCTTTCTCTCAGAGTGCAGTTAATTTAAGACCCTTAGTTAGCACAGAAAATTGTATTTTAAAAAAAATGGTAGCCTGGGGCAGGCGCAGGTGCCATGACCTTCAGCGTGGCACCCCTTGGCATCAGGAATCCCTCATCTGGGTTGGAGTGGGGAGCTACGGTTGTACACATTGTGTTTTGCATATTTTCAAAAGTCCAAATCTTGCTATGCCACTGACCTTTTACAGTTGGGGAGTACCTCCTCTCTCCACAAAACTTAGACTTCCTAAACATGGACTTTGGGCCTCTGCTGGCTCTTGAAGGAGGCTCAGCATCACTCAGCATCTAATGCCACATCCTCAGATCTAGGGAGAGACACGTCAGAGCCCAGAGTCTTTGAGCAATATCTCCACCTCAGCTTTCTAAAATTCTGGAAAGCCCTGATTCCCTCAATAAGAGCATTCACATATATGGTACCAAACACTAGCATCCAAGCAGAAGGAGATGTTTGGCCTTTCACTTACAGGAGAAGTAACTAATGATGAAAGTACAATTCCCCAGTTGTGACTGAATTACAGAATAGCTACTCTTTCTTCTGCCCAGAATAATGCCGCCACCGCTGGGTATGCTTGATTTCTTAAGTTTCCCCAGGAAGCTTTCCCTTCTGCCTTCCAAATGGATTAGCACCACTCCTGGTCCATTCTGAAATTCATTCCTCTCAAGGTTAGTTATCCATTTATATCTTTCTTCTCAGTAAGACTGCAGCCTCCTTGAGGAAAGTCTGTTGAATTCCCAGCACAGCCCTTGGAACACAGTTGCATTTTAGCAAATCGTTGAAAGAATGAATGAGTCAGTGAAGTACCTTTTGGTTGCTGTGAACAGTGCAGCAATGAGTGTGCATATCCAAGTCTTTGTGTGGACGTATTTCATTTCTCTTGGAGAGCAAACAGGATCAGGACTGCTGGCATGGCTTTCTAAGGAATTTCATTTTCATTTTGTATGTTCAGGGATCCATGGGTGTATTTAAAGAGTGGAAGACATGAACAGGAAGATCCTCAGAACAGAGTAGACCATGGGGACAGACTGGAAGCAGGGAGACTGGTTAGGAAATTGTTGCTTTCTATCTAACATATGGCAGACATTTCCATTTTCATCACTCTTTTTAATGCAGTGGGTTTAGAACACAGAGTAATGCAGAGATCCTGTGTCTGTTTTTCTTGGTGGTCAAATTCTACCCATGTACCATAATATAAAAACATCTTCATTGATGGACCAAGTGGAAATGGAAGGGAACCAGTATTCATTTTTATATAATCTAAGTATATATTGCTAGAGCTTTCCTCATACTGTTAGTTATTCTTTTATTGTCTTTCTTTTTTCTACTTATTTCCTCTTAATGTTTCAACCATGGTATGGCAAGGGAATGGAGAATTTGAAATGCAACTGAAACGCACTTTCATGGTTTTGGAAAAAATTAAAATACTTGCAATGACAGTGATTATTTTTATACAAAGTTTAATATAGCATGCACAGCTTCCTTCTAAACCATTGTTTTTAAAACCATGTTCAACAAAATAACAGTTCATTCCAGTGCCTTCTAGGTCTGCTTTGAAAGATTATTAACATGATTTCCATCAACTGAAAATTAAAAGCATGGGATTTCCAAGTTCAAAGAGGTCTTAACACAGTCAGCCCATACCACTCATTTGTAGATGAGAAAACTGAGGCCCAGACCACCTGGGAGCCTGGTCCCATCACTAACCATGAGAACTCATTGTCTCTGTGGCTTGGCCATGTGCCTCTCCATAATAAGAAGGAAGAGCTCTGTGTTTTTTAGAATTGGGAAAATTGCTTTGGGCTTTTTATACATTTAAAAATAAAAATAGTCATGATAGGGACCAAACTTGAATTTCAAAGAGAAGAGAAGTGGGAACCACTAACTTGAAGATCTGTGAAAAGAGATACAGAAGATTTTTAATATTTTGTCTTTTTTGTGACACTATTGAAATATTTTGACATCAAGATACTTAAAATGTACAACTGTTTAACAAGCCTATTATTTTACTGCTAACTATGTTGAACTGCCAATAATTTATTTTTCTTCTTATAGATAAATCTCATGTTAACTTTATAAAACAGGTGACAGATTTGGGAAAACCAGTAACGTCCTGTAGTCAGGTGCACGCCAGGCTTTCTTGATCCCGCTGGTGTTCTGCTGACAGAGACTTCTGCAAAACTGAAATGAGCAATTGAGAGACATAAGTCAGTGCTGAGATGACAAGACACTAACTTACCACCATGCAGTCACATCTCAATCAAACATCAATTTGTTTTCCATATCCTCAGCATATATGCTAACGTATAATGACATGCAGCTGAAAACACCCCATTATTCACTGTTTTGTCAGTCTCTGCTTTAGCCATTTATATTTCTTTAACAATAGGGGTCCTGAGAGCTCAGAGAGAGGGGAAGAAAAAGGTGGAATAAACAAATAAAAGAGCATGACCATTTTCAAAAATGCACGAGGAGTGAAATAAAGGAAAGGTGATCCGAGTGTCCGCTTTCCTGCTGATGATAGTGGAATTGGAGAATGGAGCATAGATGAGCAGGAATAATGGGTTGATTAATAATGAACCCCAGAATTAGACATAATTGCCCACTCTAGGCAGCATGGAACAGCCCCAGTTCCCCCACGTGGGGGCCTCCCTGTAAGACTGCCATCAGCTCAACATACTACATGTGCTACCGGGAGGAAGAGAGAGGGTGGGACAGAACCAAACAAGCTTGTCATCTCCCCCAACCCAGTGAGCAGATAAGTCACACCAACACCCCTATGGGGAGAGGCAAGAGGCCAAGAGTTTTGGGGGAATGTCCCTCCCTTTGGAAACCATTTGAGTGGGAACTAAGTGTGTCTCTTCCTGTGTGGATGGGAGAGGGGAGGTATTAAGGAACTGACCCTTTTGGTACCCCAGTGGCATACCTATGAAGTTAAATTCACTATGTCTGGGAGGTTGAGACAATAAAAGGAGGTATAGGTAAAGTACCCGGCACGGGGGTACACTGAAAAGAAATTTAAAAATTAAAAATTTAAAAAAAAAAAAAAAAAAAAAAGCACCCAGCATGTGGACTGGCACAGAGCAATGCTAAAAAAAAAAAAAAAAAAAAAAAAAAAAAATCGTGATTCTATTCAGTCCATTTGGACAAATCCACATGCTCCTTCTTTGCCCTGTTCTGTTTGCCGTCTCTAACTAGTTTTGTGATTTGGACAACCAGATGGCTCTGATGTCATCCTCTGGAAAAGGACAGAGATGAGAATGATAAGAGTGGTGAGCAGTAGTGCATTCGATTTCCTATCTTGAGTGTGAGGCATCCGTGTCATAAATTATAGGCCCACAGATTTACGATTTTTGTAATTCAAAAGAACATTAACCTGTTAATTTGTAGCCCCATTTGGAAATTAAACTGTGAAAGCCCTGTACAGGGCTGAAGACTGACCCTAGGGAGCCGCAGAGGGCAGGAGCCACAGAGGACCCAGGGAGGAAATGAAGAGGCTACAGAATAAGGAGGAAAACTAGGAAAGTGGGCAACACAGAAGTCAAGGAGAGCATTCAGTTCGGGAAGAAGGGAGGAGTCAGCTGTGCCGGGTGCTGCAGAGGAGTCAGGTAGGATAGGAAGGAAAAGGAACAAATGGGCCTGCAGAGATGGCAGGAGGGAGCACGTAACATAGGGAGCACTGTGCTCTCCACTCATGTGCAATATTGACTTAACTCTCAATTTTTACAGATGAGGGAAGCAGGAGTCAGAAAAGTTTAGTAGCAGCCTGGCTGAGGTCACAAAGCTTAGAAGTCACAGAGCTGGGACTCAGACCTGTCATTTGACTCTTAACCACTCAGCACCCGTCTCTTCCAGAAGACTTGCTTCTGCCCTGTATTGGGTGAGGAAGCCAGAGCACCATGAGTTGAGAGGGAGCCAGGAATGAGAGGAGGCTAAGAGAGAATGGCAGGTAGAGGAGGGTAGGCTGAGGTTTGTCTTACTTTAGGACAGCAAAGACCTCGGCATTATTAAATGAAAATAGATGCCCAGAATAGAGCCAGGGAATGAGGAGACACTCAGGAGGTACAGAAGACAGAGGACAGGGGTGTGTGTGTGTGTGTATGTGTGTGTAGGGGTGGGACCTTAGGAAGGAGAGCCCCTCCTCCTGTGTGACAGGAGACAGCAGAAGCAATGGATGGATGGGTTCAGGGTCAGAACATTGATGAAGAACATCTCTTCTCATTGTTCATTCTCTGTCTCCCCCACTCCATCCCCTGTCCCACCACCTGTCCCCTCCTCTATCTAGAACATCCCACTTACCCTTCCATGCCCTCCTCTTGTCATTCTCCTGAGCCCTCAAGCAGGATGGTTAGCTGTAGGCTTCCAGGGAGCACACGGCACCCATCTACCCCACGGGCACTGCCAAGTGGGCCCCAGCAGGACCTCCCCACCCACCACTGGATGTGACTTCATGCTCAGTGAGCATGAACCAATTCAGCTTGTGCCTACAACATGGTGCCCCTCTGTAGGAGCTTAGGTTTTGGAAAAGGACTAAGTTGCACAAATGATTATAATGCATGTCCCATGAGAGAAGGCCCATGAAAGAAATACGCAGAGTAATGGGGACTTCAGTCCAGAGGGGGAATGCAGTGAGGAAGGCAGAAGGGTTTTGAGTTAGTTGTTGAAGGGTGAACATATTTACAACCAACAAAGGAATAGGCCATTTTACTTAGAGAAAGTAGGGTCAGAAACGGTACAGAGCTTATTTGAGGAACACGGGATGGTCATGTTTGGTGAAGGATGGAATATAGCTGGAGTGGTAAGCCCATGATGCAACAGGAGGACCATCCGTGCTAGACTGTGAAATTCTGTTCTTCTCCGCAGTCTTGCGCACTTAGCCAAGAAGTCGATCCTAAGTTTATAAATCACACCTACCATTTTCCTCCCAGAAACTAGGCCAGTATCCCTGTGAGTTTCAGGATACCAGTACCCACCCAGGCTCCTCAGAGCACCCCTGGGCATATAAGTAAGGTCTGTGTTATCTCGCTTGGCAACTGCTGCCTGTGTCCTCCCGGGGATGGGGGGGTGGAAAGAGGTGAGCCGGGAGTGTGTTTGCTCCTGCACGGAGAGTTTTCTCATTACTCGTACATCACTATTCTTAAGAACTATTTCTAGACAAAGAAATACAAAATTAAAACCTCTTTTTTCTTTCAGTTAAGAAAAAGAAGCCTAAACTATTAAATAAATTTGATAAGACTATTAAAGCTGAACTTGATGCTGCAGAAAAACTTCGTAAAAGGGTATGTTGATGTTTTCATTTGGCACAGAAATGTGCAATGGGTCAGTTGTTCAATAAATTCAGGCATTACCGTTGAATTGTTACAAAATAATAAGAGAAGCAGTCTTTGAGTGGACTGGATTTTTTTTTTTCCCAAGCACATCAGCATTCCAGTGAAATGAATCAAGTGAAAGGGAAAATTTGTCCCTGTATGGCCAAACAGAAGTAGAACTAAGGGTTAGGCTGGTGGACATGGGGTCAGCCTACCACCTCCCCTCCATCAGGTTGTATGGCTTTGGACAAAATACTTGGCCATTCTGAGCCTCAGTTTTCTCATTTAAAAAATTAGAATAGAAAGTGATCTTCCTGCTTGGTTTTTGTGAAAATCAGATGAGTTTTTTTTTTTTTTTTTCTTAAAGCATCGACTGTGTCAAATGCCACATAGGTGAACATTTTTAACTGTCTAGCACCTCAATGCAAAAAGAAAAAAATTAGTCCAGGACGCTTAGGGTAGTTACTGATAGGTGAAATGACATTGGGTTTAGCATTCTTCTCACTAGGTATTAACCTCATGCACCTGCAGTTTTCAGGCTGACTATTATATGGTTTGTGTTGTTCTCAGTTAATTTGAAATATGACATGCGTGTGTTTCTAGATATTGCAGTTAAAAAAAATAACTTGACACTAGATTGAAGTTCTTGTTCTCTGACTCAGTCATATTCATCGTCTAATTATCAGGTCCAACATTTATAATAATACATTTAATAACACCTTCACTGAATCGTCTGCTCGTTTGTCATGGAAATTTCTCTTTCTCTACTCTGTACTGGAATTAGACTTGGCATCATGATCATTAGTTTTCCTGTAATATGCTTTTTCATCCAGTAGACCTTGGCTGCAAAGAAGGGACGGGGTATTGTAAGTAAATAAGCAACAATAAAAGGACACAGGTTAGGAACTGAGTTGGGACAAGAATATGCTTCCCAAGTATTTATTGGAAACATACCAGGAAGCACGGAGACCTCTGTAACTAGTGTTAGACAAGGTTCCCAGGCCAAGACTGGCTTACCCTCTTCAGCAGCCAATAAAAATGGGGTAACTCCAAAGACTTTTGTAGCAAAGTTGTTCACTGTTCCTAAATTTAATCATGGGAAGGATTTCTGAATCTGTCTTGTTTAACTTTACAAAATGAAGCCACCTACTATTTGTGGGAAATTTGCATTTCTTAATGGAAGTGAAGTAGGAGTCTTCTTTTTCTATCCCCTCGTTTGGCATCCTCCACTTCCTCTTTACTAAATGCCGTATATGAGAGTGTGGGATGCCTATTTCACAGGTGACTTTAGGGATAAAGGACAAGTGAACAGCTTTGGAGAAGGACTGTTATGTAATTTTAATGAATGGTAAAGAAGGGCTCAGTTGCCAAGGGGAGGATAAGTCAGTGGGATTTAAAAATGCTGGAACAGTCCATGGGGTATTCTCTGGTTCTTGCTTATCTGGAGAAATGATGAGGCATTCCTCCAGGGGCACCCGAGTCTCTAACAGAGTCAATAAGGGCGGAGGAAGTAGCTTCAATTCTTGCTTCTGAAATAGCAAGGAGCCATATTTATTATTGACTGGATTATCAGCATTAAGGAAGCTTTTTTAAGGTTATTTTTATGGCTGATATTTTCAAATGATGCAACCGGTCACCTTGGAAAAGCTGAGGTCCATGCTGAGGTATGCCCCAGACAGAGAGGGTCCAGTTTTAGTTCATGCCTAGCTTTAAGGACTATGTTGCATGAAAGTATGGGGTCACTTTATTTTTCCATCAAAAATGTACAGATCAGAACCTAATTCAATCATGTGTTTTTCAGAAGTCATATGTATTGCTTAACACTCTTCCTTACCTGTAGAAAAAAGGATCTACTTAAATATTCACTTATTATTATTTCATTTTAAACATTATTTATTTATTTATTTGACAGATCACATGTAGGCAGAGAGGCAGGCAGAGAAAGAGGAAGGGAAGCAGGTTCCCTGCTGAGCAGAGAGCCCGATGCGGGGGCTCTATGCCAAGACACGGGATCATGACCTGAGCCCAAGGCAGAGGCTTTAACCACTAAGCCACCCAGGTGTCCCACTTATTATTACTTCATTTTAAGTGAGAAAAAGAGAGGGAGAAGGGAACATGTAATAAAGTCAGAGCGAGGCTTTCGAACACATGAAAGTTTGCATCACAGGCTCTGAAAGGAGCTTGGGATGAATGGATACGCCGTAGGCAGGACGCCAAGGGAGTAGCGTCACACTCTAAGATGAATGGCGTTTATCAGAGGAGCTGCCCTCCACCAGGTCTAGAGAGAAATGTTCTGCTGTAGATCTTCATGAAGGGTATGCTGACGGATGGCCAGCTCCCAGCCTCACATCGCACCAGTGGATTCTGCAATACAGCTGTGGGGGTGTGTTTTAATGTCCTTGGGCACAGCTCATTGGCCTCATGCCAGAACAGTGGGGCCCAAGTACCTGTCTCTCCAATGAACTGTCTTGGTTTTTGGATAAAATATAAGCTCTGTCGAAAGAGGATTTTTAGACAATTCTTCACAAGCATTGAATCTTGCCTTTAAGTTTTTCAATAAGAACCGCATCATAGCCCTAGGAGCTATATTCTCTAGTAAGATTCTAGGGAGCGGAAGTTCCTCCACACCAGAAGCACGCACATTTACTTTGCCAGCCTGCTGGGGTAAGAGCAGGGCTGACAGTCCCTTAGCAGGGCAACACGGCTTCTGTCCGAAGGGGATTGGAGGGATGCCATGGTCAAGTCACAATATTCCATTATTTTTATATTTTTGATGACCAGCTTTTTATCCAGAAGGAACAAAATGCTTTAGCAGATTTGTTACAAATGTTGTTATTCCTGTGTTTTAGATCGTAATGGTGCATTTAGCATGATTTTCACAAAAATAGCCTCAACATTTGCAATTTAAGTTACAGAAGGCATGTGGTAAGCTAAAAATGCCCCCCCCCCCCAAAATATCCCAAGTCCTAATCCCTGGAACCTGTAAGCTTTACTGTATTTAGAGAAAGGGTCTTTGCAGATAGGATAACTTACAGATCTTGAAATGGGGAGATTATTCTAGTTCATCCACTTAGGCCCTAAACGCAATCACATGTTTCTTTTTAAGAGAGAGGGAAATTGGAGACAAAATAGGAGAAGGCATCACAGAGGGGAGAAGGCAATGTGAAGACCAAAGTAGAGATTGGAGTAATGCATGCACCGTCAAGTAATGCTGTCAGGAGGCAAGGAACAGACCCCCCTAGAGCCTCTGGAAGAAGCGTGGCTCTGCCAACATCGCAGTTTCAGCCCGGTGAAACCGATTTTGGACTAATGTTGTCCGGAATGAATTTCTGTTGTTTGAACCATCAAATTTCTGGTGATTTGTGACAGCAGCCAGAGAAAACTAATCCAGATTTTCGTGCCGGGCAGTGGGCTGCTGCTATAGCCAATACTTAGAAATAAGGACATGGCTTTGGAATTGGGTAAGGTGGAAAGGCCGGAAGAATTTCGAGACGCATGAGAGCAAAAGCCTGCATTGTTTTAAGCAGACTGTTGGTAGAAATATGGATGTGAAAGCTGCTTCTGGAGAGGGCTCAGAGGAACTGAGGAGCACCATAGAGAAAGCTTTATCGATAATCTTCGAGAAGATACGTATCCTTACCAGCAGAATGTTGATAGGCACTTTTGGCGAGATCTCAGGAGGAAATGAGGAACAGGTCATTGTAACTGGGGAAAAGGCAGTCCTTGTTACAGAGTGGCAGGAAACTTAAATGAATTATATCTTACGGGCCTGGGCAAAGCAAAACTTGGAAGCAGGGAACTTGGATGCTTCACTGAGGAGATTTCCAAGCCATGTGTCCAGGATGCAGCCTGCTTCCAGTAAAATAGGAGAGGAAAGTGATCATTAAGGAAGGAACTCTTAAAGGAAAAAAGAACCAGAACATGATAATTTGGGGAGATTTCTTGGTCTATCCAGTTGCAGAAGAATCAGGAAGTTCATTGTTAGGAAAGTGTACTCCGGAGAGAAGGCCAAGGGCGTGCTGGACATCCTTTTCCTGAAGAGAGTGGGTGTGTTGTGACGCTTGGATCTACTCAGCTGTCCAGCAGAAGCCAGGAACAGAGATGGGATTATCCTGGGAGAGTCTTTGCAGGTGCCTCTTGTCAAATGGTGTGAATCCCCACCACAGACAAAAGAGACCCACAAGGCTTTTGAGAATATTATACCAGGAGAAGCATTGCCACCTGAGAGACACAGGAAAAACGGCAAGAAATGCTGGGTTCCCAAAATCCTACAGGCAGGAAACAGATGGATAAAACAAATCACGCTTTCAATAAAAAGAAAAGATAATTCTAAGGGCAGAGGTGAGAGACAAGGACTCTGTGGCCAGAGACAAGAACTCGGTAGCCAGAGCCAAGGACCCAGAGGGCAGAGCCTCAAGCCACAGACTTTGAAACCCAAGAATTCACCTGCTGTCATTTTGAAACTGCTTGGAATCAGTGATCCCCTTTTTTTCTTCTAGGAAGAAGAAAAAAGGCAGTTAGAAGAAAGTCACACAGAAAAAGATATTTCACATTGAGTTCTTCATCCCTTAAAAGTGGGTGGGGGTGGGGGGGTGAAGAGGTAAAAACATGGGATTTTTAGGGCAGTGAAACCAGTCTGCATGATGCTGTAATGGTAGATACTGTCAGTATGCAGTTGTCCGAACCCACAGAATATCCCACAGCAAGAGTGAACGGACCCTAAGGTGAACTGTGGTCTTGGGGTAATTTTGACGTGTCCGTGTACCTTTGTCATTTGTAACAAATGTGCCACTGTTGTGCAGGATGGTAATCATGGGGGAGGCTGTGTGTGTTGGGGACATAATGAGTAGATGAAAAATCTATGCTTTGTCTCAGTTTGCCACGGGCCTGTAACTGCTTGCTCTTACAAAATAAAATCTTTAAAGAAATTAATATCATGAGAGGACAGTATATTTTAAAGAGCAGTACAATCATTTCTGACAGTACATGTCCTGTAGAGCATGTGTTCCTGGCTTGATTTATTTGTTAACCTGCCTGTTGATCAGGTAAAAGGCTCCTGTGAGAGGAGCCCCATTATTTTGTGCTGCACACACATTCCCCACACCACATATGCTCCATGCGATGTCTACCAGTTATAAGTGTAACAGCAGCCCCTCAAGGTAGTTAAGTACCCTCATCCCCATTTTACAGATGAGACACCCGAGGCAGAGGCATCAGTAACTCTCCTTAAGTCATACACCTCTCAAGCAGCGGAGACCAGCCTCCAACCTGTCAGTCTGGCTCTGGAGCCTGCGCTTATAGCCATGACACTATGCATATGTTTCTACCAGCCCTTCAGCACCACTTACGGGCAAGTGAGAGGAAAAGAAAACCTCCTCCTTGGTTGCTATCTACCTAAAGAAATGATTCTAAGTAACTTTAATAGGGATGTTGCCTGACCTTTCACTATTGAGTCAAGTCTTCCAGAAGTGGGTGTAAGGGACAGCCGAGCAGTCCTGCTTTCCCGAGCCACCCTGGTGAGGTGAACTTTTGTCATGTGGAAACTCAGCTTGGTGAACTTCAAAACATAGAAACCACGGCGAGCTTCCATTTGTATGAGTAATGAATGGATTTACCAGTTTAGAAGGAGCCGAAGTGTCCGTGAAAGTTCATCTCAGAAAATCTGGCTCTATCCCGTGGTTCCCAGTGTCCTTGACCTGCGGCCATCCATTGGAAACCAGGAGACATTGTTTCACCCTGTGGAATGGCCATGGAGGGAGTGCCATGTGGAGAGGCATCCTCACCCCCACCAAGACGCTCACCAAGTTGACCTGTTCCACATCCTCTGTTTCTTTTCATGTCATGGTGGTTAGGGACCTAGTGGAGGTGCTTGGACCATCTTCTTAAGGGTCCACATAAGCTTTGGGAGGGGTTACATAACACAGAGTCATGAGTTTCCCCGGTCGGCCAGGCAAGCCAAATCAATGCTAGTAGTGTTTAGTGGCTAACAGATACCACGAGCCAGTGGCCTTATGACTCAGGCAAGTTTATCCTCCCCACCTCCAACAGGTGCTGTAGACTTCTCATGGCAGACCCCAAGACATTCCATCCACCAGCAGTATTTTTTCCCCAACTTAAACTACTATTTTCTTCAAGAAGATAGTAATACTGTAATAGCATTGTATGGTGACCCATGGTAGCTACACTTATGATGAGGATAGCATAAGCTATAGAGTTGTCTAATCACTGTGTTGTACATCTGAAACTAATGTAACATTGTGTGTCAACTGTACTTCAATGAAAAAGAAAGTTAAAATATAATGCATGTAGGAACTGTGCATATAGGGGGAAAATGCAGTTTTTTTAACAGAGACTTAGAACACATCCTTGGTCAGGTTTCTGTTATTAAAAAAAAAAAAAAAATTGTTTTCATTTTTACTTCTCCGTTTTCCGAACTTAATTTTTTTTTTTTTTAAAGATTTCACCTATTCACTTGACAGACAGAGATCACAAGTAGGCAGAGAGGCAGGCAGAGAGAGAGGGGGAAGCAGGCTCCCCAAGGAGCAGAGAGCCTGATGCGGGGCTTGATCACAGGACCGACCCTGAGACCATGACCTGAGCCGAAAGCAGAGGCCTAACCCACTGAGCCACCCAGGTGCCCCCCGAACTTAATTTTTTTTAAAATCTTAGATAAAACTGTCTTTAGAATCAGAGTGGAGTCTAGGATGTTTTGACAACATTATTTGGTGAATATTAAAAAACCATACTGAATAACATTATGCATCTGAACTTACTGCATTTATGTAACTGCTTCTTCCTAACAGGGAAAAATTGAAGAAGCATTGAGTGCATTCCAAGAACTAGTGCGCAAATACCCTCAGAGTCCACGGGCAAGATATGGAAAGGCACAGGTATTTGAAATCATTCCTACGTAGAAGATGCTTTTGATGTTCTTGTGTTCTGTGTAATTGGATTTTTTCACTGCCGACCATTTGTATTTCTCTTTGTCCTTCTAACTTATAAACAGAGTCCATTTTGCATGCATATGTGTACGCTCAAGCAAGAAATACCGTTTTAAGTACGACAGTTAGTTATCGCCAGTGCGTCCCGGTGAATCTGGTAACATTTTCCTGCTCTCCCTCCATCTAGCTTCTCCCTGGATTTGAAAAGAAAAAAAGAAGAACACTTTTGTCCTTGACCTCCCGTCACCGGCATGCCCCATTCTGCCAGGTTTTCACCACAGGCTCCTCTGAGCTATAAGAACCGCAGTTTTGCAACTAGAGGCTGCAAGTTTGCCTAGGAAAGTCTTGAAAATATAAAACGGAGTTATATTAGCAGCTTCCCTCTCCCTGTCTCCATTCCCTCATCTCCTTTCTTCCCTGACTTTCCCATCGTCCAGCTCCTCATTCTGCGAAGCTTTTCCGCACCCTGTGGTTGCTGCAGTTGGCTGTAAAGCCACCATATACCACGTGCTCATTTAGACCCTGGGATTATCATAATGAGCCCTCTAGAGGTCTCTGCCCTTGTGGATTTTATCAGCCAGCAGGAGGTATTTTAAATGTTACTTTATCAAAACTGAGAGGGAGACAAACCAGAAGAGACTCTTAATCTCAGGGAACAAACTGAGGGTTGATGGGGGTTGGGGGGAGGGATGCGGTGGCTGGGTGATGGACACTGGGGAGGGTATGTGCTATGGTGAGTGCTGTGAAATGTGTAAGCCTGATGATTCACAGACCTGTACCCCTGAAACAAATAATATATTATATGTTAATAAAAAACAAAGTCACTTCATCAAAAATTACTTAGAGGAAGCCCCCATATGCAGTTCTAGGCGCTGCAGATGCAGCCACCAGCAAAATGTATGGCATTGTCATTGTGGTGACGAAGGCAGCCCGGGAGACAAAACAAGTAAAATATATATGCTTGTCAGTGAGAAGTGCTGAGAACCTGTAAAAAGCAGAGTACCGCCACAGGATGTGTGAGGGAGTTGATATGTGGGCTAGGGTGTTTGGGAGAAGTCTACCGACGAGGTGACATTTGAGCCAGGGCCTGAATAAATATATATAGAAATATATAGTTAAGGATATTATAACATATTAAACATAAATATATTAGATCATCTTGTGTAAAATACGTCATAAAGAAAAGGAGAGCATACCTATTAAGATTTTTCTGGCTGTGAGCTATGAGGCTTGCGGGTGACGGGGCAGACAATGCTTCAGATACGCTGATCAGAAAAGGCCTCTCGGGACGCCTGGGTGGCTCAGTTGGTTGGGCAGCTGCCTTCAGCTCAGGTCATGATCCCAGCGTCCTGGGATCGAGTCCCACATCGGGCTCCATGCTCGGCGGGGAGCCTACTTCTCCCTCTGCCTCTGCCTGCCTTTCTGTCTGCCTGTGCTCGCTCTCTCCCTCTCTCTCTCTCTGATAAATAAATAAAATCTTAAAAAAAAAAAAAAAAAGAAAGAAAAGGCCTCTCTACTGAGGTGACGAATGGCTGAAGCGTGACAGGGCAGCTGAAGGAGCTGGGCAAGCAGAGGGAACAATGAGGGCAAAGACCTGATACAGGGAAGTCATGTTGGCATAAGAAACTCAAGAACAGAAAGAAGGGCGTGCTGAGGGAGGGTGACGTGGGACAAGGGGGCCAGGGCCTCACAGATGATATTCTCTGTGCCCTGAGAAGCCTTGCAGGGTTTCTGCATGGACTTGGCCATCTTGTTTTTTCATAAAGATTGTTTTGGTTCCTCGGTGGGGGATAGATTAAAGGGGCAGCAGTAGAAGCAAGAAGCATAGGGGACGACTGTAGGTGTACTCAGGGAGCACTGGCCTGGACTGTGGCCATGGCTGTGGTGATGGGGAGATGGTGGGGAGTGCTTCCTGTTGGCTTGGGTATAGGGATCAGAGAAGACAGGACTGGAGTTCTGGGTTTGGGGTTTGGCCAGAGGAGGAGAGAGAGAGCTGATTGCTCACAGGGAAAACTGGTAGAGGAACAGGTCTAGGAAGTCAAGAATTCGCTTTTCGCCCTATAAAGTTTGTGATGCCTATTGGACAGTCAAGTGGACATGTCAAGGAGACACTGAATTTTATGAAGTCTAGAATTCAGGACAAAAGCCTGGCCTGATAGACAATGTGTCTGGCAGTGAAGCTCCCACAGCCCAGCCTGGAGGGGTGAGATTCTCAACCCTACTGGGAAACAAAAGGCGCAAAGCTGCAGAAATTTTCCAGACGCAGAACCTGACAACACCTTTTGGGGAGAGGTCAATGCAGTGACTCGTATACAGCGCTCACATTGGACCTAACGTATCTATGGATAAAGCAAACATGTTTTGCTCAGAACTAAAGGTGGCAACCACTTGTTCCAGATCCTCAAATTCTTCTTATCTCCCTATTAAAAACTTATTAGTTAAATTTTATTAATTAAATTTTAATAAATTTAAAAATCATTTTAATTTTATTATTATTATTTTTTAAAGATTTTATTTATTTATTTGACAGACAGAGATCAGAAGTAGGCAGAGATGCAGGCAAAGAGAGAGAGGGAGGCAGGCTCCCTACGGAGCAGAGAGCCCGATGTGGGACTCGATCCCAGGACCTTGGGATCATGACCTGAGCCAAAGACAGAGGCTTTAACCCACTGAGTCACCCAGGTGCCCCTAAATTTTAATAAATTTAGGTTGTGAAAAAGTAACACAAAAACGTTTCTCCTATCCGTGGTACAGACCAGGGGTAACAGACAGCAGTTATATCGTTTTTGTAAGTGAATTTGGTCAGTAATCCTCCAAAATTGCTAAGCTGCATTGGTCTTAGGCAAGAGTGAATGTGTTACCAAAAAATCATGCCTGTTCATTTAAGTGATGAGCTTCATTACTAGTATTGGCAGTCATTTGATTAAGAGAACATTTGATTAGTCATTTGATTAGAGAACACTAGAAAGAAAAAAGATTGATGCAAATGTTAACTTAATTGTGACAAAAAGTACTTTGTGCTTTAGAAATTTTTTTTGTATGTGATAGTAATTGTGGGGGCCAAAGTCCAAATAAATGTGGTGCTGTCACCCATGGTGATTGCTGGATTTATATCCTTATTTAACTGTAGGAATTTGAGAGCTAGGCCTAAGGCAAAATTTTTATCTCTAAACTATTATGCTACAAGGTGTTATTGATATTAATGTTAATGTGGCATAAAGCAAAATTTAGGCATGGTAAATTAAATTTTAAAAGAGTAATTTAAAAGAAATTGTAAATGCATAGAAATTTTAAAAATCAGAGTTCAAAAGAAGCTGGATTTTATAGGGAGGAAGAAATGATGACTTTTCCATCCTTTGTTTGCACATCACACAATTACACTGGAATATCCCAACAAATTTTTTTAAATACCCCAACAAACTTGTAAAATGTAGCAACATTAAGTTAAATATGATCTATAATTCTGAAGCATCACTGATACTGTCTGATTCCTTGGATCACCGTGAAAATCAATTCTGACCAAATTCCCTGAACATCAGATACAACATCTTAAATCGTAAATTCAATTCACTTTATTATCTTCACAAACCATTAATGCCTCTGAGGCAGAAAATGACACATCTCCTAGGAAGTTTGGATGGTTTAATTAGTTCAAGTCAACAGAAGGCTTTGTGGTGTTAACATCCTGGAACAAATGTTCAGTTTCTGCCCAAATCATTTTATGTACAGGTGCTAAACTGATAATGATCAATCTATATGATTTTGATTTTCAAAGCCAAGTCTATTACTTTCATTCAAAAGAATTTAAGATGGAGGTGTCATTTTTAATACCAAGATTTTCCCAATTCTGGAAGTTGTAAAATGTTTTTACTTCGTTAAAATGAAGAAATTTGAGATGCCAGGAATGGAGGAAACAAAGTATATAAATTGTATCATCTTCCTCTCTTTATAGATTGGGTTTAGCTTGATATTCTGATGTCTTTAAGGAAGGATTACCTTGGTAGACATTTGTCCTCGCAGTAACCTTGACCTGACCCTCCAGATCCAGGCTCTATTTGGTAGATACCCAAAGCCAGGACTCCAGCTTGAAGAGGGTGAACTATGTGGTCTCAAAGGGCTGTCCCAGTTCCAGGACTGCATCACTCTCAGACGTCATCTATGAATAACCATGTTTTGGAGAGTAACTCACCATAGCCAAACTCACAAGAAACTGATACCTGAACAGAAAAGCCAGCATATGAATATACCGAAGGCCAGAGGGGCAGGATGGACAGTGTGAGTCATTAACCTTGAACTCTTTCTCCTGGCAGATAAGTCTATAATGGAGACAGCCCATTTACAGATATGAACAGATAGCGGTATACTCTGAAGCTTTTTTTCTATCAAGCAAGGGTAAATTGCCCTTTTTCAATCCAGAGATTTTTGTCTTAACACTTTTCCTTTATTATAAGTCTGTCCACTTCTCTCTTTCTCTCTGCTTCAGTCCTAGCCCTCATCATCTGGTGTAACTTACCTGATCAGTCCACATAACAGGTTATTTCTTTGAGGTGTTATTTTCTGACAAGCTCTCTGCAGATATTAACAATTTATGCTGAATCTTACTCGTTTTTGCTTTGGGATCAGGGAGGAATGTCTCATTTTCTTACCATGCCCTCAAATTGTGGAGCTATGCTTTACTCTGGTTCTTCAGGAAGCTGTATATATTGACTGCTGCACACCCTTTATTTTAAACAGCTGAACATGTTACATAGGGTATTAGGAGAAAAACATTTTATATGCGACTTCTAGCCTCTAACTGGTATCATTTTTCCTCAAGTGGTAATCTTCAAATTATAGTTTACTAAATCGGGTGAGATTTTGACCACCATTTTACACATTCCCCCTTTATCACTGTAGCATTTCACTCCCCATTTTCAATCTCCTGCAAAGAATCTTGCTTATTTCTCGGAGAAAATAAAAGTATCCCGAGAGAACTTCCATGTGCTCCCGCTACAGCACTGAGAGCCCACCTCCACCTGTTCCCCGGTGCTCTGCCTTCCCACCTGTTAGCGGGGATGAACCGTTCCGGCCCCCTTTCCCATCCTCTCCCACCTGCTGAAGGAAAGCATGCTGATTTTTGTGGCTTCTTCTGTATCATCACATCTTCCCTCTCTACTGACTCTTTTGTATCAGCTTTGGAGCACGCTGTTACATTTCCCATTGGTAACAGAAACAAAGCCCTCTCCCTGATCTCCACATTCTCCTCCATCTACTGGCTCATTTCTCTGCTTCCCTTTGAGGGTTGTCTGCACGCACTTCCCTCCTGGTTTCCTCTGGTCCTGCTCCATCCTCTTGCGGGTCCCCAGTTGTCCCATATGTCCCAGATGGTCAGGGCCATCAGAGGTGCCACATTGCCCAATCCAGCCAAGATGTTCAACCTGGTGTCCCTTCTAACATGACGGATCACTCCCTCTTGAAACCTTTTGTCCCCTAACCTCCAGAACCCTTTCTTGTGGTTAATTTCTTCTTACCTTACTCAGTCCTTTATGCAGATCCTCTCCAGTCTTTCTGACTTCTTTCCTGAACCACAAATGCATGTATGTACCTTTCTATCCAGCATCTGCACTTGGGTACCTAACGGGTGTTGGGTTTAATATGTCCAGAACGGAACTCCTGATTCTGAATGCCTACAAACCTGTTACTGCCCTGTCCTCCCATTCTCGGGATGGCAGTTCCCCCTGGGTATCGCTCAAGCCAAAACCCTTGAATTTTTCCTTGACCTCCCGCCCTCCCTTTCTGTCGCATTTCTGCCCACCTGCAAACCTGTTGGCTCTGACCTTCAAAATGTATCTGTAATCTCCCTACCTCCTACCGCCTCATTCTTACCACCGTGGTCCAAACCATCCTCATCACTGGGTCTGGGGTCCTGCTAGAGCACCATATCTGGCCGCTGTGCTCGTCCACCGCCCTTTCGGTCTGGTCTCCCTCCCACTACAGGTGTGATCCACTCCACATACAACAGATCATGTCAAAAACTCCCGGTGTCGGGGCGCCCGGGTGGCTCACTGGGTTAAGCCTCTGCCTTCAGCACAGGGTCCTGGGATCGACCCCCGCATCGGGCTCTCTGCTCAGCCTCTCTGCCTACTCTCTGCCTGCCTCTCTGCCTACTTGTAACCTCTTTCTGTTTGTCAAATAAATAAATAAAATCTTAAATTAAAAAAAATAATAAAACCAACAACCTGGTGTCTTTCCGTCTCACGTCGTGGCAGTCTAGCGGACTTGGCAATGGCTTACCACGTTCTTCATTGCCCGACCACCGCTCCTTCGCCAGTCCCCTCCTTGCCGCCATCTTGCACCCGCCTATCCTCTCCCCTCACTTCCCCACCCAGGGCCTCGCTCTTGCTATACTCTCTGCCTTGGAAGCTCTTCCCCAGATAGCCTCATGCCTCACTCCCTCTCTTCTTTCAGTTCATTCCTGGTCAGACCGCCTGAACGAACTCCTCCTACTGCCCCACCGTCGGCACTCCGAAGCCTGCTTTGTTTTTGGTCCCCAGCACTCGTGGCCGCCAGACACATAGTACTTTGATTTGTATATCGTCTTTCTCTTCGTAACGAAGCAGAATGAAAAAAGAGCTTTATTTGTTTTGTTTACTTTGCCTGCCACGTAGCTCCTGGATTATAGTTGTTGAATGAATGAGTGAACATGCAGACAAACTGCCGAGAAACACGAAGTCCGGACTGGAGCCCTGTCTTTGAAATATGAATGTGTAACATGATACATATCTCCATCAACCCAGCATACATTAATTATTCCTCCTTTTATATTTTTTTCTCATCTGTAGCTTGGTAGCTGACTGGTCTTCATGTTACTGAGATAGCACGCTGCGTTGCTTTTCTCTGTCTGCTTTTTAATCTCTTGATAAAGAGAAGTTTTTAATCTGTCTCAAAATGCTTTTCCCGCGTGTCCAGAAATTGACATTACATGTATATTTTGGATGATTACAAATACAGCCTGTCATGGGACACTTACCCATTGTGGGGACTTCCTCTAGTGTGAAGACGATCTGGCTGAGAAAAGAAGGAGCAACGAGGTGCTGCGTGGGGCCATCGAAACCTACCAGGAGGTGGCCAGCCTGCCCGATGTCCCCACAGACTTGCTGAAGCTGACCTTGAAGCGGCGCTCAGACAGACAGCAGTTTCTGGGTAAGACAATAAGAGTTAGTTCAGCCCCAAATGCCGTGCTCTGTGCTCTTAGAAGAGCTTAGTTACCTAGGAGGGAACCTGAGTTTCATAACTACTTTCAGGTAATTTACGCGAATGGATCCGAGACAGAAATGGTCTGTTACCAGTTTCCTGAGGGCTAGGATTAAGAGTACTTGTGTCACTTTGGTAAATGACCTAAGTCTGATAGTAGAACCCAAGGGATGATTAGAAACTAGAAGAAAGAGTCCATTAAACTTGTATGCAAATGGACTAGTCCAGAAGAAGGAAAACATACAGCACCCACAGGATGGGAAAGGCAAGGTTGGGACTCAGTGGAGGCAGTTGCCTCGGGTACAAAATTAGTAGCACTGAGCTTTCCTCTTGCCTTAGGCTCCAATATGCCTTGGTTAAACTCTGTTTACTTATTCTGTCCTTCAAATTTTGATATTTTGTTCATTGTGGATTTTTTACATTAATTTTGATTTTTAGAAAGAATGTATAAAAACATCACGCCTCTGGATGACTGAATTTTTGGCAGCCTCTTAAACTTGGCATTGAGCACCTCACTTGCCTCCCCTTATTCCTGGCCCTGGGGAAAGAATCTACTAATACATCTAACCCCCTTCTGCAACCATCTTGAATATAGTCTCATCTTCCCCCAAATGAGAATGAGGCAAGTTCATAAGAAGAGGTTGTATGAGGAAGGGATTGTAGGAAGAAGATTTTATTGAAGGTGACAAGGGGGTGAAGTTTACTCCCAGAAGAGCAGGGCTGCATGATGCAGAGTAAAGGAGACAGGAAGGGCAGCTGGAGGGATGTTTACCCAGACCTTTGCAATGGTTAATAAGGGAAATACAGGAGCAGAGAAAAAAGTATGAACTAAGTTGGCCAGATGAGGGGGAAGGGAATGTATAGAAAAGTAAAGTCAGATTTGTGCGTGAGGGAATGAATCACCAAGCTAACGAATCCAGAATCGGCTAGTAATGGGAAGAAGGCCGTGGAATAAGCTGGGTGGTGTTTTATGCCAGGTAGTTGTATCTGTTAGCAGGACCTACAACTGTATGAGCTTATTGATAGTCCTATCATACTCTTGGCTAATACTTAGTTTGTGGGCAGCTGAACCCTTTAGGGAAGTTATCTTACCATGTATACTGGTCTTATTTTGCACATTTTCCCATATTCAATTTATTTTCAACTGTGGTGAGGAGGAATGACAGTTGGCCCCAGAAATTTTAAGTTTCCATCACATAGCCTTAAAACTTGACAGAGGCTGGGGTGTTCATGATTCCTGTTGTGCATAGCATCCTATCATCCACCAGAGGGTCCCATAATACCAGCTGATGTCTTCTTGCTCCTCGACTAGGTCATTCATTCATTACCTGGAGATGAAGACACTTAATTGGAACTAGCATGAGGGATATACCCCAGTGCCTTTTTTCAAGTTTCACAGAGGGTGCTACACCCAAAATCCTTTAGGCTTTTTATTTTCTCTCTATTCATAATATCAAAATTAATTGTAACAAACCAAAGATAACCCAGTGAAACAGTTTGTTTGTTTGTTTTTTAACAAGGAATTGATAAAACTTTTCAAAGAGGGCATTTGACATAAGAAGATAAATGTTGGTGAACTCAGAAAATGATAGTCTCTCGTGTCTCTTGTGCTTTGTAGACTCAATACGAAGATGACCAGGATCTGCTTTTATTTCTGTTGAGTTTCTTTTTTTTTTCTCTTCACACCAAATCAGGTCACATGAGAGGCTCCCTGATTACCCTACAGAAGTTAGTTCAGCTGTTTCCTGATGATATGTCTTTAAAGAACGACCTTGGAGTGGGGTATCTCTTGATAGGGGATAATCACAATGCTCAGAAGGTCTACGAAGAGGTAAGCAGAGGGCAGTCTGCTGTTCACCACATCCCGCTGTTTTGAGCATGAAGTGTTTTTTTTTTTTTTTTTAAGATTTTATTTATTCATTTGACAGACAGAGATCACAAGTAGGCAGAAAGGCAGGGAGAGAGAGGAAGGGAAGCAGGCTCCCTGTTGTGCAGAGAGCCCGATGTGGGGCTCGATCCCAGGACTCTGGGATCATGACCTGAGCTGAACGCAGAGGCTTTAACCCACTGAGCCACCCAGGTGCCCCTTGAGCGTGAAGTTTTAATGTCACCGGTGAATTGCATTTATTACACCCAACCTCTCGCTTTCTTCACTTTAAATTCAGTTAAAGAGAACATAAGTATTAGTCTAGTTGACATCCTAAATTTTGTCTCCATCTCTTAAATTTTGCCTTAATCGGAAAATTTTAAATTTTTAACACCTGGCACCTCAAAACCTTCAACTTATTATTGTGATAGTTTTTTTAAAATAAATTTTAAAGATTTTATTTTTATTTATTTTAGAGAGAGAGCGAGCGAGCTGTGCACACATGTGCATGCGCATGGAAGGGCAGAGAGGGCGGGGGGAGGACAAGCAGACTTGCTGCTGAGCGCAGAGCCTCATGTGGGGCTCAGTCTCAGGACCCTGAGATCATGACCTGAGCTGAAATGAAGAGTCCACGCTTAACTGACTGAGCCACCCCAACACTCCTATAATTGTGATGGTTATAAAACTTCATATTTATCAGTCCATAAACACCTTTTCAAAGAGTGTGCTTCATGATAGGAAGTAGAACTCAATTTTTCCATAAATGGAAAAACATCCACCTTTTTCCTTTTTTTCAGCAAAAGTCCAGTCTAAGAAACTACGGAGAAGGAGACTTTCAAGCATGTGGAGTAAATTACTCAAGTCTTGGAGAGCAGTAACTCTTTGATCCTCTAGCAGGGATGTCTTTGAAAGGATTTCTACTTTAGAAAGGTTATTTTAATAGATAACCTCCAAGTTACAAATAACTATAAATCTAGGAAACTTGTGTCTCCTTCCAGTAATGAGAAAATTCATTTGGCATAGAATAAACAGGATACCCAGTGAACTTCGAAGGTAGAGAAAGTTAATGCCTCCATAAAAGAAAGGGGAGCACATTTACCTGTTACTCTTTAATTTAGATGTTTTGGTCAGTGGTTTTCAGGCTGGCGTATTTTACATCAAAATGCTACTACTCAGTGATAGCCAGTGTGATTCCTTCTGGTTTAAAAATGCTGTCACTCACAGAGGGGTGAGGTTTTCTTTTTTTTTAATCTTATTTTTATGGTTCTGGAGACTTAATTGAAAATCATCAGATTTCAGAACAATTTTCTCTTCACCCTTGTCATAATTTTCATATTTTCTCAGAGAATAAAAAGAAGACTTGTGTGTTTTATACCATGTCTAATATCTATATAAAGTAGATTGATCCTGCAGTGTTGAAAATGTGTACACTTCACTGTGGTACTCGTTCCAGGTCATAAAAGAAGTCCAGGTGGGGTGATGTAGTTGCTGATGGCCAAAACCTAACCCTTAGTGCCCTGTCTTGCAAAGGTGGTTTAAGCGAAATAATTATGTGTCTCACAGTTCAGGATCATGTGAATCTGAGTTGGCCAACTGCATCAGATACACCCATTATTCTGCCACTTTCTAAAGCCTCAGAGGTGAAATTGTAGATGTTCCTCCCTCTCTCCTTTCCTTCCTTCCTTCTCTCTCTCCCTCCCTCCAAAAAACATGATCGAGTGTTGACTGGATACCAAGCACATTGGAAGTGAGGGCAGGATCTGAAAGCATACTGGGTTCTCCCTTCCACTATGGATTTGTCCTTCCTCAACCTCTCAGAACGTTCCTTGAATATATTTACTGTTTTTACCTGATAATAGATCTCGGATATGTGAAATATTTTAATTCATCTTGAAAAATAAAATTTATCTGTTGTACTTTCTATGTTTGAAATCATAATCTCATCTGACTAAGCATAACAAGATGCAGAAAATCTAAAATAGGGCCATATTATACATTCAAGTGGGTTTCTTTTTAAAGAGCGTGAATTGAAAACATGTGTGGGATCTGCCTTTTATTCCTCCTTCCACTTCTAATAAGCCATATTTAAGGCATTCTCTGTCCTTAACTGAAGTTTATCCTGATGGGTTTATGTCTCAAAGACCATTTTCAGAAAGCAGTTGATACTGTGATTTTCCACTTCTCTTCATGTTGATTTTTACCTTTGATAAATTATAAAAATCATGAGGGCGCCTGGGTGGCTCATTGGTTGAGCATCTGACTCTTGATTTCGGCCCAGGTCATGAGCTCAGGTCCTGAGATTGAACCCTGCTCTGGCTTCTTACTCAGTGGTGAGTCGGCTAGAGATTCTCGCTCTCCCTCTCTCTCTGCCCCTCCCAGTGAGCCCCTCCCAGGCTCGCTCTCTCTCTCTCACTCCTCTCTCTCTCTCTCTCTCAAATAAATAAATCTTCTTTCAAAATAAATAAATAAATAAAAATAAATCCTTATTGTTTCCCTTCCTGGGACTTTTGTCTGTTTCTTCTGCTGCTTTAAGTTTCAGCAAGATTGGTTGATAGTGGTTTGATGCAGATCGGTGACAACTATGGTTTGGGAGGTGCTCCGTGTCCCCCTTTCCATTTGCAGCAGGACGAGTGACCCAAGCCACCCATGGTCTAGAGTCCAGCATATTCCTGATTTTTCCCTCCATTCACTCCTCACCTGTATCCATTCACTTAGTCAACATGTGTTTACTGAAACCCACACACACTAGTTGGGAAATGGTAGTTAAGGAAATAAATATTTGCTGAGCCCTCACGGAGTTTCAGCCTAATACCAATTCACAAATTTCTGTTAATTTTCCCTTCTGCATATCTTTCACATCCCCTCCCTTTGTAACCCCAGTGCTCACGTCTCTTGCCTAAACTAGGGTAGATTTATCCTGTGCAGGCTTGCTGTCCTCCAGCCTTCCTCAACATAAAACACAAATCTGACCATCCCACACTGGGCTTCAACTCCAGTGGTCTTCAGACATGTTCGGCTGTGGACCCTTCCAGTAAAACGTGCTTCCGCAAATACCTGCGATATGTATGTTAAGTATGTATTGCGTTTCTTTTAAATACTTTTACATTTCATTTAATGGGGAAAAGAAAAAGAAAACCTAGTCGCTTAAAAATCCCTATTTTCTTTACTGATTTAAACTTTTTAAAATTCTCTCTTCTGACTACAACATTTAAGAGAAGCTTAATACAGATAACAAGGAAAGCAGAGATTAGCACAAAAGACAGAAATCACTGGCAGCCTCATTCTCATATACAGACTACCATGATAAACATGCGGTATGTGTCCTTCTGGTCACTTCCATACACAGCACACTTTTCTTTTTCCATTAAATTGGTATGTATTAATCATATCATCACAAGACTTTTATAAATGAATTAAAATTCTTCTAGAACATAATTTTTAGCAACTGCCAAGCATTGTATCGTAGGGACGTATCATCACTAATAAACCACTAATATCAGATAGATTATTTCTAATTACTTTGTTGTAATAGACAATGCCATGGTGAACATCCTTGTTCATATATCTTTATACAATTTTTATTAAAATAGATTCATCACACAATATTAGTTTCAGATGTACAACATAGTGATTCAACAACCTGATACTGTACGTTGTGCTTACCAAACGTAACTGCCGTCTGTCACCGTACAACACTTTTACATTACAATTGGCTATGTTCCCTATGCTGTCCCTTTCATCTGGGTGACTTACTCTTTCCGTAATGGGAACTTTACCTCCCCTCACCTTTGGCCATTTTGCCCATTCCCATAGCTCTGTCCCATGTGGCAACCACCAATCTATTCTGCATCTGTTTCTGCTTTTTTTGTTTGTTTTGTTTTCAGATTCAACATAGAAGTGAAATCGTATGGTATTTGTCTTTTTCTGTCTGACTAATATCACTTGACATAATACTGTCTAGGTCCAGCCATGTCATTCTTTCTCATTCTTTTTTATGGCCGAGTAATGTTCCATTGTGTATGTATGCCATATCATCTGTATGCATTCCTCTATCAGTGGACGCTTAGATTGCTTCCCTGGTTTGGCTACCGCAAATAAGCCTGCAGTAAACATAAGGGGGCAAATATCTTTTTGGATCAGTGTTTTCATTTTCTTTGTCTTAAATACCCAGTAGTATCCAGCACTGAAACTACTGGATCATGTGTTTTTTGTTTTTTGTTTTTTGTTTTTTTAAAAAGGATATTTTGATAATATTTATGTGCAGTACTTTTTGTGATTATATGATTTTTGGTTTTTTGCTGGCATTGTATCAGGCAGAGAGTTTGTACTGGAAGCCGAATTGTCAGCTATACCAGTTTTTTGTGGTAGTCTCTGCTGTGTGCTTGTATAGAGACAGAATCCATATATATTAATATTAATCTCAATTTGATCTTCTTAGAAATTTTATAAAGCCACTTGTCATATCGAGAGGCTCTGTTGATTACCACTAGTTAATAAAACCCACACATTCATTGTGCATCTACATGTAAACTGTGAGAAGCACAGGCCCTTTTGTGATTTGCCTCCTGCCCTCTTTTCCTGGTCTCATTCCCTTTTGCTTCTCCTCGTCCATTATTTATTTATTTATTTTTAAGGATTTTATTTATTTATTTGACAGAGGAAGAGACAGCAAGAGAGGGAACACAAGCAGAGGGAGTAGAAGAGGGGGAAGCAGCCTTCCCACCGAGCAGGGAGCCCGATGCGGGGCTCGATCCCAGGACCCTGGGATCTGGACCTGAGCCAAAGGCAGATGCTTAACGACTGAGCCATCCTGGCACCCCTGGTTCATTATTTTTTTTTTTTTTTTTACTCTCTTCTCCTGTGCCTTGAATACCTCCTCCCCAACAATCCCCCATCTTCCCTTGGCCTGGTGAACTCCTATTTATCCCTAAACCCCTTTCAGACCTTGCGTTTGCCATACCAACCCTAGAGCAAGCCAGGTGCTCCTCCTCTTTACCGCCACTTGCCTTGTGCCCATCGCCGTGGCTGCACTCACCATGTTGTATGACCACTGTCTGCTTGTGAATCTGTCTTCCTCCCATGACTGAGACATCCCTTGAGAAAAGACAGTGTATCTCGCTTATATGTCCAGACCCTAGAAGAGCTCTGTGTATTCTAAAATATCCGGCAAAGGAATACATGTGTTAATTACTCGAGAGGGTGATTGTCATCTGTGTAGCTGCAATCATTGCAATTCAATTCCAGAAGTATTTATTGTGCTCTTGTTCAGCGTCAAGCTCAATAATGGGTGCTTGGAAGGTGAAGAAGAAGCAGGGTCTGTGCTTGCAGAAATCTGGTTGGGAAGAAAGCCCAACGTGCACTCATCTATTCAATTACTATAGCTTTCTTGATGACCTGCCATGTGCTGGGCACCATTCTAAGCATTGGGGGATCAGCAGTGAGTGCAATAGACAAAATCCCCGCACACCTTACATCTTAGTGGGAAAAAATAAAAGATTAACAAGTCAAATGGTCATGAGCACTATGAAGAAGAGGAATCAGGATAAAGAAGTCAAAAGAGTGACTAATGCACAAGGGAATCGTTCTGTTCTATAGGGAATGGTTGGGGGTTGGTTCACCAAGATAGTGACCTCTGAGCAAAGACTTCATGCAGGTGAGGGAGTGAGCCATTCTGATATCTGGGAGAAGAGTATTTGAGGCAAAGGTGTACTGCACATGCAAAGGTCCTGAGGCAGGGGTGCCTTTGAGTTGCTGTGCAGGAGCAAGGGCTCCTCAGGGTGGCGGGAAGTGGGGGGCAGGGCCTTAGGAGAGGAACCCAAAGAGGTAGAGAGGCCCAGCTCAAAGGAGGCCCAGAAAACTGTCCTTAGAATTGGTCTTTTACTCTGATTGAAATGGAACCCATCTGGTTCTGAACAGAGGAAGGGTGGGGTTTAACAGAGTACTTAGTGTGCTCATTCAGGGTCCCCTCTGGAGAAAGGGCTACAGGAGAGCCACTCTAGGGGTGAAGAAGGTCTGCGGTTAGGAGGCTTTTGTGAAGACACAGGGGAGAGGTAACCAGATGGGGACCAGGGGGCAGTGGTGAATATAGTGGCAGGGACATGATTCTGAATATTTCTCGAAGGGAATGTTGACTGGATTTGTGAATGGATGAGGTGCAGGACCACATACAAACTGAAAAATTCTGAAGTATCAATCGTGTGCACTGTGGACTCTTGGAGGGGAGGGGGGTCCGCTCTCCCGAACACTTGGTCATGTATAAGGAGCCCGTGGTAGCTGCCGCTGTCTTGTCCCCCTCAGGCTGGTGGATGACGAGAAGCTCCAGGATATTCAGGATATCCATTTTTACATTCACTCAGCTCGAATCTTCATCCTTCACTTTTGTTCCATGCATGAGTTTGTCTTTGTGGCTTTACAAGTTGAATGTTGTTTTGATTTCTCACTGCTAATATTTAATTTAAAGGCATTCTGCATAATTTATCTTTAATTATAATAAATGGATATTATAATAAACAGTGATTTGACTTCTATTAAATATTTACTTGGGTTTTATCACAGAATATTAGATTTGCTCATCACTTTATCTTCAGTCCTTAAAATGGTCTGGGCCTTCAAGAAATTATTATTAAATGAACAGATCATGATAGATGGCAAATGCAAATCTAAATTTGCTCTTATTTAAGGCAATGTATAAAGTATACATACAAACAAATATATGATAACCATTCAGAGTTGACTTTTTTTTTTTTTTAAGATTTTATTTATTTATTTGACAGAGAGAGAGATCAGGAGTAGGCAGAGGTGGGGGAAACAGCCTCCCTGCCGAGCAGAGAGCCCAATGCAGGGCTCAATCCCAGGACCCTGAGATCACGACCTAAGCCAAAGGCAGAGGCTTAACCCACTGAGCCACCCAGGCACCCCCAGAATTGACTTTAAATAGAGCAATTTTAAAGCCGCTTTTTTCCCTGATCACTAACAAAAGACTGAGGTCATATCAGTTCACAGAGAACTTTGCTGATTTGCATTGTTCAATCAGTGCTTTCATAGTCACTGCCTTTTCATTCATTTTTTTTCATTGACGAGAAATTTGGGGGCATTTAAACTTAATATGGCAATGAGACAAAACACTAGTGTTTTAAGCCGTGACATCATAATCCACTCCAAACACAGCAAAGCTAATTAAAATTGTTTTGACAGCCATTTGTAGAATTTGTAGTCAGTTACAATAGTTTTCTGTTTCCTTTGAGTTTAGGTTCTGAATGTGACACCAAACGACGGCTTTGCTAAAGTACATTATGGCTTTATCCTGAAGGCGCAGAACAAAATTGCTGAGAGCATTCCCTATTTAAAGGTAACTGTCCCTGCCCGTCCTCTGTTTTTCATCTTCTGATTCCTTCGACTCATCTGGACTCCCTTGATTATGCATTGTTGATTGATCAGCGTGTGCTGCTGAGTCTTTTCACCTTCAGAATGTACACCCTCTGACTGTGACATTTCTAGGCAGTGATTGAGGCTGTTGGATATAGAAATGCCAACCATATCAGCAGAGATTATGTAGAGAAGACATTCTGAAGAAATTCCTAAAACTGTATTAGTTTGTATTTAAATGGAAAAGGTAGACCAAAATTACCAATATGATAGTTTAAAATATAGGCAACATATTAAATGTTCCTTTTAGTGTTTAATTATGCATTCGGTCTAGCTCAAACAGAACTCATGACAACCTATATGAAGTATGAGAACCATTGTTGCCTGAATAGGTCAAACCCTAAAAAACGTGGTAGCTCAAAATATTCAGATTAAAATATGCTGTCTTGTTTTGTCTTCTGTATCTAGTTGTAAATCCTTGAAGATGCACCAGAATCACAGGCCTGGTCTAGCTAAGGGCTGTTCAGCAGAACTTTCTGTCACAGTAGGAAGGTCCTTTATTTCTATGGTCCAGTATGTTAGCCACTGGCCACGTGTGCCTTTTGACACCTGAAATGTGGCTAATATGACTGAGGAACTGGATTTCTAGCTTTCATTTTATTTCATTTTAATCAAAATAGTGATGTGTACCTAGCATCTACCATGTTAGACAGGTAGATGGTGGAATACTTGTGAACTTTTTTTTTTTTAAGTAGCAATATACATCACACTTCCATGATCTCTTTCTTTCACATGACTTCAATCAGAGATCTCAAATAGCAGCCCACTGATTGCAAATAGCTTGCATGTTTTATTTGGCCAGCAAAGTTCTATTAAAAACAATTTTCATTGCTTGTTTTAGTTAAGAATCTGAGCGTTTTATTTAATCATGGCAATTTCTGATTTCTCTTGAAAGATCACATCTGGCCCATATCCCAGCACAGGAGCAGAGCAATGCTGTCCCCTTGAGGTGGCCTGCACGTCACTGGCATCTCTAAACCTTTACATTCCCTGCCAGGACCGGCTAGACGTGTGGGTTTCTCTGACTGAAAGTGTTCCCCGCACATTTCCTCTGACATAATAAGGAATTAATAGTGTTCTCCCTGCTTCAGAGTTGGGGAAACAGAGAGCTGGGTCTATTAGTTAACTTGTCAGTCAAGAGCCTTGATCACAGGTCTCCTCTCCTAAGTGATGCTACTCCTATTCCTTGCTGCTACTGTCTAACATTATGCAAATACAGTTTCTCCCCAGTGAAAATATTGGGTTTCTGATGAAGAGACCTGAAAATGCAGATTTTTAGAAAAATGAAGATTTCTTGACATTTAGATTTTTTTTTCTTTGTCCTTTTATTTCTCTGAATTCATTCTCTTGCTTTAATAGTTTTTCTCATGCTCTATTTTTGTTGTTGTTTTGTTGTTTATATACATCTCAGTTCAGTCCGTATGTGGGAGATGGGGTAGAAATCAGCTAAATGTTTTAGCATTGGATTTGTTTAATGACAACTACATTTGCAAAGAGTCCAGCTGGCTTTAATCCTATTGGAAGTTTTGTAAAAGATTTCATTAAAAGGTGAAGATGCATTTTTTTCGAGTAGAAAGAAATATTATTTTCAGTTGGCTCTCTGTCACTTCAAACATCTTATGAACAACTAAATATTTTACTTCAAGAATAAAAAGCCTCCAGATGACATATGGTCAGGTTTGGAGAGCAAACTAAATGGGATAGCTACCCAGTCACGAAATTCTTTGGGGTTGTGAAATAAGATTGGTTCCACAGAGATGATTCACATACTAATTTTCTGGGTTATTACATTGTTAATTAGTGATAAACGTATTACTGAATTTAACTTTATCACCTCTTTTTACATTTGCATTTTAAAGGTTTACCAGTAACCTAATTGCCAAACTTTAATATTGAGGTGAATTTTTCTGGTCCTTAGATTTTGTATGTTATATAAAGATGAAGTAAATCAATGAATTACAGCCAGTATTTAATTTTTTTCATTAAATACAAATATTATCCTTTTTCCAGGAGGGAATAGAATCTGGAGATCCCGGCACTGATGATGGAAGGTTTTACTTCCACCTGGGGGATGCCATGCAGCGGGTTGGGAACAAAGAGGTAATGAACTTGTGAATTTTTAGTTCTCTTAATGGACATGGTGGAGTTAGGGATGGTGGGTGGCGGGGAGAGGTAACTCTGGGAGAAATTTATACTTGAAAAAATATTTTGAGCATATACTCCAAAGGTGGTGATTGAAACTATTTAGCTATTTAAAATTTGCTTCAAACAGCCCAACAACTCCTGCAGGCCTGGAAAGAATTTTGGGGATTTTTGAATTTTATAGTTTCTTTCAAGAAACTGGTTGAGTAATAGTAAGAGCAGCCTCTCAATGAGTACATGTGTACGTGTGTGTGTGAGTGTGTGGGTGCGCACGTGTGGGTATGGGCACAGAAAGAGATAAGCGTTGCCCTGAAAAAAAATCTTTAAAATCATGAAATGAAAAGATGTCTCTGAAGTTGCTTAAATATTTTAACAATATTTTAACAGTATGCCTAGACTTGTTTTTATTTTATTTTTGGATTTTAAAAAGTAGTTATTTTTAGAATGAAGCCTTTATTCAGCTGAGTCCTAAGCACACACTGAACCCAGTGATTAATTATGTAAATTACCTTCTGGTATTTAATACCAAGTTTCAAATGAATTCATGTAGCTCTAGTAATAACAGGTACTGACACGAAAAATGCAGAAGCTAAAACAAGTTACATGTTTTCTTTGTAAGTATTGCTGTTTTTTTCCGAGCCCATGTCAGCTTCTTTAAACATAGCATTAGATTATGATTAATCATGACATCATGTACTGAAGTTCCCAAACTGTCAGAATCACCATGTTTGTTGGTGGAGAGTAAAGCCCACCTTTTCTTTTACATCATCACGGGGTCTAGCCTGGGCTGTCCTTACAGTCCTGGATAAAGGGATGAAGTGAGCCACTGAATCTTGGTAACCATGGCATTCCATATATGTTGTAAAGTGCAATCAGCTTACAGGATAAAAATAAAAGATAACACAGCTTTAGGTTTCTAAAATAAATAAGAACATGGAACCATCTGGAAAAGTGAAGGTTCATAAGAGTGGGGGTAGGAGGGAGGTTGTGATGGGGTAATTGCCAGCTAGACACACTAACCAGTTTGGGGTAAGAGAGATTTGGGTGATTGACACTGTTTTCTTTATACATTACTGTGCATCTGTGCCTTTCCCCTCTAACCTATCAGTCAGTCAGCTGGAGTAAAATGAGGCATTAGAAGTGAAGAAGGGAAGATAACTTGCTTATTAGCTCTCATTTTTGTGTTCCTTCATTGTTTTAGATACAGATGCCTGGTACAAATGATACAAATGCCTCCTTTGAATGAGAAGCATAAGAAAGATTTTGCTGTGGTTTCTAACACTGCATAAATGTTCATGTCTGATTGCTAGAAATGTAATTGTCACTAATTAATGTATCTTTGAACATCTTAGGGTCCAGGGCAGAGACAGATAAAAGAAGTCTGTGATTTATTCTCACATCGTAGATGAAAACAGCCCTTACTTCAAGGGCAAGAATCCACTACTAAACATTTGTCAGGGGCTTCGGATTTGAACCTAGGGGACTGTTCTATCAGCTTAATTACCATTCATGTGCAAAGGACTCACAGTTCTTGAATTTAAAAAACTCACAAGGATTTGTCCTTACAGCAGAACAAAATTAGGCTTTATAGGAGCCCCATGTCCGGATATCCTCGATCTCGGGTATCAAATCTGTGAATTGACTGTTGTGCTCTGAGTTTGCAAACCGGGAACCAACCGTCCTTCATGTTCCAATGCATGCAGCTCTGCTCAGACACCAAAAGAGGAACAAAGCCCCAGCCTCTGTGCTGCAGAGGCTGACAATGAATTGTTTTTGCAGAAGGTTTTCCTAACAGGTTTATTTCAAATGGACAGCAAGAGGGAGGGAGACCCACCATGATGATCTTACAGCCTTTCAGCCGCAGCTGTGCTTAGGATTTCTAGAACTTGCAAACCCACAGCTCGTCTCCTACTCCAAGTCCAGATTCCCGTGTCTGCTGCCAGCTTAGTGTCCCCATGAGAGAGGACAGCTCACTTGTCTTCCCCTAAACTGTGGTTCTTCCTGGGTTCCGTCTCTCCTTCGATGATACTGTCACCTTCTCTCCAGTGAGGTCAGGGAAGTCGGTTTCTTCAGTCTCTGGCTCCCAGCCCACCTGCCTGCCTGCTCACACAGTGTTGCCCTTTGTCACCGTCCACCCTCAGGCATGGCTGGATGAGCCTGGCTGTTGTTTCTTGCTTTAGCCTTACTTTCTTCCAGACTACTGTGTGTTCAAAATCCCTGCTCTGCCAAATACATGTTATTTGTACACAAATACACATGAAGTTGTATTCCAGGGGAAGGCATTCGCAGTCCTCCACGGTCTGGCGGCAGCTGTAGTCACCACAAGTGTGTCTCATGTGCCCCACCATGCCCTGCACTCCAGGCAGGACAGGGTCCAGCTGGGGCCACACCTGACACATGGGTTTTTCTGAGCAGGGATCGTTCTTTGGACATATTATTTCTGTGGAGTGAGTGTGTGTGTGTGTGTGTGTGTGTGTGTGTGTGTGTAAACCATACCTAGCAGTAATTTGAAGCATAAAAGACAGTAATATTAAACACGTGTAAGAAGAAATCCCCAGGTGATCTTTCTGTTTATTTCATATCCTTTATTAGAGGTCTAAAGGGGAATAGTAAAGAAAGAATTTTTAGAGGATTCTAACTTGATCATTGATGTTGTAGCAATTTGTATTGTAAGAAAGCGGTCTGACTAAATTTATTGGGTCCTCTATATGATTGAAGATAATTTCTTAGAATTCCTGATGTATCATTGTCATGGTTTTGTTTCTTTAAAAGTTACATAGCAGGGCCACCTGGGTGGCTCAGTGGGTTAAAGCCTCTGCCTTCGGCTCAGGTCATGATCCCGGGGTCCTGGGATCGAGCCCTGCATCGGGCTCTCTGCTCAGCAGGGAGTCTGCTTCCCCCTCTCTCTCTGCCTGCCTGTCTGTCTACTTGTGATCTCTCTCTCTGTGTTAAATAAATGAATAAAATCTTAAAAAAAAAAAGTTATATAGCAGAGGGCTACAAAATGAAGGGTCCAGGAGGACTGACTGAGTGCGAGGAAAGACCTTGTAGATAGTTTAAACACGCCGCCGTAGGCTAAGTCACTTGCCCAGGCATCAAGCATGGTGAATATCAGGTCCAGGTCTACATTCTGACTTCTAACTCCTGAACTAGTGCTAGGAACCTTGCTGGTTTGGTTTCCTATAATATTTTTTTTCCCCCTCACTTCTAACAATGTGCCTGGTCCATGAAGTGAATTGCTGCTGACTCAAACATAAGCATTTCAAAAAATCATCTGTGGGAATTATTATTGTTCTTCACTTTAACCTGGAAAGGTATAAGAAATACAATCCTAAATTTGAATTGGATAGAAATAACTTAAAAAGTCAAATAAATTTCAAAAGTAAAATGTATTTTTTTTTTTTTTTAATTCAGACAGTGATTAGCCACGTTGTTTCTGGCTTGTAAAGATACAACTTTGGCTACAACCAACATGTATTTCAAGGAAAACATATAAGAATGATTAATAGATATGATCTTGATTTGAGATACTATTGAGAAAGATAAGAATATCACTTTTGATAGTTTTTTTCTTTTTTAATGATACAAAGATAGGAGGAGAGTGGAGTAAGTTGCCAAAGCCCTGGGTTGTAGTTCAAGATATTTAGCCTTTTTAAGCCTCAGTTTCAACATTTGTAAAAATGGAATATTTGAGGTTATTAGAGAGAGCAAATGTGATTGCACATGGAAAAGTGAGTAATAAACTAAAAAGTGTTCCTGGAAATAAGAAGTGGTATTGTTACCACACTTGACTTTCTAGTGAAGGAAATACTGACCTAAGAATTTTAAGACTTTTAAAAGGTAATATTTTTTACATTTATTTATTTTGTTTAAAAATAGTATTTATTTATTTGAGGGATAGCGATCATAAATAGGCAGAGAGGCAGGCAGAGAAAGAGGGGGAAGCAGGCTCCCTGCCAAACAGAGAGCCCGATGCGGGGCTGGATCTCAGGATGCTGGGATCATGACCCGCGCCATAGGCAGAGGCTTTAACCCACTGAGCCACCCGGGCGCCCCTATTTTTTATATTTAAAGTACATCTGGGGGTCATTTGGATGTCCAACTCTTCGTTTTAGCTGAGGTCATGATCTCTGGGTTGTGAGATACAGTCCTATGCCAGGCTCCATGCTCAGTGGGGAGTCTGCTTTGAGATTGTCTCCCTCTCCCTCTGCTCCTCCCGTCAATGTGCGCACACACACGCTCACGCATGCTCGCCCTCACTCTCTCTCTCTGGAATAAATGGATCTTTAACAAAAACAATAATAAAATATATCCAGAGTTTTATGAAGATGTTCTTTTGAATATCTTCTTGATCCACCTGGTATTAAATGCCTGTATTTAATTGATCCAAGTGTGTATTTGTAATCACTCTTCAGAAAGCCCTCATTAGCTCAGACTTAGAGTCAGGAAGGGATACTGTTCAGCATAGCCCTGCAGCGTCTTCCAACTTGAAGACAATGGAGTGAGCATGCGCGGCGCAGGAACCTTGCGGGAGAGCCCCTGGGGAGCATATGGTGAGGGTGTCACTGGAAGGAGACATATGGAGCGGCATACTCTTCAGCCAGCTGTCCCTGAAAAGGCTAGTCTTCTTGGAGGCAAGTTGTATCGTGTTCCAATTAGCCTAAAGCCACAAATGTTATCCCTCATGGCAGGAAATAAACCTGAAAAGGAACAAAAATTCCCCTTTAAAAAGCCTAGTATGGGCTATTGCTATATTTATTGCCAGCTCAGAATGAGATTTCCTTTCTGTCTATTTAATTTAACGGAGGATTCATAATCTCTTACCTTGGGGTCGGCTTCTGAAATGCAGATGTGGGAAGAAGGTACATGTGAAAAGAAGTCACTTTTCCTTTTCACAATCTGATTCGGTAATCACAAATATTTTGGAAGAATTTATTAAAATCATAATCCTTTCCTTTTAAAGGAAACACAAAAGTAGAACTGGAGAAATGAAGGTGAAAAGATAAAACCCATTATGGTTTCTTAGATTATTTATTCACTTAACACATGAGTCCTAGACTCTGTGCTGGACACTTGGAGGAAGACCGAAATGAGTCCAGCCTGAGGCCGCATCACGGGAGCATAAACCCTCAGAAGGAAAATAAAAGGCAGACGTGCATTTATAAGGAAAATACGTCATGATCAGAAACCTAATCGAGTAATGGTATTTTCACCAGTATAACCAATTTGGGCATCTGACTAGCAAACTCTTTATTTAAAAGTTACCAAAGTGATTCTCAATTTTTTTAATTAATAGAACTGCTTCCTGTGTCCATGGTTCAATCCTTCTGTTCTTTCAGGCATATAAGTGGTACGAGCTTGGGCACAAGAGGGGCCATTTTGCATCTGTATGGCAGCGCTCTCTCTACAACGTGCATGGACTGAAAGCCCAGCCCTGGTGGACCCCGAAAGAAACCGGCTACACAGAATTAGTGAAGGTGAGTGCTGACTTAGACTTGATTCTCACAAATCGTGTGTTTCCTACTCAAAGTCAGAGAATGCCTACCACAAAGAGGAATGTCAGGGAGGAGATAGGTTTTACATCCAGTGACATTTGCAAAAAGATTGCAGAAAGAATCTTTTCATCCCATTAGCCAAAAGCTCAGTTTAGATGGTGAAGAAAGGAATTTTTCTTGAAGAGCTGGCTGTTCTCATACATTTTGACTTTAGGACCCCTTTACACTTTAAAAATTATTATGGAGTGCCCCAAGGAGTCTATGTGTTGGGGAGGGGGCTACGTCTATCAATATAATTATCAGAAATTGAAACTAAGAGTAATATTTATGAATTCTTTAAAAATAACAAAAACATCATTGCATGTTAATATAAATAACTTAAAAAATAACTTTAAGGGTGCCTGGGTGGCTCAGTCTGTTAGGCATCCAGCTCTTGGTTTCACCTTGGGCCGTAATCTTGGAGGTCGTGAGATTGAGCCCCACGTTGGTTTTGGTGCTCAGCAGGGAGTCTGCTGGAGATTCTCTCTCTCCCTCTGCCCCTCCCCCTGCTTGTCCTCTCTCTGAAATAAATAAATAAATCTTACAAGTTAAAAAATAACTTGATTTTCAAAACAAAAAAATGTAGTAAGAAGAGTAGAATCGTTTTATATTTTTACAAATCTCTTTGATGCCTGGCATAATACAGGATAAGAGGATTCTCCTATCTACGTATACATCCATTAGAGTGGTGATTATGTCATATGTCAGGTAGCATCTGGAAAATTCCATTGTACACCATGAAATATTGAGTACGAAAATGGCAAATAACATCTTTATATTATTGAGGAAATAGTTTTGATCTTGCAGAACCCCTAAAAGGGTCTAGGAATCCACTAGGTATCCCTGGACCACATTTTGAAAACCACTACTTCTGACTGGATAGGGAAAAAAAAAGAAAAAAAAAAAAAAAGAACCGGCAAATACTTTTAGAATATGTTGTAGCAGATTTGTAGGATAGAGAAACTGAGTGATTCTGACAACTTAATGGAAAAACAAACAAACAAAAATGCAAGAGAAAAATTGGAAGATTTATTTTGGTAAATTAAATCCAAATGGTAAGAACATCTGCTTGGTAATTTTGGTAGTGGCTGGTCAGAAGTTTATGATTGCTTTGGTAAGCTCTTTCTTCTTGTTAGATGTATTAATAAAATGGGAGGTAAATTAACTCATAGGGGGGTTTTTTGTGGTTTTTTAAAATCATTTTAATTAACATATAATGTACTATTTGCCCCGGGCTACAGGTCTGTGAGTCGTCAGGCTTACACACTTCATTGCATTCACCATAGCACATACCCTCCCCAATGTCCATAACCCCAGCCACCCTATCTCTCCCACCCCCGCCTCTCCAGCAACCCTCAGTTTGTTTTGTGAGATTAAGAGTTTCATGGGACACCTGCATTGAGCTCCTTGCTAGGCAGGGAGCCTGTTTCTGTCTTTGCCTCTGCCCGCCACTCTACCTGCTTGTGCCCATGCGCTCACGCGCTCTCTCTCTCTGACAAATAAATAAATAAATAAATAATATCTTAAAAAAAAAAAAAGAGTCTCTTACGGTTTGACTCCCTCTCAATCCCACCTTGTTGCATTTTTTTCCTTCTCAACCCCCTGCAACCCCCCACCCCGATTCTCAAATTCCTCATATTAGAGAGTTCATAGGATACTTGTCTTTTTCTGATTGACTTATTTCACTAAGCATGATGCCCTCTAGTTCCATCTACATCATTGAAAATGGCAAGATTTCATTTCTTTTGATGGCTGCATAGTATTCCAGTGTGTGTGTGTGTGTGTGTGTGTGTGTGTGTGTGTGTGTGTGTGTGTATCACATCTTCTTTATCCATTTGTCTATTGATGGGCATCTATGTTCTTTCCATAGTTCAGCTGTTGTGGACATTGCTGCTCTAAACATCCAGGTGCATGTTCCCCTTCGGATCACTACATTTGTATCTGTAGGGTAAACACCCAGTTTAACTCATAGTTTTAATAAAAATGTAGAAGATGTCATCCACCCTATAGGTTAGATGGGCCTCAGTGATCCAGCTTGAGGTTCTAACTGCCATATAGATGTTGTTCGTATATAAGAAAACACATTCTCATGTTCAGACTGCTGGCTTTACATCTCCAGGATGTGTTTTCCAACACCACCAAGTGGTTCTCCAATTCTCAAGGGACACTGGCTGAGTGCCCTACAAATTTAACTCAATTCTGAACACTATCTGAATTCTAGAATACTATTCTGAACACTATCTGAAGGTGGCATCAGGTTGCACAGGTTAAGGGCTCAGTCTCACAAGACTGCCCCCATTGCAGACACCCACTGCAGGTTCAGGTTGTCCCCTGTGCTTCTGATTGGCTGTGCATTGGGAGGTTCCCACAGCCCCCTCCTTGGGTTTGATTACTTTGCCAGAGTGGCTCACAGAACTCAGAAACGTTTACTTTGTGAGTTTTTGTGTTTCTGAGTTATTGTGATGGATACTATAAAGGGTACAGATGAACAGCCAGATAAAGAAGTACACAGGAGGGGTGCCCGGGTGGCTCAATGGGTTGGGCCTCTGCCTTCTGCTCAGGTCATGATCTCAGAGTCCTGGGATTGAGCCCCGTATCAGGTTCTCTGCTCAGTGGGGAGCCTGCATACCCCTCTGTCTCTCCCTGCCTCTCTGCCTACTTGTGATCTCTGTTATCAAATAAATAAATAAAATATTTAAAAAAAAAAAAAAAAAGAGGTACACAGGATAAGACCCAGAAGGGTCTGAATGCAGGAACTTCTGTCCCTATGAAATGGAATATTATCTTCTCTTGGTGTGTGTATACTTTTATCAACACAGAAGCTCATCAGATCTTGTTCAAGTTTTTGGAGAGTTTAATAAGCAGTGCCTGTTTCCCCTTTCCAGTGCCTGGTGGGTGGAGCTGAAAGGTCTAACCTTCCAATCATTTGGTCTTTCTGGTGACCAGCCCCATCCTGAGGCTATCTAGGGGCCCCTGTTCTAAGTCACCTCATTAACACAAACTCAGTTGAGCTCAAAAAGGGTGCCTTTAAATGACAAAGACACTCCCGTTATTCAGGAAATTCCAAGATTTTTAGGAGCTCTGTGCCAGGAATCTGGGACAAAGATCAAATATATGTCCTATTATACCTCAGGTCACCCTCTAGTTTTTGTTTTCATTTTTGTTTTTGTCATGCATGCCTTATAATAAGATCATAACAGTTAATAGATATCGGCATGTTACTAGCCTTCCATTCAGTTACTAATAATTAGCCCAGTCCATCATCTTACCATTTGAAAGTAGCTCCCAGGGCAAGGCCACTCAAACTGGCAGCCCTCCGCTAGATCTCCTCCAGTTCCAAAACTACAAGTGGACCTAGAAATATATTGCTTCACCTTTTCATGCATCTGGTATAATCAAGCTAAGGGACAGTATCATCTCTTGCCCTGAGCCTCTTTTGAGGTGTTGAGATAATATTGGATTTCCTACTATTACAAAATCCATTCATTCCCTTACTCCCAGCTCCTGTTCCTCCTTCTCTCCATTTATGCTCAATATATTTCCACTTTCGGAAAGGACATAACGTTTGACCACTGTGCTGGTCTCGTCTGTGGGCAGCAGTCCTAGGATAGCCAACACCTACCCTGCCCATGCAAGTAGGGTAAAGTACAGTATGTAGGGTCAGAGCTAAGAGGCCTATTCTTACCACTGTCAGTGTAGCTACTACATTCACTTATCCCAGAGAGATGAAAAAGGAAGAACAAGAGTAACAAAATATTGACAATTTTGGAATCTGGGGGATAGATACATGGAAGTTAATACTGTTCCCTCTACTTTTAAGTGTTTTACATTTTTCAGTTATTTTATTTATTTATTTATTTTGCTAAAGAACATCTTGAATAAAATATATCTGTAAGAAGACTTCACTGAAGAATTTTTTTCTACTTGAGGAAAGAACGTTTCAAAGTAGTGTCGATTTACCTACTTTAAATAGGTCTTACTTGACCATACTTACTCGGTTTCATTGTAAAAGCACACTATAATCATCATAATCCAATTGTAAAGTAGGCTGCTGTCAGTTAGACTTTGAATATTTTATAAGTCAGAAAACCATCGTGTGGTGACCATGAATGCAGATCGATTTAAAGAGGTTCTTTGTCCCAAGCAGACTTAGTACAAGGAAAACATTTTCCTGGATAAATGTCCGATAGTTAGCACTGTCAGAAGTGCTTTCCATTGTAAAATTTCATCCCTTCTCAGATTATATCACACTGAGCTCTTCTGATTTTCTTTCTAATATCTCATCTTCTCCTGGTCTCTCTGTGAGTTTATTTTCCTACTGTGGCTTTTTGGATGCTTTCAATTTCAAGTGACAGAAATGCAACTGGAATGTGGCTTAAGCAACAAGGAATTTGGTTGACATTTGTGAAGGAAGCCTAGCCTAGCAGTAGGGCAAATTTCAGGGGTTGTGCACCCAGGTGGAAGGTTTTCTTGCCTCTGTACTTCCTCCCTGGTCAGCTCTGTCCTTGCACTTGCTTAAGTCAAGATGGCTGCCAGCAGCCCCTGGAATGGAGGGTTAGAAAGTGTTTGAGAGCTCCATACATTGTTGAGCCACCACACTAGACCTGAATGGTCTACTTGAAACCTCCTAGGAGACCTTGTCCTAGTGATCATAACCATGTCACATGGGCACTAACAATTACAAAAGAGTTGTAATACTGTAATACTGAGAAATTAAGTAGCTAGCCACAGGCTGGAGCAGCAGGCTTCCAGCAGGAGAATGTTACCTCTCCATCAACCAGGGAATAAAAATCTTTTTTCCTTCAGTCTGATTGAGCCAATTAAGTTACATTTCCATTCTGGATGGGCTGTGAGATTATCTTTAAGTCAATAGATCAATTCCTGGAGCCAGGGAAAGGTCAGATTTCTCCAAGTCCAGTGGATAACCTGAGGGGAAGTATACACCTGAACTAAATCAGGGTTCTTTAGGAAGGAGGAAGAGGCACAATGGATTTTTGGAGAGTGGCCTCCAGTGTTCAATGTCCTTGCTAACTGGGGACACACACTCAGATTCAAACACTGTTCCCTACTCTCTGTTTTCCCTTACTTGTCATTTTCTAAAAAACACCTGTCCACTCTGGTTCAACTGCTATTAAAGTTTCTTGTTAAAGTCTTCTCGCTAAAACCAAAGCTGTGCTCCCCAAATGGATTTTTTTACTCATTCTATTCTATCTCCAGCAGACATTAACACTCAATGTGAAAGTTAATTCACCATGTAATCCCATGGCTAATACTCCGTTCCAACTTCATGGCTTTGGTCAGGGATTCAGCTTTACCCAAAATTCCAGGTTTATTACTGCATCCATATTTCTTGCCACTGCCCTTTACTGTTTTTAATTCAGGCAAAATTCCATATTTCTTGCCACTGCCCTTTACTGTGTTTAATTCAGGCAAAGTTCCTCCTCCTACCAGACCATCCATGTGATAGTCTCGCCTCTCTTTACTCTTTCCTTTTCTCCTTTCCTCCTATCCTTTCCACAGCCAATTCCTGTTTATCTTTCAGATGTTAGAGAAGTGGTCATTTCTTTTAAGAGAGTAAGTTAGGAGTCCTTCCTTGCATGTATCCAAAAACACCTTATACTTTCTTTTTAAGCATTTATATTGTATTCTAATCACCTCTTTAGTTCTGTGTAGCCCCCTGAGATCATGTGCTCTAAGATAGTGGGCCATGTTTGTCATATTCACAACTAGTACAGTATCTGATACATGGTAGGTGCTCATAAATGAGGTTTGTTGTAGAAGTTTCTATAAAGTTTCTTTTCTCTAGTTGTTTCATAGATGTGTCAGAAGTCCCAGGGATATAAAAATCATACCACTTACTTTTCTTACATGTAAGCAGTTGGTACAACATCCTTGTTAGCCCTCCCTGAATGTGGGGGAAATTCTCTTGTATCGTTACTGCACTGGGAAGGGATGCCTAGAGAAGAAAAAGGTCCACTCTTTTTCTTCTTTGTCAGGGGGATTCTTCTTCCTGAAGGGAATTCTTTTTTCCTCAAGGGCATTTCTTCTTCTTCAGTGATATCCTTTTCTAGAAATTTTTGCTATATAATAGGGAAGGATATTTAGAGTATGCAGAGTTCCTGTTGAAATTTCAAGTATTTAATTATGGTTATAAAATATTGGGGGATGGGGCAGGATTTGGGGATGGAACAGGGAACATCTTTGTAACTCTACCCCTGCGTAAAAGGAAGGAAAGCACTGAGAAAAATTGTCAAAATCAACATTTGCAGAGCTCTGTACATTAACCAAAGAGTTGCCGCAATTTGAGGAACATTTATTCAAGAAAATCTGCTAAGCCTCAGTAAGAATAGAAGGATTTGTGGGATAGTAACTTGACTTGCTCTCATCCTTTCCTCCCTAGCTCTTAATAGACTTGAAAATTAATAGTCTCACAACACTAACTGTGAAGACCTTGAAGACCACAGCCTTGTGGCCATAAGTGTAAGCAGATTAGGTCTGGGGCTTTTACAAAGTTTCATATCCAGAACACTGTCATTATTTGACCCATCTTGTGCTGTTGAGAAACCCCCATTCTTAGGAAAACGTTGTTATTTGACCTCACTCATTAGTATGGCTTTGTCCCAGCATGTTAGTCAAAAGAATCAGTGGCAGTTTTTAAAATATGGGGGCAAATGAGAACCTGCCCCCTGCAAGAAAAGTACTTAATAAAGAAAATCTGATGAGCAGGTTGCCCATGAGAGGCTTTGAAAAGCTTTTACGTATTCCTGGGGTTGTATATTCCAATACATGTACGCTCTGGGGTGCATGCCCAGGAAATACCCAAGGGACCGCCAGTCATTTCGTTTGGCTGACTCTGAGGCCCCGCACAGTCAAGAAATGAAGGCTAGAGCAGAGCTGTAAACTGCCTGAGCATTACTGGCATGCTTCAAAACTCACGCAGAGCCTCTCAACAGAAGGAGGGAAGAGTTACTAGTTCAAGCAAGTAGTAAGCAAGTAATGACCATGCATTAGCTGACTATTAAGCTAATCAAGAAGAGGCTTTAGTGGCCATGCATGACAATAGAGTAAGAGATTTCACAGACTAACCAAGGAAATCACTCAACAAACAAGTAGTGGCAACAACAAATGCTGGGGGAGAGCAGATCTGTTTTTTAGAGTTGCCGCATTATCTAAAATGTCTAGTCTTAGCGAAAATTACTTATCCCACAAAGAAACAGAAGAGTGTGTGTGTATATATACATATATATGTTTGTATATATACTCATATATATACATATATACAAAAAATAGGAAAATACAGTCAGTAGATACTGTCATGAGGGGCCTAGATGCTGAACTTACTAGATGAAGACTTTAAATCAGCATTATGAATATACCCAGATAACTGAAGGAAACCATATCTAAAGAATTAAAGATAATGACAATGATAGCTCACTTAGTAGACAATAATAATAAAGAAATAGAACTATAGAGCCGAACCAAATGGAAAATTTAGAGCGTGTAACACCTTCAGTATAAAATAACCAGAAAGGCTCCACAGCTGATTTGAGCTGATAGAGGAAATCATCGGCAAGCTTGAAGATAGGTTGATTGAAGTTATTTATACTAAGGAATGGAAAGAAAATAGATTGAAGAAAACAATGTGTGGGGGGCACTGAAAAACGTAACAATATACATGTAATAGAGTCCTCAGAAAGAGGGAAGAAAGGGCGGGGCCAGAAAGGGTATTGAAGAGATAAAGGCCAAAAACCTAGCAAATTAGATGAAAAGCATTACTCTGCACATCCAAGAAATTCAGTAAGCTTTGAGTAAGATAAACTGGAAAAACATACCTACATGTTTCTTAGTCGAACTGTCAAAAGCCAAAAACAAAGTGAATCTCTTGAAAACACAGAGGACTTATTGTGGAAAAGGGATCCTCAATATGATTAATAGCTAACTTTTCATCAGAAACCATGGAGTCCAGAAGACAATGGGATAACGCTTAAATGCAAAAAGAAAAAGGCTGTCAACCAAGAATTCTGCATCTAGCAGAATGATCTCAAAAATAAAGGAGAAATTAAGACTTTGCTAGAGAAATAAAAACTGAATTTCCAACTAACAGACCTGCTCTATAATAAAGACTAAACACAGTTGTTCAGACTGAAATGAAAACACTAGATGGTAACATAAATCTACAGGAAGGAAAATAGAGCCAGAGAGAGTACATTTTTTCCCTTGTCAGTCTTTTCTTCTTATACTGATTTCTAAAACTGCCAGAGGGTAGACATGTGAAATAGAACAGAGAGTCCAGAAATGAACTCTTACATTTGTGATCAGTTGCTTTTTGACAAAGGTGCCAAGACAGTGCAATAAGGAGAGAATTGTCTTTTCACAATGAGCTAGGACAACTGGATATCCATATGCGAAAAAGTGAAGTTAGCTCATACTGTACACTGAAACGAACTCAAAATGGAAGTAGACCTAAATGTCAGAAATAAAATGGTAACACTTACAGAAGAAAGCACAGAAGTGAGTCTTCAGGTTCACGTGGTCCGTGGTTCAACTGTGGGTCTCCTTGCAGTGGTGGCAGCTACTGAGCACAGTATGAACTGCCATGGTCAGAGTTGTGGCAGGGCAGACGTTTAGCTTTCTTCCGTTCTTTGACTGAGTTTTAGTTGAAAGGAGTGCAGCTGAAACTGTAACCAAAGGAGGCATTATGCTTCCAGAAAAATCTCAAGAAAAGGTGTTGCAAACAACAGTAGTAGCTGTTGTATCAAGTGCTAAAGGAAAGGGTGGAGAGATTCAATCAGTTAGTGTGAAAGTTGGAGATGAAGTTCCCTCCCAGAATATGTAGGCACCAAAGTAGTTCTAGAGGACAAGGATTCTTTCTTATTTAGAGACAGTGACATTCTCAGAATGTATGTGGACTGAAATCATTATAAAAATGGCATGAAGTAAAGCTGCCCGTTCCAGTGAAGTTGTAAAATCTTTCATCGTATAAATAATTTTCATGTCTCTCTTTTATAATAAACTAATGGTACCCAAACTACTGACTTAAAAAAAAAAAAAAAAGTGAGTCTTCATAATATTGAGTTTAGGTACTTTTTTTTTTTTTTTTTTTTTTTTTTTTTAAGATTTGACACCAAAAGCACAGTGACAAAGGCAAAGTAGATAAATTAGATTTCATCAGTCTTAAACTTTTGTGTTTCAAAGAACACCGTCTGGCCTGGGTGGCTCAGTCATTAAGCATCTGCCTTCAGCTCAGATCATGATCCCAGGTTCCTGGCACTGAGCCCCACATCAGGCTCCCTGCTCAGTGGAAAGCCTGCTTCTCCCTCTCCCACTTTCCCTGCTTATGTTCCCTCTCTCGCTGTGTCTCTCTCTGTTAAATAGATAAATAAAACCTTAAAAAAAATAAAGAACCCAATCAATAAAAAAAAAAAATTAAAATCCACAGAATGAGAGGTAATATTTGCAAATCATTATCTGACAAAGGACTTAATCCAGACTATATTAAGAACTCTGATAACTCAATATAGAGACAACCCAGTTTCAAAATGGATGAAGATTTGAATAGACATATTCAAAGAAGATCCGTGAATGGCCGAGAAGCTCATGATAAGATGCTGAACATTATTCATCATTAGGAAAATACAAATCAAAACCCCAGGATGCCCCTTAACACCCACTAGGATGGCTACAACAAAAAAGATGAACATTAACAAATGTTAGCAAGTATATAGAGAAATCGGAGCCATCGAACATTGCTGGTGGAAATGTCAAGGGATACAGCCATTTTGGAAAATGATTTGGCAGTTCCTCAAAAAGCTAACTAAAGTTATGGCCCAGCAATTCCACTCCTAGGTATATACCCAAGAAAAATAAAAGCATCACGTTCATCCAAAAATATGTGCATGAATGTTGATATTATTAATAGCACCAAAAAAGTGGAAGCAACCGAAATGTCCATCTAAATGGTGAATGAATGAGTAAACAAAATGTGATATATCGTCACAATGGCAATAAAAAGCAGTGAAGTACAACATGAATGAACCTTAAAAACATTACACTAAGTGAAAGAAATGAGGCACAAAAGACCACCTATTAGATGATTCTATTTATATGAAGTGCCCAGGGCAGCTGGGTGGCTCATTCAGTTAAGTGTCTGAGTCCTGGTTTTGGCTCAAGTCAGATCTTGTGGTTTGTGAGATTGAGTCCTATGTCGGCCTCTGTGCTTAGTGGGGAGTCTGCTTGAAGATTCTCTCCCTGTGTTCCTTCTCCCACTCAAACACATTCTCTCTCCCTCTCTAAAATAAATAAATACATCTTGGAAAGCAGGCTCTATTTACATGAACTGTCCAGATTAGGCAGTTCATCATTAGGAAATTATGGAGACAGAAAGTAGATTGGTGATTGCCAGGGACCAAGGAGATGGAGTGAGGGGAGTGACTGCTAATGGTGAAGGGTTACTTTTGACGTGATGAAAACGTTCTGCAACAAAGTCGATGGTTGCACAACTCTGTGAGTCTATTAAAAACCACTGTATGGTAAAAGTTAGTTGAGTGAATTTTGGTATGTGAGTTATAGCTCAATAAATCTGTTAACAAAACTAAGAAATTGTGGTAGCATATTGTAATTCAGGTATGTTAAAAATAAATAGGTTTCTGGGGTGCCTGGGTGGCTCAGTGGGTTAAAGCCTCTGCCTTTGGCTCAGGTCATGGTCTTAGGGTCCTGGGATCGAGCCCCACATCGGGCTCTCTGCTCTGCGGGGAGCTTGCTTCCTCCTCTCTCTCTGCCTGCCTCTCTGCCTGTGATCTCTGTCTGTCAAATAAATAAATAAAATATTTTTTAAAAAATAAATAAATAGGGTGCCTGGGTGGCTCAGTGGGTTAAGCCGCTCCTTCGGCTCAGGTCATGATCTCAGGGTCCTGGGATCGAGTCCCGCATGGGGCTCTCTGCTCAGCAGGGAGCTTGCTTCCCTCTCTCTCTCTCTCTCTCTGCCTGCCTCTCTGTCTACTGTGATCTCTCTCTGTCAAATAAATAAATAAAATCTTTTAAAAATAAATAAATAAATAAATAAATAAATAAATAAATAAATAAATAAATAGGTTTCTGAGGGGTTGATGAAAAACACTTAATAATCACCAGGGAGGCAATATAATGAGCAGCTTAGAGGTTAGGACTCCGTGGCTACATTGCCTCATTTTGATATTTGGGGCCATTCCTTACTCACTGTGTGACATTGAGCAACGCTTCTATGTGTTCTGCTTTCATTACCTGCAAAGTACCTATGGAAATGGTATTTGTTTCCTGGTTGTTCAAACTTAATAAGTAAATGGGAAGTGCTCAGTAAGTATTAATTATTAGTAGTCAATTTAATTAATTACCTTGTTTTCGTAGGAAAATATTTCTAGTTTCTAAATGCAACTTCAATGGGGCACCTGGGTGGCTCAGTCATTAAGTGTCTGCCTTCGGCTCAGGTCACGATCCCAGGGTCCTGAGATCAAGCCCCATATCGGGCTCCCTCCTCGACAGGAAGCCTGCTTCTCCGTCTCCCACTTCCCCTGCTTGCGTTCCCTCTCTCGCTGTGTCTGTCTGTCAAATAAATCAATAGAATATTTAAAAATTAGTTTTAAATAAAAAACAACTTAGAAAGCCAATTTTGAAATATTATGTATTACTGAAATAATGTAACAGCTATCGGGTATGGAATGCCTTCTATTTACAGTCAATGCATTGAGCATTTTTGTACATAATACTTCTAATCTTTGTAACATTCTGCAAAATAGGTATGCTTGTGCTCACCTATCTATGAGTAGAGTAAGGAGTGGAGAAATGAAATTTGCCCATGGTCCATATTTAATGATGGCGGGGCTGGGATTTGAATGAAAATCATTGTCCTCAAAGTCCATACCCTCACCATAGCCCATTCTACCTCAAAGTGACTGATGTCTGCTCTTGGTCTCCTGTCCTTCTCCTTTTTGCCTATCATGTCTTCATTTCGGTTCTATTTCCCCAGACTTCTTGATTTCAGCCCTGTCTGTTTTTAAGTTCTCCTTTTTTAAGAAGAAAAGCGGGACTTGAACATTGATCACTGGGTCCCCAGCTGCATGGAGTCTCAGAGTGTGGGACCTCTTATGTCTGAAATCCAGTGCCTCACTTGCTAACTATCTTTATTTGTAGAAATGTTAATATTGTGTCTGGTTATGGATTTCAGATAAAGAAGTCATTTCAAGGGGATCATTTGCCAATACTGACCATGACAGAGACTGCTGTGTAAGGAAACCCAGGGCTGATGTCCATTTAGTGGACAAACCCTTGTACATCAAATTTCTTTCCATTTTCAAATTACAGTTTTGAATATTATAGATCGTGGATTGGGCATTAACATCTTAAAGTGGAAACCTTCTAGATCAGGTAGCTGCATCTTTGGCCAAACTCCTTCTAGGATTATTCTGGCCCTTACATGACAAACACCACAGATAGCACATTTCCATTTAAATTATTCCCACCGTATGTTCAGTGAGAAGTAGAGCAGTTTTCTTGGAGGCAGTGGGACACTGTTCAGTAAAATGCATCATCAGGGTTTTTCCCCTTTTGTTAAATGGTCATTGTTTCCCTCTCATTGTGGTGTTTGCAGTTTTTCAACTCTGCACCGGAGATGGAAAGAGGCTGTGGCAACTGAATGGGAAAAAAAATTAGAGAAAAATATCCCAGTAGAGTTTTCTCTTTTAGGCATATTTTCATTGAAAGTGAGTAGGTTGCTGCCCAAATCACAAATATCAAAGCCTTGGTGCTTTGGGGGTATTTAACATAGAAATTGAAACAAATGGATTAAAGTCTTTGCTAGGTTATAAATAGAATAGTTTTGCTCTTCTCTTTTTGAGATTAGCTTTTGATCTACATTACTCCATGTCTAATTTAGATGTAAAAATGCATGCATAGAAATTGTTGTAATATCCCTAAAACAACAGCAGTGAATAGCAACAGAAAACTATAGTCTTTTTTTTTTTTTTAAGATTTTATTTATTTGGGAGAAAGGGAGTGTGAACATGCATGAATGGTGGAAGGAGCAGAGGAATAGGGACAAGCGAGACTCCGTGCTAAGCCAGAAGCCCACCTGTGGCTCAATCCCAGGACAGAGACCACGACCTGAGCCCAAGCCTAGAGTCAGATGCTTAACTGACTAAGCCCCCATGTACCCCTGAAAACTAGTTTAAAGTATACCTTTTGTGTGTGTGTTTCCTGATACCTCTTTGCAAAAGGAAAACTTGCAAGTTTTTCTGAGTTTTTTTCTGAGTTGTTTGGAGCGGCTGCTCTGGTGTTGCATCACAGGTAAGTTTCCGCTTCCTCACATTATACTTGCATTAGCTGGAGGACTGCCCGGTGCTGTTTTTCTGACGGCATGACACCATGCATAAGAATGATTGATTAAAGTTATACTCCCTCCATCATTTTCCTGCAGACCGTGGCTTTTAATTAAGAAATCCATTGTGTATGAATAATGTCAGCTTCACCAAAAATAAGAGTTACTTAGAAGTATATTCAGTGGTTCCACATTTTTGTCTATACAATTAAATACTTGAATGTTTCCACTGAACTGCTTTTGAAATGAAATGGATTAAGAAAGAAGCAAAAATGGCAGATGGAATTAAGCTATAAATTAAGAAGATTAGCAATTTTTATGAAAGTGTCGTACTAAAAAGAAGCGCTAAAAGCAGTTGCTTAAGATGACCATAATAGTTTAATCCTATTTTTCTAAATCAAACTTTAAACTTTTGGGACACTCCAGTGACACATAAAAAAAATCACAACCGAATGGCAGTAGGAGCCCAGAGAATTCAGGAAATTGGATGGTGGCACAACTTAAAGTGAACTTGAAAGGAGGCTCTCCAGTTGGAAAAGTTTTGTTCTTAGCTACCCCTAGGGAAGGTCACTTCACCCTCTGAACCTCAGTTTCTTTATCTCTAAATTCAAAATAATTACCCCAGTTTCACCTCTCCTGCAAGATTTTAATGAAGCACGAAAATGAAACCAAACCAAACACGACGAAAACACACCATCATGGATGTTCCTGTGTGTTTTCCTGGGGGACCTCACCAAGAGTCAGTGCTCGGCCAAGGTTCTAGGATGGCATCTGATGCCAATTATGGCAACGCAGCGAAAGGATAAGATACATTATAGTCTTTGAATTAATTCAAAGTAAAAGGGTGTTTTCTCTCTTAGAGTGAAATTGGTTAGTTTTCAGTATTGGTCAATGAAAAGAAAATGTCTAAAAATTTTCTTTATCTGTGATTCTCTTTGGGAGTTCACAGTACAGTGTTTAATATTTCAGAAAAATTGCAAACTGTATCTGTAGGTTGGCACTCTGTTTGCTGTTCCAAAATTTTTCATCCTGTAGGTTGTGATTAATGTCTTAGTACACATCCACACAGGTCGATGTCCTAAATATACGTATGCACATATATATTATAGATAATCTGTTTATCAAGCAATTTATTGAGTGTATCCACAGAAATCCTCCCCATCAGACTCCTAGCCCCTTGCTGTTAAGGACTTGGGGGTTTTTGCTTGTCCAGGACACAGCTCAGTGCACTGGTCCCTGTAGACAGAGTAGGGAAGGAAGGTGGTACCTTGGCTCCCCTTTTAACTTTCTCTCACTAGGAATGTTAGCCCACAAGCCTGCCAGTCTGGCCTAGGGTATAAGGAATAGGAGTCTCTTTTGCTTCCTGAAACCCTCAGGCTGGATGTTTCCCCGGGTAACCCAGACTATCTTTTCTCTCTCCTGGTAGAGGACACCCTTTCTCTGTCACTTTCTAGAAAGAGCAAACTCCAGTTCTCCAAGACTCTTCTTTTGTCCCAGTTCAGAGTGCCTTACCTTATCCTTTTTCTTCAGTAAGAGCAATGAGAGACGGAATGTACAAGTGGACAATGTCCAGACCATATATAAACCTAGAACCTTGACCCATAACCTGTAGCAAACCGCCTGGGAAATAACCCAGGAAGCCAGCCTGCTGTAAGCCAGACTTGCAGGAAGTCAGATTGTCCAGAGAGCAATCTCTAGTGACAATTCAGGAAGCTAAAGAATAACCACTGTAACAATTGGCCCCAAATGTCCAGGACTTGATTAGTAACTGACGGCTTCCTTAATGTTTTTCCCGCCTCCAGTTTAGGACCGATCCGAGACAGCCAGATATGCTCTCCTGACCAGTCACATAGGACGCCCACTTCCAGTTACCTGCCAACAGCCTCCTCTCAGGGTACCCCTGAAGCCTTTCCTTTTTTCGCCTTTAAGCTTTCCCAATGCTTCAGCAAAACACAAGTGATGGTGGCTGACTCCCTTGCTCTAGCGTGCTGTGAATAAGTAGCATTCTGTTTTTTTCATTCGGTTGGTCTTTGTTTATTCCCACCATAAGAAATGTCAGATATTTTCTTTTATCTTTATATTCAAGCTGGAAAAACAGGAAATCTGATTAAAATGCATTAGTTTCAGCAGGAGATTGCTTTTTTAATGCTACTTATTTCCCGCAGAGATTTTATTTAAATTATTGCAAAGAGAGTTTGCTGTGAGAGCATTGCCTTCACTACGACATTTGCTGTGATTCATAACTTAAGCTGCCCACTCGGGGGTGGAGGGGGTGCCCTCCACCCCCCAGCTGTTCCCTCTAAGGCAGAGTCCCCTCCTCCTGTCTTATCTAGGATATGCTACCCATGTTTCATTATCATGGTGTAAAGTTTAGGCATTTTTTGGCTAAGCTTCAAGCTGATCTCTCAAAAAGAAAAAGAAAAATAGATATATAATTCCCAAATAATAATTAGCTATAACAACATGTTCACAGCCAATTATATAGAATTTGGTATATATTGTGCTAAGGCACCATTGTTACCAATTCCTTCTAACTCCAATTTTAACATACAGACTTTGCCTGGAATAGTCTTTGACCACATGCCTTCTCTGAATTTAGAGTTAGAACCTTGCAAGGTACATACACATCTCTGGAACTTCTCAGTTGCCAGTATTTGTGTTTTCTCCCTTCCCTTTTTCTTCTTTTTTTTTTTTTTTTTAAATTTTTTTCCCCTTCCCTTTTTCTTAAGAGTTAATCATATGCAGTTGCTTACCTAATCTAGTGAATGTTAATTGGAGCTCTGGGAGTTCTTGTATTCTGTTTTGTCCACGTAGCTCTTCTTGCCTTTTTCCATGACCACGTTTTCTTTTGTTCCTATAAATGTACTATTTTCCATGTTGCTGTGAATTTACTCCTGATCCCCTTCATCTGCTGCTTGCCCTCTTAGCTGGAGCTAGTTCTCACTTGAATATGCACTTGTGTTACGTGTTGATTGTGCCCCCCAAAATTCATATTTTGAAGCCCTAACCCCCCGGGCCTCAGAATGTGACTACATTTAGAGATAGGGTCATTTAAAGAGGTAGTTAAGTTAAAATGAGGCCATTGGGGCGGGCCCTAGTCCAATATGAGTAGTTTCATTATAAGAAAGGGAAATTTGGACACACGTGTGTACACCGAGGAAAGACCACGTGAGGACATAGCCAGGGAGAAAGTTCAAAAGACACCAAACTTGCAACACCTTGATCTTGGACTTCCAGCCTCCAGAACTGTGGGAACATAGATTTGAATCTTCTAAGACACCCAGTCTGTGTATTTTTATGTTATGGCAACCTCCACAAACTAATACGATTAGTGAAGAAACTCCTTCTACGTAGCAATTTGCTATCTTTACTTACTGCATTAGCCAAAACATTTCTTTGAACAGTTCAATTTTCGTACATAGGCAAAAATATTCAAAGCTCAGATGGATGAATTTTGCTTGATTTGGACAAAATTAAACATGATCTTATGTGAGGCTTCAAGCATCATAATCAGTTTTGTTATCATCTGACCACATCGTGGAAGTGGGGGCATACCAACCAAATGATGTAAGGGAAACACATGGGCCAAGTGAAAAGAAATTAGGGTGACAATAAATGAATATATGGAGTAGCAGAGTTTGATCGAAAATGTGAAATGCGATGGTGAGAAGTGTTTTCTTCTCTCTACTACCTGTCTCTGTCACGTAAAATGGCATCAGTTTGAGTTTGGTGAGGTTTTGAAGACGAATTCCAGGGATTACTACGAGATTTTGCAGGCTTGTGGGATTTTGTTTTCTCAGTTTTACTAGGAGGTCCTTCTACTCTATGAGAAAAGAAGGGAGATAAAGAATAATGACCTATTTGAGATGTATAGAAAATACAGGAGGAGAAGGATGAAGCAGGACCAAGCAATACATTTAATACCTCCCACATGAAACCTCACTTAAATGATAACAGAAGGACCCAAAAAAGGGGGAAAAATGACAGTAGAAAAGAAAAACTTCGCTTAAATAACAATAAAAATATAAACCTGCCCCCCTCCCAGAAAAAAAACAGAGGGAAGCAAGAACAGATGAGCAACACCAATGTGTTTTTTGTTTGTTTGTCTTTTGAAAAGCAAAGAAGGAAGGATCTGACTTGGTCGTTCCAAGAAAGCTGAAATTGAAGGAAATGATTACAGAGGAGCTTCCAAAGGGAAGGGATTTAAGGCACCCGCCACCGCAGCAACCGTATGGGCTTAAAGAAGACACTGTTCCCCACCTGACATTTCAGATGCCCAGTGAGAAAACTGGCTTGATGACACGCCCAACGGGAGGGCCTGTCAACCACATGCCCTCCCCTTCCATGCAGCTCCTAGTCACTGTCTCAGTCCTATAGGACTCCCAGCTGAGGGTCGCCTAACATGGGAGAGACCCCTCAACACAAAAGAAGATAAAGAACAAAACAAATGAAGAGTACAGTAGAGCTCAGGGGAAACTGAAGATCCAGGGAGCAAATGCCAACAGAAATAATATCTGTAAGATGCTCAGAGCAGGAAGAGAAGATAGTGTCGCCGTGAGAAAAGAATAGGAAGGGATGCTGTGGGAAGAAAAAGAGACCTAACTAGGGCTCTGTCAGAAATGTGCAAAACAGCATCTGCAAAAGTAAAAAGTTTCATAGCAGTATCAGAAGCTAAGTCAAGAAAACCCGCCAGAAGGGAAAACCAAAAAAGATTGAAAATAGACAAGTTAGGAAAACTAGAGGTTCAGTGTAACGTGTTCAACATACAAATGAAGGAAGTTCCAGAAAGAATAGGGACAGAATGGAGAAGAAATTATTAAAGAAATAAGACCGGATAGTCTCCCATTGAAAAATTGTGAGTTTCCATATTGAAGGGACCCATAAGTGACCAGCACTTAGACTAAGATACAGTTTCAGGAAATTTTAGGAAGCCAGAAACAAAGAGATTTTAAAATCCTCATTACTATCATCACAGTTGTACTTACACATAGAAGTACTTTTTTTTTTAGCACATTTAATCTTAGAGACTCTTGAGAAAAACTGTAGTATTTCACCGTCTTTATAAATGAGGAATGTTAAGTCACAGTGGGTAAGTGAATCCCCCAGTATCGCATAACTAGTAAGTGGGAGTCAGATTTCCAAACTGGGCAGTCTAACTCCATACCCACTACACTGTACTGACTTCTATAAAGTTTTCTGAGGGACACCCCCCCCCCCCCGCAAAAAAAGAGGATCTCCCAACAGCAGCACTAAAATTTCTAACACAGTGTGGCATTGTTTTCAAAATTCTCAGGAGAAAGTATTTCCTACCTAGAATTCTGTAAACAGGCAAGCCTTCAATCAGCTCTAAGTATAGCTTCAACTGTTTTCAGAAATTTAGTGTTACCTGTGCTGTGTCCTTTCTTGGGAGCAACTAGAATGCAGTAATTAGGAAGACCACTACACGGCAAAAGTCAAGGGCAGTTCCCTGATGAGGCTTGCCCAGCATGCCCAGTCCAGATCAAAGCAAGTCAGTTGGCTACTGCAGGATTATCTTCAGAAAAAAGAAAGAGAAAGAAAGTAGTGGCTTATCTGATGTTTTTGGCAAGGGGTGGAATATTATCAAGAGATTTTGTATCACCCTTCTGGTGCTGTAAAGAACAAATAGTGGTAAGTGCATTTGAAAATGAAGCCAAAGGAAAGGGGGCAGATATGTAGCATGAAGGGTCCTCATCACAAGACGACTCGAGTGTGAATGATAACTCATTGTCATATAAAACCCGAATGTGAATTTGATCAGATAGATGAAAGATTTGTGAATTTAACTGTAGCAAGATTGAGAAGAGGGAAAAGAAGACAACAAATTGTTAACATGTTACCTTCTCTAAGAGAAAGATGAGTGATAATGTCTAGAATGGGATAAATCAAGAAATAGTGGTATATAAACATAGTATTTATTTTTTTAAAGATGTTATTTATTCACTTGTGAGAGAGAGAGACAGAGAGAGCATAGCAGGGGGAAGAAGCAGAGGGAGGAGGAGAAACAGGCTCCCCACTGAGCCTGATATGGAGCTCAATCCCAGGACCTGGAGATCATGACCTGAGCTGAAGGCAGACGCTTAACCATCGGAGCCATCCAGGCACCCCAAAACATAGTATTTAGATAGAAGCAGGTAAATGCAGAAGAGGTGTTTAAAGCAACCCGCTGGGGTTGGACTCAGGATGGGAGAAGAATTGAGTAAGAGACTATACTGCTTTTATTATAAGACCTGCAGTATTAGTTAACTTTTAAAAATATATACTTTTAATTGAGTAAAAATAGAAAGGGAAATTTAACTGTTTAACTGTAAGAATCAGTTTAGCTATAGTTTGCTCCCCTTAAGACTTTCTGCAAGAAATAAGTTTTCGGAGAAGACTTTAAAAATAGACAATCTAATTTGATGTTGAAGAGAAAAGCATATCATCCAAGTGAATGAGGAGAGTTTCTGGGAAGTGAGGACCTTGTCAACTGGTTGGGGGGTCTGGAGTAAAGTGAACTATGGTGTGTTGTGGGATTAATGAAGCTAGAAGCTGGGAACTCCACTTAGAGATGACTAGAGTGCTAGATACAGCTGAGGTTCAACAAAAAACAAGTGCTTGGGGTGAGTTTACAAAGCCATGTGGCACCGTAAAAACAGTCAAGTCTCTGTGCTCTCAGATGAATGCTTCCACAAGGAGAAATGTCAATTAGAAGCTGTTGTCTTCCCAGCAGTCAACTCAAATACCAGCCCTATCAGTTTCTTTTTTCAGTTTTATAAAATGGGTGTATTTAGGGTCAAAGTAGTACTATTTTAGATGAGACCTTTCAAAATGTAAGCATGGCCTCTCTTGTGAGCCTTCAAGCTCCTGCTGAAATTTACTAAAAATTGGAATTTTTTGGCCATCCCAGACATGTGAGTGATATCACTGTAGAAAAGATGCATATCCATTCCCTTTCTCCCCGCAGCCCTTCCTACTCTCCCTCTCTCCTTTCTCCCTCCCTCTCTCTCTGTGTCTCTCAAACACACACGTACATCCTGTGTAATTAGGTTTGGTGTTTAATCCCCTCTAATCATGTGAATTTTATACAGTATGGTTCCTTGGTTTATGCTTAAAAATAAAATTCCCAGATCCCACCCTAGATTTCTCCTGATGTCCATAAAAGAGACCGTGGTGAATCTTTCCAAAGTTGAAAACAAACAAACAAAACAAAACAAAAACAAATCCAAAGTGTACTCGTTACTCTGGTAAAAATTGCTCCTAAGACAAATTTTATTTATTTAGTGATGCAATCGCTATAACATTTTCCTTTGGGCTTTCTGCCCTGTTTTCCTAAGAAAAGATCAGCTCTTGCAAAGATGCTCCTAACATCAGCTGTCAAAAGAAAAGCAAGAAACTTCTAGAATACCAGGAGGGATGAAGGGAAGAGCCTGCTGTGTAAGGCTCCAGTAACCTCATTTGAAAAGTAATTTCATGTGTTAGAAAGGTAATTCTCCCCTCATCTGTGTGACAACTTAACAAGAATCTAACAGATTTATCTATCAACTCGAACAAATTACAATAGCCACAACGAGTGTTGGCGATTTAGGTACATTTGAAAAGATGTGAATATATGGGTTGCTTTTTTTTTTTCTTTTTCATAATCTTAGGATTCTTGAAAAAAGCCATTATATTTTGTCACTCGGGGCCTGCCGAAGTGAAGGTTTTTGAGTATCTTTTTATTGGAATCTGTCTTTGACTTGCTCTGTATAAATCACCTACTTGGGATGAAGTAACATTGAAATTACTGATGGCCAGCACTAGCATAAATCAGTGTGATGGTAGCAGCAACTGTGGCTTTTGACACGAATCAATATGTGGGTCTCACAGAAATAGCAGTGTCAAACCCATACATTGTTGTAGCCACTGTGGAAAACATGATGGAGTTTCCTCAAAAAATTAAAAATAGAACCACCACATGACCCAGCAATCCCACTTCTGGGTAGATATCCAAAGACAATGAAAATGAGATATTGAAGAGATATCTGCATTCTCATGTTCATTGTACAATTATCCACAAAAAGACATAGAAACAACCAAAGTGTCCATCAGTGGATGGATGGATAAAGAAGATGTGGTATATATATACACATAAATACACACACACACACACACACACACACACACACAAATATTCAGCTGAGAAAGAAGGAAATCCTGCCATTTGCAACGACATGGTGGACCTTGAGGGCATTGTGCTAAGTGAGATAAGCCAGACACAGAAAGACAAATGCTGTATGGTATCACTTACTCGTGGAATCTGAATTTAAAAAAAAAAAAAAAAGGCAACTCCTAGAAACAAAGAGTAGAAGAGTGGTTGCCAGGGCTAGGGTAGGGTGTCTGAGTAAAAGAAATAGGGAGAGGTTGGTAAAAGGTACAAACTTTCATCCATAGAAAGAATAAAGTCTGAGAATTGAAAGTTTAACGTGGTGACTATAGTTGATAACGGTGTATTGTATAATTAAAATATGCTGTGAGAGTAGAACTGAAATGTTCTGAACAGAAAAATTTAAAAATGAAAAAATGAAAGATAAATTTTGAGGTGACGGATGTGTTAATGAACCAGATGGGGGAAATCCTTTCACAATGCATACGCATATCAAATCACCATGATGCATGCTTTACAATTTTGTCAGTTATGCCTCAAGGAAGCTGACGTTTAAAAAGGAAATAAACCAGTAGACTCAAAGAAATGAAGAGGGAAAGAAGAAGTAGAAAATCAGTATCTAATCTTAAAAATCTATGTCTAGCCCTAGAATATCTTGATAAAACTAATAATGTAAAAAATGTTCCCTGGGCTGGGCTGAAGTTGGCACCATGTTTTCACACAAATCTCTGAGGGCATCTGTCTCTCGGAGCTCTCCTGGCTCCTTATCACTTTCCTACATGGAATCACGAATTCATAAAACATGGGCTGGTAAAACAAACAAACAAAACAAAACACCTTAACACACTTTGTCTCATGCTTTGCTCTATCCAGGAATGTGTCAACCAGTTTTGCTGGATTAATTCAAAAGATAGAGAGCCATGTTGTACACAGCACCTTAATCCACTTTCAGGGAGCACTGATTGGTGTTTTCACTTTTTGTGTGTCAAAATCTTTCTTTTTGTTTGTAACTCACTCATTCTAGTGCCCTGCCCTCGAGCTCTTTCCTCTTGAAATCAGGTATCCCGCGCCTCCCTCTCCATGTACCCGTTTACTTGACTACTCCGTCCCCCTCTCGTTTAACACAGAAGTGTTTGGCATTATGAACATTTCAAAATCCCAGTTTATCTATACAATGAGTCCCAGAACATTCAGTAGGAAAGCAGTTTTGTTCTTTTTCCCTCAGAGTAGTTCCTCTCAGTTTGCCACTCCACAGGCTCGCCCCCGCCTGCTTTCCACTCTGCTCCCACCTTCATCGGCATCACGGTGTGGTGGCAAGGCTGACCCGGACGGAGAGCTCCAGAAGACTCCTTCCACACATCTGCCAGCCTCTGCCTTGCCGCTCCAAGGCTCTGCTGCTCTCAAACCCACTTTCTGACAGGAGCTAATGCACCCTGGTAAAGGAGAAGTCGGGAATGTTTTTGTTTGGCTGATTCTCAACATCAGGGCATTTATTTACTTTGCTTTGCTTTACTGTTCACTTTGTAATTCATCACATGTTCTGGTGACACTTTCCCAATGCCTTTGAAATGTAATTACAGTTTACCATGTTGAGTGGCATCTTCACGAGGACCTCTGTTGAAAGATGAAATGAAGTCCCTGATGTGTATTCTTTCCGTGCCAGGTGGTCTCATGGAACATTCTATAACGTACTGATATAACAGGGTCAACAAGAGCAAAACTCTTGTTCATTTGTGATCTTTAAAAACAAAAACAAAAACACAACAACAACCTTTAGGCAAATATTAAAGTAATTTTTGGAAGGGATTATTCCCTGAGGAATTATTGACATTTTCATTCTGCAAAGACATTGAGTTCTCAAAAATAATAATAGGGCTTTTTTAAACCCTTGACAAGAAGTCCCAGAGGAAATAGAAATTAAGCAACCTCGATGAGAGCACGGATTTCATTACTTTATTAAGCAAACTAACAAACAAAAAGCTGAGAGTCATCCTAATGACTAGCAGGCATATTTTCAGTCCAGTAAAACCGAAATCTTCTCTTTAGTCCTTAGAAAGAAACTGGAAGTTAATCCGTGATGAAGGCCTTGCAGTGATGGATAAAGCCAAGGGCCTCTTCCTGCCTGAAGATGAAAACCTGAGGGAGAAGGGTGACTGGAGCCAGTTTACGCTGTGGCAGCAAGGTGAGTCCTGACTTCTAGAATGTTCTCTGCAGCCAATAATCTGATGGGAAGAAGGCTTGAGTCTTCTCAAGCTAATTCCCAGAGCTGGAATTCCCCAACTTAAATGAAACGGCCCCAAAAAATACATATTATCAAAATCCATCATTGTTTCTTAAAACTACATTTGAACACTTATTTGTCTGTGCCTGTGTTCACATGTAAATCTACGTGTGCATGTATGTAGGTATACTCACATGTGTATTTCGATAAATATATATAAAACTCTGATTTTCCTGGTCTTTCCCATTAAATAAGTTATAAAGAGTGACCCTACTATGTAGGCTTAACCAAAAAGTCCACCACGTGCTAATTACTATATTAGAAAGGACCTCCCCAGAGCTTCATTTGCTCCACGGCGTGGAGACAACGTTGCATGCCAAAATGGGATCCCCCTGGGTTGGAGATGATAAAAGACCAGAGTGACAGACAATGAAATTAGTGTCTGTGCTCTTCAAGAAGAGGAAGTGCTGGGGCGCCTGGGTGGCTCAGTTGGTTAGGCAACTGCCTTCGGCTCAGGTCATGGTTCCGGAGTCCTGGGATCGAGTCCCGCATTGGGCTCCCAACTCCATGGAGAGTCTGCTTCTCCTTCTGACCTTCTCTGCTCTCATGCTGTCTCTCACTCTCTCTCTCTCACATAAAAAAATAAAATCTTTAAAAAAAAAAAAAAAAGAATAGGAAGGTGCTACACATTCAACCTAACATTCCTTGGGCTGAAGCCAGGCTCCGGCACATACACGGGGTCCCAGTATGTGTGTATTCGATGAGTTAATACATCAATCTATCCTGAAAATGAGGAGCATTGAATTTGGGCTTTAAGGTTTTTAAGGTTTTTCCTTATTCTCTTCCTGGAAAATCTGATCATCCTGGGTTAACAATAGCTATCCAAAAATAAATCCATTTTGAAGACCACTCAGTACGTGTGGCACACACTCAGCTGCACTGAATACACTGGGAGACCAAGCAGTGGGTTTACATTAAAGGACAAATAAGCAGTTGTTTATCTCACTTACGCTTTCCAAATGGTTTACTCGAAAAAGAAGAGCCACTTCAGTAATACTTTCAAGGATACATCCATCAGCAGAGAGAGCACATGATTTTTCGGCTTTTTTGCCAACAAGATTTTTTTTTCAGGGAGCTACAAGGTCAATAGGTGAACAGCATGCTGATTTTATCTATTAGAGTCTCACTAGAATGTATGAGTTCTCTTGGCCTCAAGCGTTCATTCAGGAGTTCATCTGATGCCTCAGTTTCATTAACATACTCACGCTTCCTAGAACAAGGCTGCAGAAAAGCAGGCATCCTGGCAATAATTTCCAGAACCAGAGTCTCTGCGAATAGCAGGTGCTCTGATAAAGTTGAAATCTGCAAAGCATTTTAGGGCAGAGGAAAGTATTAAGCAAGCAAGAAAATAAATAATGGAGACAAGATTTGGGTGAAGGCAACATTTTGACTTGAAATTTTTGCATCTTTTTAAAAATGTTTTAGTTGTGGCAAAATATATTCCTGAAGCTGTAATGTGTGATATTTTCACTTGTATTATTTCCAGAAAATGACTGCATTTCTATCTTGATTTCCATTTTGACTCAAAATGATTGAGCTGTATGTGCATTTTGGGTGAGGGCTAAAACAAGCTGGTGTTTTCTAATTAGTTGCAGTTAATTAAATAGAAATTAATTTTTTTTGTCATAAGAGAATATAAGACACATAGTTTCTCTTTTAGGAAGTTTCATTAAGGTTCTTTGTGGCCTTCTGTTGGTGGTTCCAGGCTTCTGGGAGGAATCCAGTAATGTCTTTCAGAAGCAAATTCATAGTTTAAAGAATTTTGAAGACAACTGGTAGCACAGCTTGTATAGAAGTAGGATGGGGCCCCTGACGGCAGATGTTCTCCCAGGTGCTTGGCTCAAAGCTGGAGAGAATCCTGTGGCAGGAGGGGTTGGGGAAGAGTGAGGAAGAGAAGCAGCATGGCATTTCTTATTCATGCTAAGAGCTCAGGCTCGGATATAGAGGCCGATGAATATCTGATTTAGTTAATACTAAAGAGATTGTCTTGTTCTAGTTAGGAAAGGACGCTGCTGGAGAGCTAAAGGCCTTAAAGCTGTGGCTAGAGGTTTCATTTTTCTCCAAATGGTAGTGGGAATTGTAGTGGTTCTCCTGGTTGCATAATCAGGACTGAAGAATATTTATTCCTTTTTAAATGGTCAACTTTTGGGGGTTGGAGGAAAAGGAACCCTCTAACGTAAATTATGGTTTTCCCCTACAAATGCGTTTTCAGATTACTAAGTGAATGTTATAGAATATCTATTTTTCTCATTTATTAATTATCACCAACAGTGAACACTAAAATATTTTGTTAGCCAATATGCCATACATGTGCAGTCATTCTTTCTTCCAGCGCCAGAAGGGACAGTGCTGACCAGTCTCAGTAGCCTTTCTGGATGAGCTCAGACTGAACCTCTGAATCCTTCTCAACAGCATTCTAGGTGGCCACTGTCGGTTGATCAGAATTGTCATGTTATCCCAGCAGAGCCTTGAAACTAAAAAAGATATAACCCAAGACCTTTACAGACACCTGGGTGGCTCAGTCAGTTAAGCATCTACCTTCAGGTCAGGCTCTCTGCTTAGCAGAGAGTCTGCTTCTCTCTCTGCCTTTCTCCTGCCTCTGCTCTCTATCTCACTCTCTCTCTCTCTCTCAAATAAATAAATAAACTATTTTAAAAAATGGAATGTAACAACAGTTCCATGGTGCTCACCATGAGCCAGGAACCACTTGACATACTTAAAAGGACTCATCTGATGCCTACAACACCTGGTGACGGAGGTACGATTCCTATTGTATTTTAGAGAAGAGGAACCGAGGCACAGGGAGGTCACACAATTAGTGGCACAGCAGGAATTCCAGCCAAAGTGAACCCAGAGTCCGTGTTCGTAACCGTGACCCAAGTACCCATGACCTAAAACCACCACCCCTCCATTACATGCTTTATTATTATATAACATAGGATTATTTTGTAGTGAAAAAGCAGTACCATTATCACCTACTAGATAATTGTCAGATCTCCCGAGAGTACTCACCGATCCCAGTAACAATCCCCTACTCGAGGCCCTAATTTCATTATCCTTTTTTGGATGAGGATCTGAGGCGCAGAGACGCACAGACACGTTCCCATCACACAGCTACCAACTGGTGCAGCCAGGCCTCCACCCCGGGATTGCTGGTCTCCCAGACCTGCGCTTTGAAGCATCATTTACCATTTTGTCACATCATGGAGTAGAAAGCAGCTGCGAGGAACGGAGGAGGAAACTGTCGAGCAGCTGAATTCAGGGTGGATTTCCCTGTGTAAGGGAAGGCATGGGAAGCAGGCTTAAAAATACTTTCTGAGGGGGCGTCTGGGTGGCTCAGTGGGTTGAGCCGCTGCCTTCGGCTCGGGTCATGATCTCAGGATCCTGGGATCGAGTCCCGCATCGGGCTCTCTGCTCAGCAGGGAGCCTGCTTCCTCCTCTCTCTCTCTCTCTGCCTGCCTCTCTGCCTTCTTGTGATCTCTCTCTGTCAAATAAATAAATAAAATCTTTAAAAAAAAAAAAATACTCTCTGAGGACATAAGCAGGCATCTATTTGGTCAGACTGGCATTGATCTTTCAGCTCACCAGGGGTACTCCATTAACCCCTAAAAACAGCAACTAACATTTTGCTCAAGGGGCAAAAAGTTTACTTAGGAAAAACTAATATACGTATTAATGTTGTGTTCTAAAACACTGAGGTCCATCTGAGGAGAATACTTTTAAGTTGCCTACTTTGTAACTCTCATTTTATTCTCCGTGTATGATTATCTTAGGACACAACCAACATTAGGTAAGATTAAATTCAGCTTTAGACGTAGCAGCCCCTCGTTAGAATCTTGAGTAGGGAATTAAAATTTTTCTATCTTTAAAAAAAAATCCATTGTTTTACTCCTACTAAGAGCAAATAATTCTGTGTACCTTTCTGAGCACGTCTTCCCTAAGACACAGTTATTCTGTCAGTGGTGAGGAAATCTGCACAGTCGAGGATGTTTAAGACTGTGTCCCAAAATCTGGGTTCCCAACACAGCTGGTCATAGAAAACGTCATCCCTCATCATCTCTCGTTACCATCTCTTCCCCTCTTTTCTTAAATCCTCTACTTGATTGACATAGAAAGTATGATCTGTACAATGAAAAATATATTAAATTCCAATTTAAAATGTTGCAGGTAACTCTTTGATATAGTCCTAAAAAGGCATTTTTAGGTTAGAAATATAAGCTATTTTTTTCCCTTACAGACTCTGCTATGATTGCTCTAAAAAATTACCACAAACTTAGAGGCTTTAAAATGACACAAATTTGGGGTGCCTGGGTGGCTGGGTCAGTTAAGCGCCAGTCCTCAGGTCAGGTCAGATCCCAGGGTCCTGGGATCAAGCCCACCTCCAGGCTCTTTGCTCAGTAGGGCGTCTGCTTCTCCCTGTCTTCCCTGCTCACGCTCTCTGTTGCTATCTCTGCCTCTCTGTCCCAAATAAATAAAATCTTTTTTTTTTTAATGACACAAATGTATTAAATGTACAGTTCTGGAGGTCAGGAGTGAGCAGTGGTCTCACTGAGCTTAAGTCAGAGTGCCCTCCATGCTCTATTACGTCTGGAGGCTCCGGCTTCTAGAATCTGCCCACATTGCCTGGTTTGCAGTTGCTTTCCATCTTCAAAGCCAGCGATGGCCTGTCGGGTCTCATCCTGTATCACTGCCTCCCTCTGCCCCGTTGAAAGACTCTTTGATTACATGGGGGCCCATCCAGTTAATCCAAGACAATCTCCTTAATCTCCTAATCTCAGGTCATCTGATTAGAAATTTCAGTGTCATCAGCAATCTCTGTTTCTTCTTGCCATATAGCATAACCTACTCATAGGCTCCTGCTTACAACACAGACACCCTTGAGGGGGCCATTATCCTACCTGTCACAGGGAGAAGAGTAAATATTCAACACTCACCTTGCCCAGCAGACAGCCTTAGTCAAATAGTCTGACACTGGGTGGAGATTTCTGGTCCTTGTTCTGCCCGTCACTGTCTGTGACACTTTGTCTTCTTGTGTTTGTTTAGCCTTCTCATTCCTAGTGAGGGTGACAGTACAGATTGCGTCTGGTCAAAACGGGACGAGTTAAAGTTTTACTGTGATTTGTTTCTAACAATGATTTTATCATGTCTTGTTCTAGGAAGAAAAAATGAAAATGCCTGTAAAGGAGCTCCTAAAACCTGTTCGTTACTAGATAAATTTCCCGAGACAACAGGATGCCGAAGAGGACAGGTACCAAGCGTGTCTTCAGTCACGGGAAGGACACAGTTCGTTATTAGGAACAAGGGAGCGCTGACCTTTATGACGAAGTCATTACTGGCCCAACGAAGGCGTCTTTTTTCACTTTTTAACGAAACCCAATTTTTTGTGGTCCATGTCAGAATGGAGGGCAGGAAATGTTCAGTGTTAGCGCTTGGTAGAAAATGAGAGTCCTTATCAAAGCAGTAAGACAAGAACATAAATTCTGAGTCTTAACAAAGGTCCAAATTCAAATGGACATGAATTTTATCCTGTCACTTGAACTGAGCACTTCCTCTACCCCTCCATAAACGGATGACCGGTTTGTTCTGTTTTCTGCGCAGATCAAATACTCGGTCATGCACCCGGGAACGCACGTGTGGCCGCACACGGGGCCCACCAACTGCAGGCTCCGAATGCACTTGGGCTTGGTCATTCCCAAGAAAGGCTGCAAGATCCGCTGCGCCAACGAGACCAAGTACGTCTCCCCATCACTGTCCCTCTTACCATCTCCGGGGCTGAGTGTTCATCACAAGCGATCTGTGTTCACTGGGCTTATTTCTCTTCCTTGTAACTGAAGGAGGCTGGGATGGGTGACATCCCTCTGGAGTCGAGCCTGTGCCCATGTTTGTGTTTTCTGCTAGTCTAGAGGCACCCCCTCATTCTAGGGCTGCCCTCCCTAATCATTCCTCCCCACTCCACTCTCAATTCAGTGAAGAGCCTCCTCGCTTTTCTTTCTAGACGGGCAGACTTGCATTCAGCGTTAGCTATGTCATCCCGAGCCCTGCTTCTTGCTCTGCACCTTGAGTGGTTGGTTCCTCAATGCAAAGAGTCCCCCTTCCTGAAGAAAATACTTTGGTTTTTTCCTCGAAAGGAGGCAGTGTGGTGCAACAGAAACAGGCTGCCTGTTTCCAGCCCAGCTCCGGCACCTAATCCTGCATAACCTTGCCCAGTTCCTTAATCCACCGAGTCTTCGCCTCTTTCCTTATAAAATTGGCACTGACGCTCTCTGCTTTTCAGGATTGTTGTAGGATTAAATGAAATAATGCACACACGGCACGGAGCCCACATCTAGCGGCAGTGGGACCTGGTGAATGTTAGGCCCTTCTCCCCATGCCTTTCACTGTCTTAATAGAATGTATATGGTGTATATTCTCCATAATCCTATTCTTTATCTACCATTGTTCTTTATCAATTAGCATATGTTCACCTACTTTCTACGAGCTGTAGGCTCGGAGACCAAGTTGTTGTCTTCTTGGGCATTTGTCATGGTCCTCAGTAGATGGAGGGGCTGTTTGTGAATCATTCGTTTGGTTATTGGCAGAGACCTGCCCACCCTGGACCGGGATGGCAAAGATTCAAAGTTGAATCTGATGGGGGGGCCTTTCCCTGCCAGACGTGGCTTATCAGGGACGTAGTACAGGCTCAGATGTTGTGAGTCATAAGAGAGGCAGAGATAAAAATGCTACAGATGGGCCAGTGGGCAAGTAGCTCATTTGCTGCTGGGGTTTGAGAATCTTGACAGCAGTGATTTTTAAAGACAGGAAGGCTTGGAAATCTAAAGCTGGGAGAAAAGGGCATTGCAGTCTAAAAGAACAGGATCTGCAGAGGCACAGAAACCAGAAACTACGGGCACATGTGAAGAAGACGGAGTGATTTCTGCAACCAAGAGTGTAGATACTGTCTTGTAGGTAAACCGTTAAAACACGTTAAAATTTTCAAGAGTTGATTTGGATGTACACCCATTCACATCAGATAGTATCAAACAAAACGGGGTTAGGAATGTGCCCAGACAGTAGGTGGAGGCAGGGTTTCCATAGAGAAGATGCTGAAGTGAAGCAAAGATTCAAAGCAAGTATTTGACTGGGTACAGTGTAAGTGGCTGCCTTGTTTGGGGGTGGCTGGTTGGCTGTTTGTGACTGGCTGCGCTTCACCTCACCTTCTCAGAGTCCAGGGCACTGACTGGCTTAGGCTTTGGTTGGCTGAAGTAGCTCTCCAGGACATTGGAGCCACCCCCTTGTTTACAGTCTTCAGCAGCACATGCAGAATTAGTCGGAAAGTAAACGAGTGGAATAGAAGTGCAATCATACAAGGCTTCGAATACCAGCGAGTGGGATCCGAGCTTTGTCGGGAAGATATTCTAGAAGCCATGGGGGAAAGTGTGGGGAAAACAGGAAGAACAGTTAACAGCTCGTCACAGCAGCCCACCCAAGAAGAGCTGGCCTCGGGATGCTGGGAACAAAGGGAGCATAACAAGCAGGTGCGGGAGATATGAAGACTAACTCAAGTGAATCCCAAGGGCGCTGCAAGGGCGGGGAAGTTCAAGGTGACTTGGCGCTGTCCATTTTGGTCAGTAGGAGCCTGTTGATGCTTTAGCAAATACTCAGATCTTGGGGGGTGTGAGTCAAGTTCAGGGAAATGGATAGTGAGTTCCGTGTTTGTATACATTTGATTTAAGTTGCTGTGGGAACACAGTCGTGGAAACATTCAGGAGGTGGCTGGATATAGCTGCCTGGAGCTCAGGAGAGAAGTCAGGTCTGGACATAAAAGTTCAAGGGACAGATTTAGCAGGATGTTCTGGAGGAAGCTTGAGATGCCATAAACACATCCACACATAGAAGGCGGAAAGACAAAGGAGAACCATCAAAGAGACGGAGCAGCAGAGGCCAGAGCTGGCAGGACCAGGACAAGAATCAGAGGTAGCTGAACAGGGAGTGGTTCCTCCCCAGATGGAATGGATCTTATCAAGCCTTTGGGAACTCCATTTGGGTCTGCAGGGTGTCTACCCAAGGGAAGAAGGGTGAGGACACGGTGGGGAACCCCGGGAATACGGAGAGAATGCTGGGGAACAAGATCAAATAACCATGGGCAGTGAGGATGGCAAGAGCACCAGGCCTGTTCCTTGAGTACTGCCTCGTGCTTATAGACTTGTTTGTTGTCTCTGCCTCCGTCTCTCCTTCCCTCCCCCTTCCTCCTCCTTTCATTTTTTTTTTTTTTTTTAATTTCCAATCTGTCCTGCTTATAGATACTTTGGGAAAAATCACTAGACAAAAGTCAATTGAGAAATAGGTAGAGAGAAGGCCAGGCAGGCCCCGATCCTAGTCATCAGAGGCCGTGAGGCAATGGAAACCCAGGCTGAGGGCACCTCTGTGGCGGCAAGAAAGGGGAACAGGTGGGCAATGCTGGAGGCTTAAACAAGAAGCCAAGCAGGGCTCTCACCGCCAGCGCAACCATGGGACAGGGGTCCCAGAAGCACATGCATAGTGTGCCCTCCTCCCCCAGACTCCCAGCAAACACTCAGTGACGGCGCTTGACAGAGGAGGGGACTGCCAACCCCTCCCCTCAAGCCGGAAGCCTGATTAGGTGAACTGTCTTCACCTACCGGAAGGAGCCCAAGCCCTGCCACTCACGTGGAGGGTGCGCTTGAGCAGGAAGGTTAACCCAGCAGCCCCTCCATTTCCACTGTACTAAAATACAAGCGACCTCACGTGACAGGAAGTTCCTGTTGATAACCATAACTTGCTGGTTGTGGATTTTGTGTGATTATTAATAAGGACTTTCCACCCACCTGCCAAGAGTTGGGCCAGGATGGTGGTTTTGTTTTGTTTTCTTTTTTGAATTTTTACCTTAGGAGATTCTCTGTGTCCTCCTTTGGTATTTTGATTCTTTCTTGAGGTTGCCAATTTATTTTTTTTTTAATAGTTTTTTTGTTATGTTAGTCACCATAGGGTATATCATTAGTTTTTGATGTAGTGTACCATGATTCATTGTTTGTGTATAACACCCAGTGCTCCATGCAATATGTGCCCTCCTTGATACCCATCACCAGGCTCACCCATCCCCCAACCCCTGCCCTCTGAAACCCTCAGTTTGTTTCCCCGAGCCCATAGTCTCTCATGGTTCGACTCCCCCTCTGCTTCCCCCCGCCTTCATTTTTCCCTTCCTCCTCCTAATGTCCTCCATGCTGTTCCTTACGTTCCACAAGTAAGTGAAACCACATAGTAACTGACCTTCTCTGCTTGACTTGCTTCACTTAGCATAATCCCCTCCAGTCTTATCCATCTCAGTGCAAAAGTTGGGTTTCATCCTTTCTGGTGGCTAAGTAATATTCCATCATGAATATGGACCACATCTTTTTTACCCATTTTGCAGAGGATAAACACTTCTGATTCTCTCGGCCCTGGAGATCCCATAAGCATCAGTGCCTTTTCTCCTCATCATGATCGCTGCTCAACCCCCTTCTCTGTGTCCCTTTTCTTGTTGTTTATATTGTGTTAAGTTCTCATCCTCAGTTAAGCCTTCACTCAAGGGTGATTGGGTCAGGTGAAGTACTTTATTACAAAAACAGTGTTTTTCCTAAGAGACATGGGTCCATTAAAGTACTCTGTAATGCTTACAGTGAAAATGGCTAGATATCTGAAGAGGAGACAGGCAGTTTCTAAACTCTGAAGACAGAAAGACCATATCAGGAAACCAGGAAATTTCATGCTGTTATTCTAGAAATACTATTAGTGTGGAAAGAGAAACACATACACCAAGAAATCAGGCTTCCTTGTGCTAGGCAACAGGAAGCAATTTTCAGAGCCTCTCCACTTTCGAAAGAGTAGTTTACTTGTAACAATTTGTGCTTTGCTGTTCTCAGGTATTAATAATCACATCACTGTTTCTCCGGGGCTGTGTGAGTCCTGCTAGCACCCGTGTTGTTTAAATAGTCCATCCCTGCGAAACATAGTGCAGCAATTGTTATCTGAAGATGAGCTTGCAGGAGGCAGCCTTTTATCAGTATAAATAAAATGATCATTTAAAATTCATAAATGCCCTCTGACTGTAAAACTGATGTGTGATGCACATTCCTTGTACATTATTTGTAAGACACAGAGAAGCATGACAGGAAAAAGCCAATATTATTTTTGATCTGGATACTCAGAGATATTGCCCACGTTTCTCAATACCTGCCTATGTATGATTCGTGAGGAGGAGGAGTAGGAACACGGGAATGATAAAATGCGTGCTTGCTTGCGAAGTGGCTCCAAGGATACCATGCACATTAATTTATCAATCTTCATGACTATCCTAAGGTATTATTAAAATTCCTATTTTACAGGGCGCCTGGATGGCTCAGTCAGTTAAGCGGCTGCCTTCGGCTCAGGTCATGATCCTGGAGTCCGGGGATCGAGTCCTATGTTGGGCTCCCAGCTCCATGGAGTATCTGCTTCTCCCCCTGACCTTCTCCCCTCTCATGCTGTCTCTCACTCTCTCTCTGTCAAATAAATAAATAAAATCTTAAAAGAAAAGATTTTATTTATTTATTTGACAGAGAGAGAGCAATCACAAGTAGGCAGAGAGGCAGGCAGAAAATGGGGGGTAAGCAGGGTCCTCACTCAGCAGAGAGCCCAATGTGGGGCTCGATCCCAGGACCCTGAGATGATGACCCGAGCCTATCCATATCTATTCTGGGCTTTGGGGGTTTTGGTGAGGGTGGTTACAAAATTAAGATCGTCCTGTTCTTAAAAGGTGATCACTGTGAATGCTGGTTTTCATTCCAGATAGCAAGGTATTAAGCAGAGAAAGTAGCTGGAGAGTCTCGACTTTGGGCCATTTGTGTCGCCCCTGACAGGCCGTGCTTTGCAGTCTGTCAAATGAGCTCATTTATGACCTGGATCCAAAGCTGAATGAACTTGAGCCAGTGGATAAACATGCCACTGGCAAGTGGCAGCTAATTTTTACCCTCACGGCATGGCCAAGTGGTTTGAGCTTTGGACGATCCCAGACAGGAATTCTTTGTACTGACTCTCCCAGAGGGCATCTAGGATGTGCTAGAACCAGGCTGCAGGAAAAAAAATGAGTCTCCATGTGGTTCTCCTAGAGACCCAGCATTATTGCCTACAAATGGCCAGCCTAAAATACTAGACAAGACCAATACACACCAGCTAAATGGGCGTCAGCATTCGCGTCAGCATTGCAAATTGGCAAGAAGCCATTTAGTTCCCCTCTCCATGGCTGTAGAAATAATGGCCCTCTACCATAACACACTTCAAGTAGTTTATAGCATTTTTTTTCACTAATCTCTCAAGTTTCTAATTAGGAAGATCCAGGGGAAGGCCCACTAAAATATTAACAGTAAGAGAAAGACTTAATTTTTTAGAGCCACCATGAGTTGTTCATAGGCAACGTTTGTTTGGTTTTTATAAAGTATCCAAGAAAATCAAGTCTTAAGATTTTTCCCGGAATCCTAGCTCTTCTGTTTCACAAAACAGAACGATCTTCCATCTTAACCATAACGTGACCATTCAAGTGTGCCCATCTGGGGTTGCAGGTCGAGTATGGCCTTTTAACCAGATAGCTTTCCAGAAGGTTTGTTATTGAATAGGTAATGTTTTGCCCTCTTTCTTCCTTTCCTTGAGCAACTTGGTGAATTAAAAACATCAGAGGAGTCTTCCTAATCCCCGTTCTGGTTGGCACAGTGTGTTGACAGCATTCGTCCACACACATACCCAGCGACACGCCCACAGGAAATGGCGGGTCCCACACGGAATACGAATCCTGTATATTTTGTCTGTTGAACTGATCGTTGAGAAATTGGAAAGTTGGAATCCATTTTGCAATGGCAATATGAAATGATGTGGTGGTTCCTGGGCCAGCCCTCCAAATCTTTTACCTCACGATCTTTATACAACTTGCATAACCTGTCTGAGCCTTCATTTTGTCTGTGAGATGGGAAAAGAATCAAATCATATCTTTCTGTGGCTTTGAGTTTCAAAGCAATCCATAGGGATGCCCTCAGGACTGTATTTATGGAGTACTACATGCCGGGTGCACTCAGCGTACTTGTCTTTTACTGTCCTGTTGTTTGGTTGCTGCAGAAATTGGGACTTTTGTCCCTTACATTCCAGGGAGTGAGACCAAGCCCTCTTCCACCATTGGAGAAGGTTCATATAACCTGGAGTGAGCACTCTGACAGGGAGGGGGTGGAGCTCTAAGGAGTCAGGGGACAAGATAGGAAACCAAGGGTGTGCAGAGCCCGAGCTGGTGCAGGGACGGTACAGGTACAGTTGGAGACTGTGGTTTGATGAGCATGGGGCCCGGAGGGGCGCTGGAGAAAGGGGGACCAGCAGGAGCACAGCTGATAGCTCCACCCCACCAATTCCTGCATCTCTCCTCTTCCTCTCTGTGCCCCTACCCTGGAACTAGAGGTACTTGGGGAGTGGGCAGTGGCATCCCTTCTGAGGTCCTATGAGTTTTCTTTTGCCTTTTCTCTTTCTTTGTCCTTTTTTTGACTTTCTCAGCTATGAGACAGAGCCTTCTGCTACTGTTTGAGCTGGGACCCAAGACGGGGAAGCCACAGAGGCAGCCACAGGGTGGGCAGGAGGGCATAATCTGGAATCCCCAGGCCTCTGTGGAGAGGAGAGAAGCCCCATGGCAGCCTGGTGGGGGCTCTTCCGTGAGGGGCTGGGAGATAATGCTATAGGTCCATACGTACACAATCTGTTGGGAAGAGGGCCTCTTAGTGAAGTTAGCCATCTTTTATTGGAATTCATATTTTGACATTAAATAAAATAGCAAATACTAAACCCATTTCTCAGATGAAAGCTTGTTGAGTATATCCTGTGAAATGTAATATGAAGACTAAAGCCCTAACCTATAGCTTAGCTCAGAGAATTAAAGAGAATTTTAGAGCTGAAAGGAGCCTTAGATGCCATCTTATCCACCTCTGTCATTGCACAGATGGGGAAACTGAGGCCCCTACTTGAAGTGCTTTATCACATGGCTACCTGCAGCTGTCAGAACGAGAACACAGGTGCCGTAGACTCCAGAAAAGTGCTTTGTTCCAGATAGATAGATAGAGAATGTGTGTGCGAATGTTTTTGTCTGAATGTGTTAGGAAGAAAGAGAGAAGAGTTTTACGTTTCAATTCTAGGAGGTGCCAGGATTTTTAATGCAGTCAGAACTGAGAGATTTCAGTAGATCAGAATTAATAAGCACTGTGTTAAGTAGCCTCATTCCTTAGCTCTTTGACCCTTTTCTGTATTCTACTCAGCTTTTTCAATGCCTCACAGGCCACCTCACTGCAGCAGCTCCCAGCACACAGAATATCCCCTAGTCTTGATCTAAACCTTGATCTAGATCTTGAGTCAAAGTTTGGGCTCTGATGAAGCAAAGCTAGCGACTTTCTGCTTCTTTCACAGAATCACGGTATCAGGCAGACATCCAAACTTGCTTCCATATGATTCCTTTGCAGGAAACTTAGAACCATGTCCCTTGCCTACCTCAGAACATTTTAGCAAAGATCCCTGAGATATGACCAATAAAGTTTTTAGGTGGAAGACTCTGTAAGCACCTAGTAGCATTATTAATGTTGATGACAATTCCGTGACACAATTCTGGTTGTTAGGTTCTACTGCCACCAGTCTATCGGGATCGTTAACTACAACTTGAGAAATTGAGAAATCCTATGATATCACTTTGTCTTTGGCCAGATAGTCTCGTATACTTTGCAAACCAGGGAGAGGCATTCTTCTTGTAGTGGTAAGAAACTCTGAAGGCCGGAGGAAGTAGCTCTCTGGGGAGAAGGTACAGTGTCCCCGCTCCAGTCCTGCTTTTCTGAATCCTCAGAGAAGGGCCATGGGAGCACCGTCAGGAAGCTCAAAGGCAACTCTGAGAAATCTTTTCTTCAGAGGGAGCTTTTCATGTCATACTTTGAGTATAATTTAATCTCACGTGGTAGAGCTTTGCTCACAAAGCCAGTGGCCTGAATACTGTTTCTTGGGCTTGCAAGGATTAGTCTTTGTGATTTGGAAGAGAACTAAAGACCTTTGACTTCTTTAGCTCTATCTTGTTTGGTGGAAAGCCATCTCTCTCTTCTTAACCCCAGTCACTCAGCCTGCATGTTGCTTGGATGAGGTTTTATTGTTCTTTGCTTTGAGTTTAATGAGGGCTGCACTTTTTGTCACTTTAACTCTCAGTAAGTGATGGAAAGACAGTAGTTTTGAAGTATTCAAAAGGAATCTACATTAAATGATTGGGTATCTTTGCTGTTTTCTGGGAAAATGTAGGAAAGAAAATGGAAGGGCAAATAGAAGATAATGGGACACGCTTCCCCATGAGTTTGATGGCCCTAAAAGAATCCAACTCTCTGGAATACCTCCTAGATTTTTTTGTTTAAAAAAAAAAAAAGTGGTTTGGGGGTACCTGGGTGGCTCAGTCGGTTAGGCGTCTGATCTTCATTTCAGCTGAGGTCATGATTTCAGGGTCCTGAAATCGAGCCCTGCATCAGGCTCCACACTCAGTGCAGAGTCCCCTTATCCCTCTCCTTCTTCTCCTCCTCCATTCTCTCTCTCTCTTTCTCTCTCATAATTAAATAAAATCTTTTAAAAAATTGTTTCATCAGGACATTTGGCTTTCTTACACTTATCAGAATCTAGTGAAAAAATAAAATTTTGCACAACCTAGAATTTTCTTTGGGTATTTAAATTACTTCCTATATTTTAAGTAGATTCTGGAGTCTCTGCCACTCAGAAAACCACTTGAGAACCACTTGTCATTGCAGTCCAAGTGTATACTGCAACTTCTGTGGAAGATTTTTGATATCTCACCCACCGCCTTGCAAGATTTTCAGTCTTCTCAAATGAAGGCAAATCCATAGTGCATGAAGCCAAGGGTTTTTTTGTTTGTTTGTTTTTTGTTTTTTTTTTAAGATTTTGTATATTTATTTCAGAGAGAGCAAAAAGTGAGAGAGAACAGAGGGAGAGGCAGACTCCCGGCTGAGCAGAGAGCCCGATGCAGGGCTCAATCCTAGGACCCTGAGATCATGACCTGAGCAGAAGGCAGACATTTAACCACTGAGCCACCCAGGCGCCCCACCAAGGTTATTTTTGATAACATTATACCACCCCCATGCATTATCACCTCTTTCATCTTTTCCCAATTTCTTCCTGTATTTTTCTTCCTCCTTTGTTCTATGTTCTCTACCGTTAATTGAGTATTTTCTATGTGCTGGTCATATGCTAATCCTCACATCATCTATGCTGATAAAAACACAAAGGCTCATGGGTGCTGAGCAACTTGCCCCAGGTCACGTTAGTAGTAAATGACAGAGCTCAGAGATTTAAATCCACTTCCCTTCAGGGCCATAATTTCTCCGTTGCACTCTGCTGTTTCTCTCCCCTTCTACCACATGCTCCGCTTTGCCTTTTCCTTTTTTTTTCCTATTTCATTTGTGGTGAAACACACAGAATGTAACATTTACTGCCCTATTTCTAATGTACACACAGTTCAGTGGTGTTACATACGATCATATCATGCTGCCATCGCTGGCCCCCGTCCTTTCACAGGACTCTTCATCTCAGTGAAGCCCCATGCACTCTAAACCACAACTCGCCATTGTTCTTTCTATCTGTGTGAATTTGGCTACTCTGGATACCGTCTCTGAGTGGAATCACACAATATTTGTTCTTGTATGAGGGCTTTATTTTACATAGCAAAAGATCACAGTATCCATGTTGTAGCATTGTCTGGATTTCCTTTTTATGGAGGCCAGAATAATATTCCATTGTATGCATATCCCACATTTTGTTTACCCATTCATTCATCAGTAGACCCTTGGGTTGCTTCCACCTTTTGGCTACAGTGAGTATAGCTGCTGTGCACATGGGTGTCCTGCCTTTCCCTCTTGAAAGCGCCCCCCGCCATCTTTTGCCTATATTTAGGCTTGTCCATGGTACCCATAGACATTGCATAGTTCCGCCAATAACTCCAAGACGTAGAAAATCCCCACCAAACTCTGTAAGCTGTGAGTCATTTCATTTCTTTTTTCTTTTCATTTTTTTTTCCTCATTTTAACTTTGCCCTTTTTTTCCAAGTTGGTTTTTGCATTGTAATAATACATACTCTGTCATTTGTATCTGTATCTCTATATTTCTTGGTTACACTTGGATGGAACTCCAGTAGAACCCTTTGGTCCTTAACTTACAGAAGAGTAAATTAACTCTTCATACAGAAGAGTTAAGCAGCCCCTGTTTATTGAATGCAAGTATCAGGCTAGGCATGTGGGACAGCGTGTAGAGTGGGTCAGTAGCTGACGTGGAGGTTCTCAATTCCAAGGAACTCGTAACTTGCAAATATTCATTACTTTATCATTTACTTTAAATAACTTAGAAATGCTGTTGTCAGATTAATGCAATATGTCTGGGACAAATTTGCCTCTCACCTCCTATCACCACGCCACCATTTGGCAATGACTGGAGATAGTTTTTGTTCTCGTGATTTGGTGGGAGAACACAAGCTACTGGCTTCTAGTGTGTAGAGGCTAGAGCTGCTGCCAAACATACACAGAGCACAGGATGACCCCCAACAGCCAATTATCTGATCCCAGATGTCCCTAGTGCCAAGGTTGAGAAACTCTGCAGTATGACATATTACCTAATTTACTATTGATTAATCCCCTAGTAATGAGCATAAAAAAGATACAAATATTATTTCTGAAGGCAGATTTCCTTATGATAATGCAGTAACTTGAAATCAAGGTAGCATTTTCCATCCTATAATTTTAATTATTTGCTAATCCCTGACATAAAATTTCAAATGCCTGAGTGGAATTTGCATATCTAAAGAAAGTTTCCTGGTAAAAACTTCATCTTAAAGACAGAACTCAGCATGTACCATATTGGCAATAATGTCTATTTTAACAATAGGAGAACAGTAGCACCAGCAATAAGCTTTCTTTAGATTAGAAAGGCACTGTGTAATTGCCCCTGCACATTTCTCTCTTGACTGCTTTATTTAGACGAGCACAATATTTAGGTCTTAGCTCCTCTGCATATATCTTACGACGTAATGCTGGAGGCCCTGAAGGATGTTTCTCGTGGCTTTGACTTAAAATATTCCAGTGCACCTCCAGTGCACTTGCACTGCAGGTGACATTCAAAATAGAAACAAAATTCATTCCCAATCTGCCCTTCCATAAAATGGAACTTTCTTTTATAAAATGGAAGGCCAGCAAATGGAAGGGGTTGAGCAAATCCCTTGGAGATGCGACGGCCCCATGCCAGGGAGCATACAAGGCACTGAGAAGCCTGAGCCCAGGTGCTACCCACAGGTCTAGACCACTCTCTGAAAGGCCAGGGAGGATAGCATGCAGTCACTGACCAGGAAGTCCCCTTGGGCACGAGCAGCCCTGGCACACCTTTGCCTGCTTGCCTGCTTGCCTGCCTCAACAAGCCTCACCTATGCTTGGACCAAGAATAATGGCAGGGCCTGTGATAAGGTGACAATGATAAGTCTGCCCTTATCATGAGTGGCCTGCCCTTTGCACACTCTCAGGGATGGGCTTTGAAAACCATATTCATGGTAAAGATCCTGAAATTCTTTCCTAATCACCAAGGGAAGAATCAATCTTGGCTCCGTGTTCCAATTTCCTGGTCAGATCCCACAGGTTACCGTGAAAGTGCCCATCTCCACATATCCAGGGATTGACTCTCAGACCTCTGAATTCGTGTTTTTCTGTTCCAGGACATGGGAAGAAGGCAAGGTGCTCATCTTTGATGACTCTTTCGAGCACGAGGTGTGGCAGGACGCCGCGTCTTTCCGACTGATCTTCATCGTGGATGTGTGGCACCCAGAGCTGACACCCCAGCAGAGACACAGCCTTCCTGCGATTTAGCATGTCGTGCAGGCTTGGGACACACTGGAGAGAGGCTGCCTGCTGGCTCTCTCTCCTTGGGTGTGGGGACAGAGGTTCCAAGTTTGAGGGCCCATCATTCTCTTGATGGGCAGCTCTCCCAATTCTAAGGCTCCTCCTAGGGTTAGAAGACACTAAATGGAATATTTTGCCTTGCTGCAGTTCATGTTGAAAGCCCCCCACTGTCCTTCATCCCATGACAGCACCCATCATCTGATGCCGTATTTGCGGTGAAGACGTGAGAGCTTCTGCCTTGTCAGCCAAAGATATTTTTCCCCCTTTGAAGAGGCCTCAGTCAGTGTACAATGAGAATTCGTATAGAAACTGTGAATGGATCACTTCAGTTTGTAATTTTTCTATGCAATTATATTTTTCTAGGGTATCTAGGCCATGTTTTTCATCATGTACCACTACTTTTTTGTTGAGTTTAATAATAAGCTGTATAAATGCTTTACTTCTAGATGGCTTAATGGTGACTTCCCTCTTGAACTCAGAATTCCTCTTTTAATTCTGTTTAGTAAAAGACACTCATAAAGAAGCAATTTTATTTTCCTAATACCAAGGGGAAGGATGTAATTACGCTGATGTCTGTGAACTGTACTGCTTCCCACCCACTGGGTCTGTTTGCTTTCTTATCTTCATTGAGAGCCATTGTCTTAATGTCTCTCCTAGCCATGCAAATGGTGGAGATGCTGTCTTTCTAAGAGGAGCTTTTCACACTGAAACAGGACACAGAGTCATTTTATATTGAGTCACAAAAGTGTCACCAGTAAATTTTTTTAATGCCAAGAATTAGAACTGGAAAAAAAAAAAAGTAACATTACTCAAAGAAAAATTTTCTCTCGGGATGAGGCAGACAGGCAACTGCCAGGACATCTGGCTCCTTGGGCTCTTTGGCATCTGAGACAGGCCCCGAATCCAGAGTCTCTTTGCCTGTTGTAAATCCCTGTACATGGATTCCCATCACAGTTTTATAAAAATATGAAGGATGGCAGAGCGGAAGCCCGAGAATGCCAGGATCTTGGTCCTGGGTTCAGGATCACCTTCTTCTCTGAAAGAGTTCGAAAGACTCTTCTCTTTCCCTGGCTTGAGAAACTTCTGCCATTCAAATAGAGCTTAGAAGTAGCATTTGTTATCCACAGGTTAGCTCTAATCTTACCCACAGCATAGAAACAACTGTTGGAAAAATGGGCTTGCCTACTTATTCCAAAGATGATCAAATTATTAATTTAGAAGGACATTAATGTATTAAATATTTCATGTTTCCAATCAAACTAGACATGTTACATATATGAATGTAAGGATGCTCGTGCACCTGAATTTTAAGCCAATATGAACAAAAATGCTGAAGAAATGACAGGTTATCAGATTTCATTCATCGGTAGAAAAAACACTTGTGCTTCCTTTCCATCTAAGGACAAGGAGGATGATTTATCTCTTTTAAAAAGAGTTCTTTACCACTGAAATGTACCCTTTTTGCTTGACATTAGCTTCCAGGTAGAAGGGTTTGCAAAATATTTGTCCTGTTCCCTTCTGTTTTGCCAAAAACAGTCCCACTCAAATAGATGAAGAAGCATGTGAGGAAAGTCTCCAAATTAATGACCACAGTCCAGAAGAAAAACCAAGCTCTTGAAAAATCAAAAGGAGTTTTGTCCTTCAGTATTTATTGAACAGAAGAAATGACTGACAAAGGACAATACAATCCAATGCTCATGTAATAACATTCATGTCACTTCTTGAATTTGGTTCTCAGATGTATATTGCATACACATAAAGAAATTTAAAGTATAAGTTGTCAGTGTTAAATCATCATCTTACATTCATTTAATGAAGTCATGGCATAGAGTAAAAACTAGCTCTTAACTTAATAATTATAATATGGTATTTAAAATCAGGTCACTACAGTAGGATTCTCTATATTGCCAATTGAAAAGCCAAAATTATTACTGTTGCAAAGTGTTGGCAATAATTGATTCCGGTAGCATTTTAAATACTTGGATCCCACAACTGTTTTATAAACCCAGTCATAACATGGATTTTCTAATTCACTTTAATTCTTTATCTTTCTTCTCTATAGAATTCCATATGGAATATAAGAAAAGTGTTTCAGTCACTGCATGGGTAGAGTTATCTCAGTGTTACTGTTTTGTTATTTGAAATGTCTACACAAAACGAATGGGTTTTATGTATACCATGATCCAGTTGGTCAAGAAATTTTATAATTCTATTTCGATTTTATTTCAAGGGTAGAATACAAAAATTACATCTCTTATTCTCCTCTGCCAGTAGAAAACAAATTAAAACACTAGATTCATTGAGAAAAAGATGTAATAAATGGTTAAGATTAGTAATAATAATATCTACCTAGGTTGATTATGGCCAGTTGAATCACCTCTTTTCTTTGAATTTTAAGTTAATCCTCCCAAGTCTTAAAACATAAAATCATATTTTTCTGCCCAACTAAAATATCTTTTATTTGATACTGAGCACCAACTGGTCATGCTGACTAATGCTCATGTCATGTGGATGGCTGGGAAGATATGAGATGCCTTAAACACAAACGGGTTTTGGGAAACGTGGCACGAGTAAGGATATCCTATCCTGTGTTACCTGTTTATCTCTATTTAATTTCCTTGGAATGGATAGTTGGGGACTCCCATTTCTAAGGAGAATAGACAAAGAAATAAAATGATCTTTGGCATTTTATCCCGCATTCCTAATCTTCTCTTATTGTCAGTACTTGCATATTTAGCCATCATTAAGGGTCTTCCTCCATGATTGGTACCTACCCTCTCAGCAACAGCCAGCTCCGGTCTCCATACCTTTAACTGGTTGGGAGAGGGTGGGGAGGGAGTGGGGGGCATTAAATGCTTTCGTAGCACTTTTCTTGCCTGTAGTGACCCAAGTGCGGTAATTTGAATGAATCCATTAATCACTGACATGTGTTTTCGATGAATCCCCACCCCTCCCTCCACAATCTCATGTTGCCTGTGGAAAGTCACGTTATTAAGATGAAATAATCGTATTTCAGGTTGTGTGTGTCTTTTTTTTAAGCCAGATCATGGTAATCAGCTGGTGGCCTGACAAGAGATGTGACATCAAAATTGTTCTTGCAGGTTCTCAAAACAAGCGAACTCTGTGAAGAACGAGACCTACAAGGACATGCCCTTGGACTGAACAATCCGATGCTGGTGATGAGGTCAAAGAAAATAATTCACTAAGAATGGAAATGACTTGAGATACTACTGTCTTGGGGCTTTGCACTACGTTGAGCTTGACATTTGGGTCTGCACAGTTTCCTTCTCATATATCTACTTGGAAATGCACTTAATCTTAAGTCACAAAACTGAGAGTGGGTCTCTGTGGTACCTCAGAAAAATCCTGGCACTAATGTGGTGTATGCATCAAATTTAGTTTTCTTTTTTGCAGTTCATTTAATACCATAAATATGGGGGAGGGGGAATCGTGTTGACATGACTGCCTTGCTTCACCTCCAGTCCCCTCACCAAAAAGAAAAAAAAGAAAAAAATCTCTCAAGTCTTTGTTCAACTTTGGCTGCTCAGACCAATGGCTGGTGACAGTCATCACTAGGTGGCGGGAGTGGAGGGCCTTGTGTCAAGCGGAACGCATGTGTCCCTGTGGGTCAGTTGCGCACACGCGCTTCCTGGGTGGCTGATCCACTGCAGGCTGGCGATCTGCGAGAGCATGGGGTGACTCCGGGTTCAGTCCAGAGCCAGGAGGGGCTGAGTGTTGTCATTCTCTCCCTTCTCCTCATGTTTCAGGGTCCCAGCTTCTACCACGGACTGAGATCTAATAAATGGGAAGGAGAAAAATTCAATTACAGACAATTCACGGTGGCAACAATGTTGGAATCTTGGGCAACATTCAGATTTTATGCTCCCCTTAAGAATCAAAACACTCAAAATAACTATATAATTTTCCTCCTTTTGGTATCTCTCTTTTTCTTGCTTTTTTTTTTTTTTTTTTTTTTTTTTTTTTTTTGCCTTTTATGGGGAGAGGCATCTGAGAATTTTCTTGGCCGAGATCTCTGTCGGTAAAAGCAACATGTGTTCTCGCCACAACTCTGCCCCCCCCACCCCCCACCGGTGTCTAAACATTCTGGGGATCTTGAGATGCATCAAATCAAATAAATCTTGTTGGGAGTTTTTTAATGTTTCCTAATACTTTTTAGAGCCCTTGTTTTTCAATGTCATAGCAAACTATCGTGTGTGATGTTAAGACTATGAGGCATGGAATCAGGTCGGTAAATGCAGACTCTGCCCTTTACTGACTGAAGAGCCCTTGGGCGGGTTTTTAAAATTCTCTGCACCTTTACTCTCTCACCAGCAAATCACAACTATTACCTCCCTTCCACAATTGTTGATAAGGACTGAAACTAGTAATGCTCACAAAGCCTTTGGCATGGAATTTTAGTTAAGAATGCATGGAGCATTCTAGCATCACCATTATTGCAATGATAGTAGTGATCTTTAGTTTCTGATACAGTCCTCTCATACTGGATAATAACAGCTTCTTTTTTGGGTCTACAACGTGGATTGAAACTGAAATTATTTTCCAGCTCATAGAGAGAAGATTATAAGAGATATACATGTGATGAACACTCAATAAATGGTCACATACTTTAAAAAAAAAAAAGTATTTCAAGCCTTAAGAAGATGGTTGGATTTGATAATGTGCAGTAACATGTTCACTCAGGAGCCTGAGTCACCCAAAGCCTCCCCATTCCAAATGTCCCTTGACCGGCTGTTCCAACCCTTGGAGTATCCCACCTGAGAGAAGTGTCTTTGTGTGTCTGAGACTTTGGGCCATGCCTTAGTTCATGCCAACAACATGATTAACTGTGAATGCCTTTTTTGTACATCCGGGTGTGGGGACACACCCTGTCAGTTTGACCTCTCATGGTGGCGGGTGGGGAAAGAGGAGCTGAGGACTGCATGTCTGGGTGACGGGCTCCTCCCCACCCACAAAAATCCTGGACACCAAGGCATGGGTGAATTTCCCTGGTTGGCCACACCTGGTGCATGTTGTCACACGTTGCCGAGAGAATTAAGCTCTGTCAGGACAACTGGGCAGCGTGCGTGTGAGGGGTCCAGAGCACCTGCCATCCACCCAGTGCACCTTTCTCCTTTGCCGACTTTAATCGGTATTCTTTCACTGTAATAAACCATAACTGAGCGTAACAGCTTTGTTGGGGCCCATGAGTCCTTCTGGCAAATTTCTAATCCTGGAGGTGGTCGAAAGGACTCCCCAAACAGTATATAAAAACACTAATACTTGTTTTGTATGAACCTGATATCGATGTAAGTTCTTCACATGTATTAACTTACTTCATTTTCACAACCCTAAGGAGTGGTGCTATTATGATCTCCGTGGCAGAGTGGTTCAGCTGAATGATCTAATGTTCCTTCCACCTCACTGCAAAAATAACTTTCTGCCTGAGATTCTTATCTTCATTCAGGCTGTGTATGTACCACAGAATATTTAAAGAAACTAAGCAGCAAATTCATACAGTTGTCTCCAAACAGTCGATTTTGATGAGAAAAATCAATCCGTCCGAACAGTGCAACTTTAGGTACCAAGCCTAACCTCTGAAAGTGAAATGTAGGGGCACCTGGCTGGCTCAGTCGCTCAGAAGCTGCTGACTCTCAGGTTGTGAGATCACGCCCCATGGTGAACTCTGCACTAGGCTCAGAGTCTCTGAAGATTCTCTCTCCTCCCTCTGCTCCCCCTCCCCCCTCCCCCCCTCCTGCTCTCAAATAAACACATAAATCTTTTTTAAAAGATAAAGTAAAATAGATTCATTTACTCCTGGGACAGGGCAGAGGAAGCCCCAGCTTGGAGTCTATCTCAGTTCTTTCACACGTTTCCTATGCATTTCCTCCTGCTTTAGCGAAGGGCTTGGGTGTGTGTATATGTGTGTGTGTGTGTGGACTGTGGCATAGAGTGATAGATTTATATCAGGAACAGAAAAGCTGAAAGCCTGGGGCGCTTGGGTGGCTCAGTCGAATAACAGGCTGCCTTTGGCTCAGGTCCTGATCTCAGGGTCCTGGGATCGAATCCCGAGTCAGGCTCTCTGCTCAGTGGGAAGTCTGCTTCTCCCTCTCCCTCAGTGCTTTTTCACTCTCAAAGAAATAAATAAGATCTTTAAAAAAAGAAAATCTGAAAACTCAGAATGCATTAAAACAAGTCTGAAGAATACCAGAGGGACACAGCTGCTTCCTCAGCCACTTCCTTCTGGCACATGACAGTTGCCGGCTTTGTCCTTGGGCTCCCGGGAGAGTGGAAGATACTGATGGCTGTCCCGCTTCAGAGATCTTACACTGCACGTCCCTTTTTTCATGCCAGTTGGCTCTATTTTACCACAGGGCCAGGGAATCACAGCCACAGCTAGACAAGACCCCTCAGTGATCCATCGAGACTGACCCAGTAAGGGGTCATGCAGCCTCTTCTTGAATTTCTTCCAACTTGAGAACCTCACTCCTCCATGCCCCTAGAGGGGCAACTCTACTGGAAAGTTCTTCCTTTGGGGGTTAAAGCCTCTGCCTTTGGCTCAGGTCATGATCCCAGGGTCCTGGGATCGAGCACGACATCGGGCTCTCTGCTCAGTGAGGAGCCTGCTTCTTCCTCTCTCTCTCTGCCTGCCTCCCTGCCTACTTGTGATCTCTGTCTGTCAAATAAATAAATAAAATCTTGAAAAAAAATAGTTGGAAGAAAGTTCTTGCTTTCCCTGAACTCAAACCCATCTTTTTGCAGCTTCTACATACTATTTCTGGCTCTGTCTGCTGCGGCCATCAGTGTCCGTGTAACCCACCTGGCCCACAAAATCAGGCTTTAAGTGTTTATCTAGTGCTCTCGTCACCAGCTAGACCGCAAGACCTGCCCTTTCACTGTGCACCTGCTTATAAGCATTGACTTTTGTCCCGCATTTTTCCTTAAGCTCTTCTTTCCAGTTCACTTCTTGACTCAGGCACATAAAACCGGAAACCCCCCCTCCGGTGACATCCACTGCCCTAACAAGACCTCCAGCCTGCCCAGACCACCCAGACCAGCTTGAGCCAAACGCCCTCCTCACATCTGCACAGAAGGGCCATGGAGTGACGTCCAAAACTACCGACAGCTACCTTCCTCTCGTGATCCCAGGGAGGAGCACAAACCTCATTTACAAAACATACAAATTACGGATAGGCGTGTTCAACCTTATGCCCACCCCTACATAGGGTGACAAGGATCTGCCTTTTAAATATTCACCCCAATCCCACCTAAAAGAAGCTTATCTGCCCTTGCTTGGGGAGTCATGCCTTTGGAAGTTATACCCTTGGGATCTCCTTATTTGTTGCAGGTCAAGTTTCCTTTGTGTGACCACTCACCTGGGTGCAGTTTCTACTGGCCACTCACCAAGTTGCAAACTCCCATTGGTTGCATGACACCCTCAGCCCTCTCCCGGCCATCACCGAGGCTAACTGATTCCTCTTGTTAGATTTGCCAAGTTTTCTAAAATTACCCCTGGGACGCTCTCCTGCATCTCTTTATCAACTCGTTGCCCACAAGGTGTCACCTCAAAACGGAGGGAAGTTATTGCTTCCCTTTTTTTCCCCTCGCTGTATGTTTCTGTGGAAGCATAGAAAATGCGCCTAGAATCGCATTAGCCTTTCTGGCACTCAAACAACGTAGCTGAGGAAAATTTAGTTATATTTGCATATGCTGCTGATAAACCATTTCTTTTCCATCTTGAATGTGCGTGGTTGAAGATTCAATTTCTTATTTTTAAATTTGGCTCAGATCTCCATCCTATCTCTGGGTTTTTTGTTTCTGGTTTTTGGGTTTTTTTTGGGGGAGGGGTTCTTGAAAATTGTTATCCATCCAAATCATTGTCTGTGACTTTAACAAGTATTGGATTTGTTTCCAAACTTTCCTCACCCCTATTTGGGGAGTACCTATGGGGGGGAAAAATCTACAAATTGTCAAATATTGAATTTTCAAACAAAAATCATTTATTTTTACTCACTTATAGCAAGAAATGTTTGAGAATGTCTCCTGATATATGCCAGGGATTGTGAGCAAATATTCAGGAACTGTACTTCTCTTGTGGAAATATTGTTTCAGTTACCCAGTGTGAGAGGAACAAACAGATGTGGGGTTACTCTGATAGGCACCCAGAGGAGAGAGTGTTTGGAGGTGAGGCACTAGCTCTAGCAGGACAGGAAGGAAGGAAAAATCTATCATTGGCACAGTGACATCATTCACGGTCCCGGTTCAGATGACCCTCTTCCCTTCCACTTGGAGTCAAATTTAGATCGATGTGATTTCTTTCAATAGCTGTACTGACAGCAGGCACACAAGAATGGAGGCTTTCTTATCTCGGTCAATACACTGTGTGTCTTGGGGGAGCGACGGGTAACAATTGAACAATACGGAGACGCTGAGCGCGAGGGACCGAATGAAACACTTTCTTTCTTATCTGCGTTTCCCCTGATTGAATAGATGACCAGAGCCTTTTTTACTTTTGGCAGGATGTATTCCATTTACCTGGACACACAACAGACATTTGATATAAGGAGCACTCTACACTGTGAGAGAGCAGAAATTCGGAAAACAGAAAGCAAATGTTGCTTTTTTCAAAAAGCTGGTATAAATAAACGAAACCCAGAGAAACACCCTTCTTAAATGTTGCCCTCCGGACATTTAGCAGAGTCAAAGCACTCTGAGAAGACTGATCACCGACTCACTGATAAAAATGTCTCCACCACTTGTACACAGAGGGCTCAGAAATGGTGCGTTTAGCGCTTTAACCCCGGGACTAGCCGCTCGCCTTGCTACTCCCTTGCCCAGGTCACACTTGGAGGTAATCTCTCCATTCAGTGGCTTTGCCAAGAAGCTGAACACTTTCCCAAGACGCTGAACACTTCCACTGACATAAACGTTTTGGACTTTTCTCTGTGGTCCTCTTTGCAACACTGAAAACAAGCTTGACCCCAAGGGCGGACGGGGTGGGGGCGGGGGACCCTGAGGGGGAATCTGAGCTATTTTAGCCCTGATTATCTCAGTGGTGTAGCAGACTACCCTAACAAAGCCTTCCTTCCAGCCTCCGTCGCTGAGTTTTGTTTTCCTGCCGTCCCGTTCGTTCCCTCCCCCCACCCTCTCTCCCATTGCCTCGCCCTTTCTACCCTCTACCTTCTTCACTCCTCCAGTGTGTGCAACTCTCCCCACTCCATATCATCAAAGGTCTCTAGCCATGGTGGAATTTTACGGATTCTGAAGCCAAGTAAATTCCAGAAAGAACAAGATGAAGATGGGAAACATTCACCGTGAGGTGGTCCATTCTGCAAAGACTCATGTTGCATTGAGACTTCTAAGACTTTGTTGCGCTGCTTTGTCTCCACAGCCATCACCACATAGTCTTCTTACGAATGAACTGCCATTGCCTGGCGTTCGCTATGTGGACCCCGGATAAGGGCACAGCAGCTCTGCCCTTCAACCTGCGTCAAGAGTCACAGGAGGCCCGAGAGGTAAGGAGACTTGGAGGCAATTAAGTCAATCCCTCCTTTAACTCAGGTCCTGACCACTTGTTTTCCAGAGACCAACCTCGTCACTTCACCAGGAACGACTCCACAGTCCTGGTTTTACTTCTTAAAATCAAGGATGGCCTTGGTTTTTAGACTAGCCCAGAATTGCCTAACATCCTAGTGAGCCTATCTAACGAATTCTAAGCAGAAAGAGTATTTTCCTAAAAATGTATCTTTAAATAATTCTTCTAAGTAATTCTTTTTTTTAATTTTTAATTTTTTATTATCATATAATGTATTATTAGCCCCAGGGGTACAGGTCTGTGAATCGCCGGGTTTACACACTTCACAGCACTCACCATAGTACATACCTTCCCCAATGTCCATAACCCAACCACCCTCTCGCTACCCCTCTCCCCCAGGAAACCCTCAGTTTGTTTTGTGAGATTAAGAGTCTCTTATGGTTTGTCTCCCTCCCAATCCCATCTTGTTTCATTTTTTCCTTTCCTACCCCACAAGTCCCCCACTTTGCCTCTAAACTTCCTCATATCCGGTCTTTTAAGTAATTCTACCAAGCCTCTTTTTCTCCCTGTGATTTCAAGTATCAAAGAAATTCCCCTGGCGAGCTCCAGTCTGGGCTTGAATGATGGCTCCATCCCTGTCTTTGTGCTCCTGGGCAGACGCCACCCTCTCCTGTGTAAGATGGAGACATGATACCATGCCCGGTGGGAATAGAGAATTAGATGGGTAGGGACATGTAAAGTGTTCAGCTAAACGTATTCACTCACTTTTAGCTTTTATTAGTCTACCCCTTTTGCAGATAAGAAAATTAAGGTCCAGAAATATTGAGTTCTTTTATAAATTGAGCCACGAAGCATGAATTCAACTCAAAGTTTCCGTAGCTTCTTTGTGAAATTTACAAGAGAGAAAGGTGTGTACTCGTGCATCATGTAACCTAACACTAAACGAAGAAGTAACATTTCAAAATTGATAAAGACCAACATTTTGGAGCATTGGGTATGATGCAAAAATAATGAATACTGTTATGTTGAAAATAAATAAAAAAAATTTAAAAAAATTCAAAATAAGTGATGAGGCTATTCCTCGTAATGTTAGCCTTATGACCTTACTCTATGTTTTTAGAAGTAACACAAACTCTTCCATCTGATTAACAATTTTTTTTAAGGATTTTATTTATTTATTTGGCAGGTGGAGATCACAATTAGGCAGAGAGGCAGGCAGAGAGAGAGAAAGGAGGAGGCAGGCTTCCCGCTGAGCAGCAGAGCCGGATGTGGGCTCAATCCTGGGACCCTGGGATCATGACCTGAGCTGAAGGCAGAGGCTTTAACCCACTGAGCCACCCAAGCGCCCCTGATTGGCAATTATTTATGTAGCTTTCGGTGCAACATAATTTCAGTTGCTTCCAACTGGGTAAAGCAATATGCAGCTTCTTTCTACCATAACACCTTTGCTAATGGCCTTGATAAGCAGTTCAAGGAATATCTGTAAGACATATGCTCTGTTCCCTAACAAATTTTCCATAATCAAAATCATTGTTGCAACAACCTGATCATGCTCACTGGGAACAATTAATGTTTACTGAACCAAATAAATCATGAATCATAAATCATGTTTTTAAAAGATTCGCCTAAATACTTCTCACAGAAAGCAGTAAAGTTTTACCTTATCAAAGTGAAGAAATAAACAACCCTTCCTCGACAAGGACAATACCATTCGCCACATTTACTTAACTGCAAATATAAAGAAACCGACTCAAGAAAAATATTCTATTACTTTTGATGCGAACTGTTTTTAGAGAGCGCTAAATATTCAGCTTAGCTCTTGCGTATATGTACCATAACTCAAATTTAAATGTATAATGTATTTCTACTTAACTGTGATGGGCTTGGGCACTGCCGACTAATCTTATAACAAGGAAGAAAGAGCCAAGAAAAACCACATGCACCTTCAGAAAGGACGAAAGCAGTTGCTTTTGTGAAATTAGGCTGGCAAGTGAATAGGATTAGAGCAACACGGTCCCACACAGAGCCCTAAGCACACACAATTATGGAGGACTTGAGATGGGGCTGGTCTGAATTGAGATGGTCTGTAAAGGTATTGAATACACTGAATTTTGAAGATAATATAAAAAAAAAATTGTAAAGTGTCTCATTAATACATTTTAAAATTGTATATTGAAATCATAATTTTTGTATATGTTGGGTTAAATGAAACATTATTAAAATTAATATCGCCTGTTTTTTTTTTTTTGTAATGTGACTACAAGACAACTCAAACAGCTTTACGTGTGTGGCTCGCATTGCAATTCTATTGGGCAACCTTGGTCTAGAGCCTTGTTTACTCCATCATGCTTGTGGCTGAGCCCAGAGTAATATACTAATCCTCATTCAGAAATGCATAGTCATTTCCAAGGGCCTCAGCAACATTATTATCTGTCATCGCCAACATCCCTGCTCTAAGCTCATTCCACGCTTTAACCCATTTGACCTCCCACTGACACACACAAAGTCCTGTGGGACATGAGAGCCATTTTCTGAGTATCACTGTTGTTGCTTGAACTAGAAAGAAATTTCCTTAGTTTAGACTCCATTAATTTGCTGTCATTTAGATAAAGGTTCACATGTAACTTTATTATATCTCTAAATGAATAAATAAAATGAAAAAACTTTAGGAAGGAATTTTAACTACCTAAAGAAAAAGAAAGAGGTTCTTTCTGCCCATGTAGCAAAATTAATATTGACTTTACATTATGACTGCCGATATTTTTTGCTGTTCTTTATAAGGGGGCCAGGAGAACTGAGCTGATGAAAGATTACTAGGCTCTGGATTAAGTGCTTCTTCTTGTCAGCATGTCACTAACTTGAGGTGGGCTCTGTGGAGTACCTCACTCAGCTTCTCTGGCCCCACGTTCTTCACCTGTAAAATGACAATCTTGGATGAGGTAATATATTTAGCCTCCAAGATTCCATGAACTCCACCAGACTGGAGCCCACCATTTGTTCTTAAAAATCATTAAATCTTGAAAATCATTTTTTCACATTTCTCCAGTTTAGACATTAAGCTAATGGGCTCACACTGCCTAAGTCCCTCTCTATCTTTGTTTTTGCCTCGTTCTAAAAAAGCATAAAAGTACTAAAAATGCCAAGAGTTGGCCAGGACTTGGAATACTTTTCCTGAAGTTAGTATGTGCCCAACATATTTAGATATCAGGGGTCAAAACAATTTATCTTTTGAAAATCTTTTTTGCTTCTATAAGTTTCTAAATGTTGAATTCAAAGTTGCCAGGGGCCACTTAATAGCTATTTTCCTGTGTCAATGTTCAAGTGTTTTAGTTTGTTTAAACTATCACACTGCGGGCCCTTGGGTGGCTCAGTTGTTTGCGCTTCTGCCTTCCGCTTAGGTCATGATCCCAGGGTCCTGGGATCGAGTCCCGCCTCAGGCCCCTAGCTCAGCAGAGATTCTGCTTCTTCCTCTATACCACCCCCTTGCTCATGATTTCTCTCTGTCTTTCAAATAAATAAATAAATAAATAAATAAAATCTTTAAAATAAAGACAGTAAAATATCTTATTGCTACACATGGTCTGTGCATGGATCATAGATTCGTGCTGCAGAGGGTAGATGCCACGGGACCTGTAACCACTAAGGGTTTTCCAGGATGCCCCAAAATTCCCCTCGGTGCTTGTTCGCCACCGTCTCAAGTCTGTTTGAAAGTGTTTTGAAAGAGATTTCAACACATACTTGATTTGTCTATTTTTAGAATTATCTCCTCCAGGAGACTGCCCCATCTCCACGGCTGGTTATAATTATTGTCACCCCCACCATCATCACCATCGACAGCCACCACAACCGTTCTTTGAACACTACTGCTTGCCAAACTATGCACTAAGTAGAACTGAGCCCGCATTATCTTTGTTTAAAACTCACGAGGATCTTCAGAGGTGGGTATGGTTCATTCCATTTTGCAGATCAAGCAACCAAGCCTCTGAGAAGCTGATTTACTTGCTCCAGATCATCCTAGTTAGCTGTGGAACTAGAATCTGAACCCAAATGTAAGTCGACAGTCTACGTTCTTGAACACTATGCTCTCCTGTGCAAAAATTATCTAAAATTTAGTAAGAAACCAAAGGACATTTTTTATATATATATATATCAGGAACTGGTAATAGTCAAGTTCTCAGAGAAGCCTTTCTCCTGTTGTTATTGACGAATCCAAAAGCTAGCACAATTGTCTGTTTGTATAAAAACTTGATTTTAGGCAAGTGAATGAAATCAGCAAAGGAAATAGCAGAACTTCATTCAGGAAAAAAATGTGTTGTAAGAATTACAGCTAATGTGATTGTATCTCTATCTCTAATAACCAGCAGGATATTTAATAATACTTCAAGATTCTTTCTTCTAAATGTACAGCATTCACGCAAATAGCTGGGAAGGCCTAGACAAGAGTGCAGTGGGGTCAATAGAAAATGTAGAGGCTGAAGAAAGGGAGCAGCTTGGACTTGACCAAGAACAGAGCTCAGCTGCCAGAAGACGGGCCAGTCCGGACACCCGGATGTGGGGGCAGGCAGGGATGGGGGAATGGCGCCCAGAAAGGCCGAGGTGGAAACTGGCAGGTGCAAATGGACATTCTGCTTAATTTATTTACAAAGGAGTTTATCGCCCTTTATGAAGCTATACATTCCTGTCATAGTAACTCCCAGTTTCTTGGCTGTAAAATGGAGAGAACATTACCATATTCTCCACAGGGCTATGAGAGATAAAAATATATAATAAAGTGCTTGCAGGTCTTTCAAGGAGAAACAATTTCAATTGGAAGGCTTTATCATTTTACAGACACGTTCCTGAGTATGGTCTTCTGGCGTGAACAAGTAACACCCTGCTTGTCTGAGATAGCCTGATAGCCCGTGTCTGCCCACAGAGGAAACCAAAGACCTAAAACTGAGAACAGAGAGAGATGGACCAGATTATTTACGTTATAAAGGAATTTTAACCTCACCGAGCAATTTACTAAAATATTCCTATTAAGCAGAGTCACCCGAGGACACCAGAAGCGTGAGAATATTCAAGGTCGTCCCTAGCATTGTTGACCCCAAATGCTTCATGAGAACCCCAGGTGTCAGGGTGAGTCTAGAGACATCTTAGGACCCCTTCCCTATCTGAGCCAGTCAACTCTCCCTGCGATCATTCCAGATTCTGCACGTGTTGGGGGTGGGGGGTTTCCCAAGGTTTGAGGAATGGAATACACTGTGATAAGTACTTAGACATGGACTCAGCTGTTCTGAGATGGTCCCAGGAGCATTCAAATCATAGTTTTTCACACACAGATATTTCTGGAGAGGTTTTTTCCCGACTCCCCATCATAACTTAAAATAGCATCACTGCAAATGGCTGCAGGTGTCCGCACCACCTGCTTTGAATGGAGTCATCGTTCCTTAGAATCAGACCCGCACAAAGAGCCACTAGTCAGTTTCAGAGCATCCCTAATTGTTCCTAATTACTCTCCTCCCTCTGAAATTGGTGATGCACCCCCTCAGAGGAGCTCCTTTGGTAGAACTGGCATATAATGTTCTGAAGCAGATCGAGAAATACCAAAAGCTGTCAAGAACCAAGACAATGAGGATGACTCATGCTATCTGAGTTTGAAGAAGACAGCTAGAGTTCTCGATAAAAACTACCTTTCCAAAGTCTTTTTTTTTTTTGCGTCCAATGACAATATGTTAAAGGGTCTTTTTTGATATTACTCCAGGAGTCTGAATATCAATTTTCTTCCTGAATGTCTGCATGTTCCCCACTCACAGTGCGGACTGAGGATGACACAGTACATGGCGAGCGTGATGGTGGAAGTTGCTTTTCAAAGGGAAGACTGGAGCTGGTGGGAATGGGCACAGACAGCAGGGACAGCTGCAGGAGTCTGAGAAGGCACCACCCCCCACCCCCACAAAGTTGCTTTAGAAACCCTTGTGGAATGAATGGAAGGATGAACACACAAATAGAGGGAGAAAAGTTCTGATAAAGGAGACAGAGCATTTGACTTGGAAAGAAGAGAACGAAATTTATGACATTTTGCCACCTACGGGCTCTGTCACCTGGGCTAAGTCATTTAACCTCTGTGTACTTCAGCCACGTTATCTATAACATGGGAATAATCCTCTATTTTTATCCACTTTAAATCTATTCTTTAAGGTATCTACTTTTTAAAAAATCTGTGTGTTTTTTTTATTCTCAACACCTGAAAGGCTCTGTTGTCAAGAAGTTTCAGAACAGGGATGTCTGGGTGGCTCAGTTGGTTTAACATCAGCCTTCGGCTCAGGTCAGGATCCCAGGGTCCTGGCATCGAGTTCTACATCAGATTCCCTGCCCTGCTTCTCCCTCTGCTTGCTGCTCCCCCTGCCTGTGTTCCCTTTACTCTGAGAAGTAAAATCTTTAAAAAAAAAAAAAAAAAAAAAAAAAAAGGAAGTCAGCTCAGGACAAGTCCAGGGACATGTGTCTCTATGCTGGCCTATAGGAAAATAGTACAGTCTGGGGCCTTACCACCTTTAAGCACATTTAGCGTGGTCCCCAGAGGAGCTGCACGGGCACCACTTGGGAGCTGATTAGGAATGCAGATTCCCAGGCTCACCCCAGACCTGTGGAATCAGAAGGTGCATTTTAACAAGGTCCCGGGGCTTCATATACATGTTAAAATGGGCAAAGCGTTGCTCCAAAGCCAACGCTGCAGAAATCTGCCCCTCGTGCAGAGCTGCAAGGATTCGTCAGGCATGGTTCATTCCAACCAAATTCCTGATTCTGTTCTCCCATGTCCTTGATGTCTTAAAGAGTTAAATGAGTTCATAAAGTATCTCACTTATTCCTAGAAAATAGCTCTCAGTTGAGGAATATCTGTCTTCATACCAGAAAAAGCATTTGGGGTGGGGAAGAACAGAAATATTTCAGACATTCAAAGTTGGGGCATTGAGGTCCTCTCTGCTTTGCCATTTTACATTTTGTCCTTGTCTATGTCATACAATAAATTCTTTCATGAGTTTGGGGACAAGTTGTATGCTCACTGAGGAAGGAAAAAATCTCTGGCTGCAGGGTACTCACATGAAAAAGAGGGAGGTTAATATAAAAAATCTGTCTGGCCCTTCTACAGCTGTTCATACATTCCAGAGGGAGTGCCGAGACTCAGGGGTCCATCAGAATGAGGCCTCCCCACGCTGGGCATCAGTCTAGGTGCTGGGCCACAGAACGGACCCAGTCAGGTGACCTGTGATTGCAGAGGTGGTGGGGGCTAACCCAGGCAATGAAACATAAGCAAATGGAAAGTTCTGGAAACAGAGAAGTGCGGGTAAGCAGAGGAATTGAGTGGTGTGATGGTGAGGGCCCAGGGAAAGTGGACATGCTGCTTAGTGAGGAAGTACCCCCAGCAACAACAGCTTTTGCTGAGCCTACCATTGTGACCTTCAAGTCATGAGGCCCAATGGACACCTTCCAATTTTCATCTTACTTGGTATCTGGCAGCAGTCAAATGAGTTGGCCACTCTGCCCTTCTTGAAACTTCCCTCTATCCCCTTGGCTCCAGGGACACCATACATCTGGTTTACCTCCTATCACTGTGGATGTTCACTCTGCATTTCTCCTCCATTCCTATGGCAAGTATTCCTTGCTTTACACTTTTGAGCCCTTAATTTATGCTCATTCCAGAATTCTTTTCTGAGATTTAGAACCATCCATGCAATGGCCTATGTGACTACTCTAACTGGATACCGCGTAAGACTTCACACCAACAAGTCCAAACCTGAACTCAAAAAACCTTCTCCCCCAGTCAGTACCTCTTCCAGAATTGCCCGTCTTGATAGATGGGACTGCTCTCCATCCAGGTACACCTACCAGGGACCTTCAGTTGTTCCTGAAATCTTTTATTTGTTCCCCATAACCACTAGATTGTAAAGTCTTATTTTACCCATCAAGAGTTTTCCAGTCTGTCTTCTCTTTGTCCCCATCCAACCACCATAATTTGAGTTTCCACCATCTCTCACCTTCACTGTCTCAGGAGCCCCAGAAGGTCTCCTCACCCTTACTTTCTCCCACTTTAGCTCAATCTTTTCACAACAGAGTGAACTTTTAATAAACCCAATATATTCATATCATTTTCTTGCTTAAGATCTTTCTATGAGTCTCCACTGCTCATAAGTCCAAGTCAAGACTATGAGGCCATGCATAGCAGGCTCCTGCACTCATCCCTGGCCATTCTTTCCCTTACTTTCTGCTCTTCAACCCCTTTTAGTTTGTTTATTTTTTAAATTCAGTATTTTAGGGGCACCAAGGTGGCTCAAGTGGTTAAGCCTCTGCCTTCAGCTCAGGTCAGGATCTCAGGGTCCTGGGATCGAGCCCCGCATCAGGCTCTCCACTCAAGGGTGAATCTGCTCCTCCCTCTCCCTCTGTGATCTCTCTCACTTTCACTGACTCTCAAATAAATAAATAAATGGAAATCTTTTAAAAATAAAAAAAAAATAAATTCTGTATTTCATTGAGTCTGAGAGGTCATCAATTGAAGAACCTGTCCTGATTTCAAAAATGTCTAATGTAAGAAGAAAAAAAATCTTATAATTGTTAGAACACAGTAGTTCCAGTGTGTCGCCCTGCCCCTTCCAAATGCAAGGTTTCTGCTCCCACATCACTCCTTCTTTTGCTTGGGAAACTCTTTTTCTCATCCTTCAAGTCTCAGCTTCTGTGTGAGCTCTTCAGGGAGGTCCTTTCGGACCACCACGATGGTCCCATCACAGGTTGGGACCCCTGTTATGCACCCCCATTATGCACTTGAATTTTAGAGCACTTAATCGTGGTGATAATGAAACAGTCTTTTGTATAGTCATGTGTTCAAGGTCGTTTTCCCTTAACAGATTATAGACTCAGAGCAGGAGATAATCATGCTATCGTCAGCAGCTAAGACTTATCCTTGCTTCATGAAATCCTCACAGCACCATAATAAGGCACATCTATGACTACACCTGTCCCTTCGAGATAGGGAAACCAGGCCATAGAAAGATAGCTGCTCAGGTCACATGACTATTAATTTGAATGCCTAGAATCTGATTTCAGATTCTGGTCTCTTAACCTACTTTTTAGTAGGCACTCAATAAATATTTGTTGAATGAATAAATGAATAAAGTCTTCAAAAAGTTAAATATTGTAATTATTGTTCATGGAATTCTAGAAACTAAGAGAAATAATAAGACTAATGAGTCAGTTTGTGATAAGCCGAGAAACGATTTCAAATTTTAATCAAGCTCTGATCACAAAGACCATGTCACTGTCTCATTCTATTATGGATGGTTTGCAACAATCTCCTCATCACTCTACAAAGTACCCTATTCCTAACAGCATTTACTGTCATTTCTTTCTTTCCTTCTTTCCTTCCTTCCTTCTTTCCCTCCTGTATTTTTTGCCTTCCTTCTCCCCTATTTCCCTTCTGTTTTCTCCCTCACTCTCTCCTTTTCCCCTTTCTTTCTTCCTCACAGAATATACACTGAGCATCTATGATATACTCGGGAAACTGTGGCGCACAGGATATATACTGGTGAATGAAAGCACAATCCCTGCCCTCGGACAGTATATAACGTATAGAAGGGAGATTTCATACGTAAGTAAACCCAACAAAGATGTGGTTATGGAATTGTATCCCTGTTAAGAAGGAAATAGTTCAGCGGTAGAAAATAGCAGGATGGGAAGAGCAGGACCATGGGAGTGGGGTGGGTGAAGAACTCCCTTCAAGGGAGTAACTGGAAAAGCCAGACCTGATCACAGAGGAGTTGGCCACCAGTGAAGGGGAGAGCGTCCCAGGGCAGGGGAGGCCCAGGCGCAGGACAAAGCCGGGCACACTGAGCTGGGGACAGGAAGCCAGGGTGGCCAGGCCTGCCTAAGGAAGAGCAGCCTTTATCTGACGCAGAAGACCAAGGGGTGGTCTTGGGGGCTGTTAGGCCAAAGAGCGCCATCATTAGTATTTCTAAAGATGACCCTCTAGATGAGAGGAGGGAGAGTAACAAAGACGAACAGAGGGTGGGCAGAGACTGCCTTGGCTGGTAAGTGGGAAACCAGGGCTGTATGAAGGCCCCGATGGGTGGGTGGTTGGAGTCTGTGTTGCTCATTCCTCCCTCTCTGATTCCTTGGTTTTACCCGTTCCCATTCCCTGCTTTCACTGTGCCTGGCTGTCTTCTGGGTGCAGGGCTCTAATGCTGGCTCCTCGCAAAAATTAAGGCAAAGAAAAGGGAAATGACCAACGTCAGTCTGACTTCTACCCAGGGTTCAAGTCATCTCCCTCCAACCCCTTATCACTAATTGTTATTTGCCTCTCTATCAGGGAGTCAGGAATTTTCAGTGTTAGGAAGAAGCTTCCATTGGGAAAGTAATCAAAACTCTGAACAAAATGGAAATCCTATGAATAAGGCTGGGGAAGAAAGGAAGGTACAACTTATTATTATCCTGCTCCTCTGTGGTGCTCTGCAGACCTCCTGCTGTGGCCACTGGACCCTGACAGTGACCCCTGGAGGTTAGAGCCACTTTATACTTGAGGAAGCCAAGACGCGGTGAGGTTAATGGACTTACCCAAGGTCCCATAACTAGAAAAATCAGAAGAAAGTGATCAGAACCCACTTCTGCTCTGAGAGGGGAAGATCGAGAAAAAAAGATAGAGAGGCAAAGAAATGTGCAACCATGAAAGTCACAGAGTCCCAAAGCTAGCAGGCCATCGTTAGGATGCGTAACCCCTGACCCTCGTCTTGGAGAGCAGCAGAGGAACGTGACACGGGGCTCCCCGGGGCTGATCGCCACAACAACAGGAACACAATAGCCATGTCTGAAGGGAGACAGTGAGGAAGTTTCCAGTGAGATGCTGGAAGCTCTAAAGTTCTCTTTGGCCTCAGCATAGAAACTCAAAGGCTGCAGTTTGGACACCTTAAGCCCAGACGATATGTACAAGGTTTCCCTTAGGTTTTTAAACATGCACTGTAATTCTGTCTGCAAGCAGCACATCGGTTTTAGGAATGACACTGCAGACAGATTTTGATCACGTGTTATGCCAAATATTTGTCTTCAGCCGTATGATCATCAAAACTCACAAGCGAGAGTCCTTGCTGGCTATCCGATGTTGGGCACAAACAACATCAGCTTTATTGGAATTGGGCAAATGTTTGTTTACCAAAAGCAATATGTTCACAAGACACAAATGTTCTTTGTTTTTCTTGCCCAGACGACATCTCCCTCTCCAACTGGCCGCATCTGACCGCTGTGCTCCAGTAAACAGGAAATCCTTTCAAGAACACACATCGTGAGCAACCGAACAGTTTGCTCTCGAAACTACTCTGTCATTTAACCACATCTGTTTGTTTCTCTTGAAATCAACCTGACTTGGTTGCTTTGCCAGGAGCTTCGAATTCTTTATTTCCCAATTTTTCATGTCATTCGTTAAAAAAAGGAGGGGAGACATGGCCTTGAACACAACAGTTTATCCAGCCCCATTCATTCTCTTATTGACCAAACTCATTGTATAGATTTCCTTTCACTCAGATGTTACATGGCTGTAAAGGATACGCTTGCAAGGAGATGCCCATCTTCAATTCTGCCATGAAAAAGAAAACTGTAGAAAAGCAGGAGATCCATCTCAGCCCGACACATGAGTAGTGAGGAGGCTATGCAGTTATTTTTCTTTGTTCCTTAAGAAATGTTAACCAATTCTTGTCGGTATCCGTGAAACACACCAGTATCCAAAAACTGACATAAAACACTGGGCATTCACAGCTCACTCAAAGAGTCTTTGGTTCTGAAAGTGGTGACCTCTCAGACATTAGCTGCCTAAGTAGGAGTGAGGGACACCCCGGAACTAAGAAGTTCAATCATGTTTGAACTGGAAACTAGTCACGAGACAACTTAGAGGGCAGTAGAGACTGTGGGTCATTCATTAAGAAATGATGCATTATGTGATTTTATTGAACGTAACATCCATATGGAACATCTGTTGCTGGGCCACACAGTAAAACGGATCCTTTTTGCTCCGACTGCTTGGAAGACAAGGGTCCTCCTGTTCCACACTGCCACCCCTCATTTTTTTCCTATGGGGTGTATTTCATGATGATGTATGACTTCTGCCGGAAATGGGTAGCTATCCAGCAAATGCATACATTCACCCCATAAAAAGAGGACCGTATGCTGGAAGATCGCCAAGGTCATGGCCAATTCTACTGACAGCTGAAAATAGTTAAACTGACTTTTACTGCCCAGGCAGGAGCCAAAATTTCCTTCTGGCTCAGAAATCTAAACTCAACCCAGGCATTCACCCAGCTTCTCCCCTTCTCCCAAATTGGATGTCTCATAATAGCTCTATGACATCGTCCTCACTTCTTCTAGGAGCGGTGTTTAGGAAGTACAAAGGTGGAGGCATTTGGTCAAAAGGATCCGAAGTAATTCTACCACACAGAGCAGCTGGCCAAGACCCCAAAGCATCAGCTCTTCTCACTGTCCAGCATATAATGTCCACCAGAGTGGACCATTTCTCCGAAAGTTGGGGGCCATTCTTCACTGGTGCAAGAGGAAATGCCTCTAAGTTTTCTAAGGGTTTCTTCTCTATAAATACTTGTCTGGCTCCCTGATAAGTGCTGAAGTTCTAATAAATAAAACAGGAGTTAGTTTTCAGGCTGCACTGAAAACTAATCCAGACGTTTCTGGCGATTTCAAGAACTGACGGTTTTGATTCTATGAAAGCTATCATCACATAGCTAAAAAACAGAACCCCAAAGCCTGGAGACAAGCATTTTTAAATGTAAACACGCAGGGAAGGCACCTGAAGCATTGCTGTGTCAGGCCAGTTAGAAAGCTGGTACAGAGATAATAACCAAACTGTTAAGACTGTGCTCACGTGCACGGTGCGAGGTTGCTGCTTTTTGCACCGACATGCTGTGCTGACACCCATCTTTGGATTCCGTGAAGGAAAGGGGCCCGTGGCCTGCACGAGCAAGAGCTCAGCAAATATCAGTTAGAGAGACACAGCCAGAGTGGGCGTGGCCAGTGCTCCTGGCCCTGCCCCCAACTCTGCACGTTAGAACACCTCTCCCTGCATCTTCAAAGCATCTCCAAAGCGACTCGGGCTCTGCTTTTCTGAACACTGACTGGACTCCACTGGGCCTGGGTGGTTGGGTGTAGTGCTAACTACGCGCAGCTCACCTGCAGCCCAAGGGAAGCAGAACGTGTTATTCTGCTCTGGTAATTGCTGGGCTTCTGAGAAGGAGCCACGGTTCCACCAACACCAGGCTTGGAGTTTCTCTTTCAGCGCTGAGACGACAATCTCTTTGGGAAATTCGTGAGCCAACAAGACTACAGTACAGCCTCGTACCTTAGATAAAATAATATTCCCTTTCCTTGTGTGGCAGATTGAGCCCAGATCAAAATGCAGATAGGTACACCTGAGCCCATGGGTGGGGACTTCCAGGAAGCAATGAGAATGAAAATTGTCAGCCAAGGTTCAGACCTAGTGGGTCTCTATGAACTTGAATCAGCTTCCTGATTTTCCATTTCCAACATTGGTACGGTGTTTACCTACCCTAGTCTCTGGGAGGAAAGTGCATAGAAAGATTCCTACAATAAAATAACTTTGGTGACACAGATTTTTACCCTGTGAGACTTCTCAGGACCTTGACTATGATAATTAGAAGAAGAAAAATATTTTTAAAATCTAAGCCCATGAAAAAAAGAGGGCACATCTGTGCACCGTTTACTTACACTTTTCAAGCTACAAAATATTAACTATGTATGGAGCAACTGCCATGTGTAAGACACCATGATTCTAGAAGAAGCCAGCTGCAGGGCCATACAGAAAACCTCCACATGAAAAGACAGGGGGCTTAAGCCTTAGCCCTAGCGACTTCATATATGCAGTAATGGGCAAAGGGATGGGCAGATAGTTTCCCATTATTGTTTATAAGCTGCAAAACTTAACAGAATTTACCATCTAGGAGTCTAAAATAAAATTAAATAGTAAGTGACCTTGTTTTGATTAAATTTAAGATCTTAAGCTCATTCTATGAAATAATACTGACTACATTATGGCAACATGAACTTGTAATTACCTAATAAATAAATGCAATGTTCGCTCAAAAACCTACATATAGGGGCTCAGTCAGGTGAGCTTCTGCTTTCGGCTCAGGTCATGATCCCGGGGTCCTGGGATCAAGCCTTGCATGGGATCCCTGCCCAGTAGGGAGTCTGCTTCTCCCTCTCCCTTGGCTGCTCCCCCTCCTTGTGCTCTCTCTCTCTCTCTCTGTCAAATAAATAAATAAATAATATTTTTTTTAAAAAGAAAAAATATATATATATACCATGTGGGGGGCAAAGAAGAGGTCCTTGGTAGCAGAAAGGCCGATGGTGCTTAGGTGATCTCTAAGACCTTTCTCTGGTTCTAAAGTTTCCTAAATCCTGATAATAAGGGGAATAATAATATGCACATTTATATATAATTTTTGTATTTTATATACAGTTTTCATGGAGGATGTTCATCCTTCAAACAGCAGCTGTCTGCGGTGGTCACCCCAGAGGAACCCACTCAAGATCAACTCGAAAGAATTGTGGAAGATAGAAGCTTGCTCTTCCTGGCTGCCCTGGCAGAGGCCACCTGCCTTTCGGCTCTGCGGGTGGGGAAACAGTTTTGATCTGACCCCTTCCTCTTCCCCTTTTCTATGCCAATCCTGTTTGGTCGACCACATGCCCTAGGCTTAGGAAATCAGCCGCTCCCTTGTTGGCCAGGGTTGGTGGCTTCCCCTGGCAGAGAGCCTGACTTCTCAGGGCGCTCCCTTTGACTTTGGCCCAGAAAGACCAGGAAAGCTTTCTATGTCTTTGAGATCATCAACTCCAGGGTCAATCAACTGCAGCCCTCTGGGCTGACGAAGCTTAGTAGAGACCAACAGAGTAACCGAGTAAAGTGATCTGCGCTGCCTGTGGCCTCCCAGGCTGCAGGGCAGCAGGTCACACCTGTTTGTTTGTTTGTTTCTTTCTTTCTTTCTTAATAAAATTTTATCTATTTATTTGACAGAGATACAGCAAGAGAGGGAGTGGGGAGTGGGAGAGGGAGAAGCAGGCCCTCCCCTGAACAGGGAGCCCGATATGGGGCTTGATCCTAGGACCCCGGGATTGTGACCTAAGCAGAAGGCAGATGCTTAAGGACTGAGCCACCCAGGCACCCCAGCACACCTGTGTTTCTTGAGCAGGGGCTCTGAGCAGCATTCCTCCAAACTGCCCAATCTGCAGGGCAATCTGCCTTTGGACGATTCCAGCTCCCAGGAAAGGCCCCAGTTCCCACTCAGAATCCAGGTCTTAGGCTAAAATGCATATTATTTCCAGTAATCTTTTACCAATAATTACTGGTAATCTTTTTAAAAAAAATCTTTTTAAAAAAATGTGTGCATATATATATATATCTGTATATATTTCAATACATACACATACACGTATTTATACATTCATACACAATATAGAGTATATACATGTCTGAGTATATGTACATGTTTATAATAAATACATATATGTGTTTTTCAAGTAGAACTTTTCCAAAAATGGTTAATTGTCCTCCAGTAGTTCAAGAGACTGTGTTTTTCCATGTCTGGGTGTGTCTGTGTGTATGCTTTTTACATAATCTCTATAGCCATTTAGAGATTAAGCCTAGAACTCAGAAGCAATTAATAGCCCTAATTAATAAGTCTAATAATTGAAAGAGATGTCACAAAATCTACAAACTGATGGAAAGACCATGTCCTTGCTCCATGAGGCAGACACATCACGCTGCTGGGTCCTGACCCCAAGCCAGCTCCTTCTCCTTCCTAGGTGATAAAAAGACCCACTGGTTTGGGCACATCTGCCCGTGTGAATCAGGGGTGCACTCCTGCCTGAGATGTCTTGATTGTGTGGGACACGGGGGCAGGAGCCTGGGTCGCACGCGCCACCAGTGAGCTACTGAGACACACAATTCTGTAGTCACCTCACTCTATGATGGCTCCTTATGTGAAACAATCAATTGTCCATATTGTTTAAAGCAGTCCGATTGGAGTTTTATCTAATTTGCAGCCAAAATCATCATAACTATTATAAAGCCTGTTTGCTGTTAGTTATTGGACAGTTTTATTAAGCTGGGCTACCTTTCCAAGCCAAAAACATAGTCTGGTAGTAAATTAGATAGAAGGAAACAGAGTGCTTCTGACATAAATAGTTCCAGGAACAGAAAGTGACAGCTGATGGCCCAGAAGCAAGGAAACAGAGTAAATTGTAGAATAAAAAACAGAAACAGGGTTGTGTGGGCGGCTCAGTGGGTTAAAGCCTCTGCCTTCGGCTCAGGTCATGATCTCAGGGTCCTGGGATCGAGCCCCGCATCAGGCTCTCTGCTCAGCGGGGAGCCTGCTTCCTCCTTTCTCTCTCTCTGCCTCTCTGCCTACTTGTGATCTCTCTCTGTCACATAAATAAATAAATAAAATCTTAAAAAAAACAAAACAGAAGCAAGAAGGTAAAAATACAACACTCGGGGTCATTTAGTTGTGGAGCAGAGAATGCCCCACACTTAAAAACCCATAAAAAGATCATTTTATTAAAGAACAGATCAATATTGAAATCAACTCTTTAGAAAGTTTTCCATATAAACCATATTTTTTAAAAAGATTTTATTGATTTATTTGAGAGAGAAAGACAGAGAGCATGAATGAGGAGAAGAGAGGGAGAAGCAGACTCCCCACAAGCAGGGAGCCCGATGCGGGCCTCCATCCCAGGGTCCTGGGATCATGACCTGAACCAAAGGTAGATGCTTAACCGACTGAGCCACCCAGGTGTTAAATTAATAATTTTTTAAAAGTTTTTCTGCTAAAGGGTTGAAAAGAACTTGTTAGAACCACTAACCCACTGAGAATTTTATGTATCTTGGATTTTACTCTACACATGCCAGAAACATTGTTCAGAGCCACTTGGAACTCAGAGATAACATTATAAATACTAAGTTCCAAGGACAGTCCACAAAAGTCCGTTTGACTCCAAATGGACCTGAAGACTGGTGGGAACTATGGTGTCAGGGATTGGGACTCTGGGCAGTGTCTCCCCATTGGAAGTTGGAATGTTAACCCACAGGACAGACCCAGGTCATCTAGCTCAGACCAAGGGGGTACTTATCCAAAACGATGCTACAGGGAACACACTGTCCATTAGCAGCCTGCCCATCTCCAGACAATGCACACTGAGTCCGGCTGAGAGCCTGGGCTGGAGAACAGACCCCACATCAGGGGGGAAGCTGGAAGAGATGACCTTTAAAATCTCCAATTCTTTTTTCCATTTCCCCATGTCCCTGGTTCTGAGGGCTCAGAGATGCTATGAGTGGTGGCTGTTATGTTGCTGTAATTTTCTCAGTCACCATCGACCTCCATCAGTGAAGCACCAGACAAACACAGTCCCACAGCTGGGTGGTCCCTCTTTGCTGCATCACTGCTGATACCAGCCTCCTCACTGCTCATCCTGCTGGTCCCTATAATCTCCAAGAAATGGGGCACACCTGGGTGGTACACCCAGTTCAGCGACCCACTCTTGGTTTCAGTTCAGGTCACTATCTCAGGGTCATGAGATTGAGCCCCATGTTGAGCTCCCCATTGAGCACAGAGTCTGCTAGAGTTTCTCTCTCCATCTGCCCCTCCCCACCAAAATAAATAAATAAATACAATCTTTAAGCAATGGCCTAAAGATGCCACCACCAATGAAAGGAAGAATGAGCAGGATACCTTGATGGCCTTGGTAAGACAATGAGATGAGAACACAATTACTACCTTCTTGGGGCGCCTGAGTGGCTCAGTCAGTTAAGCGTTTGCCTTTGGCTCAGGTCATGATCCCAGGGTTCTGGGATAGAGTCCTGCATCGGGAGATGCAGAGAGGGATCTCTCTCTCTCTTAAACAAATAAATAAAATTTTCAAAAAACCCAAAAACAATTACTAACTTCTCTGGCATAGTCTTAGATTTTGACATCAATGTCTTACCTTTTCCAAAACCTGCCTTTGTCCCAGAATACTTGTCTAAGAGTCTTCCTGGCTGAAATTAGAATGTTTCCTTAGAATTGCAGCAGGTTCTTATACCTCCTTTATAGTACCTCTCCCATTATGTACTACATTTGAGTTATTTGTGGGCAAACCTTATCTCCCTTACTGGGCTGTAAGAGTCTATAAGGCAGGATCCATGAAAGCCAGGAAAAATCAGCTCTCTCCATCTGGGAGCTGACATTTTGGTTGGAGTAATTGGACAACTGCACCAAGATCGGGTTTTGGAGGCAACAGCTTTCATTCAATAATAATTCATTCATGGGGTGTCTGTTGTGTGTTGGACATTGAGTTCGATTCTTGAGGAGGGTGTGAAGTGAATAAATGTTATACAAAGATTTTAGCCTCCAGAACTCACCATCTCATAATAAAGGCTATCACTTCCTCTGATCTTCAATGTCAACTTAGAGGGAGAACTTGGATCAGGACATGTCTTGTCACCCAAAAGAGATGTAAGTCTGTAACTGATCATCTGGAGAAAGAGTGGCAAATTCCTATTTTATGCCTCTGGACTTTGGACATTCCAAAAAATATGAGGATATGATGACTTTATCTAAGTCTCTAGAGATAAGATAGGGACAAACCACAGGAAGGGTCATTGCTCCTGCCCATGGAGGGATTGGAGAGAGAAGCCTGGGACTAGAGGTGAGGGTAGAAAGTGTGAGGAAAAGCAGACAGTGTGCCATAGCTTATAGAGGACAGAAATGCAGAGTGTGGAGCTGGGCTGCCCAGCTCTGAATCCCAGTTGGCCATTTACTAGCTGTGTGACCTTGAGCAGTTGCTTAACCTCTCTGTGTCTCAGTTTCTTAACTTGCAAAATAGGGAGAATGATCATAACTTGCTCATACAGTTAAGGTGAAGATTTAGAGTTAATGCAGGAAATGGGCTCAGAGCAGTGTTAATGGTGTGAGTTGTTACATCATTATCATTACTGTACTGGAACCTGGACTGAGAGTCAGTCAGAACCTGGGTGGGACAATCTCACCTGTTCCAGTAAGGTCAGGCCCTTCACGGTAGAGACACAAAGCTAGCCTCTCAATCCTATGACCATCACTTCCCAAAGAATGTCTGCTGTTAATCTGGGGAATAAGTGAATTTCCAGATCTCTCCAGTCTCAGCCGAGAAGCCTTACTAGACATGTGAATGTAATATTCCCACCTGAGCAGGAAATGTGGAGATCCTCCTCCTGGGCACTCTCTCTTGCTTCAGGACATCAGTGCAAGCCCAGTTATCCATAGGAGACTTTCCTTCCCCAAATACCTCCAGAGGATGGCCAGACATTGCTTCAGTCTTATCTATGGCCCTCATTCACCTACTGATGGCTTTTAGTCTGCATTTCCCTGTGAATTCCATGATCCTCATAAAACCCAGAACCCATGAGGTCATTTCTCTGCCTACCAATGTCGGGTGAGGAGACACAAATGAAAACATATATGACATGAAATTGTCCTCCCATCAGGATGATTATTAGAATTAACGTCTGATAATATCAAGTACTTTTCAAGAGTCTGGGGAAGGACATTCTCATACAGGCTGGTGGGAGTATCCATCTGAACGACCATTTTGAAGGGCTGCTAGGCAGCGTGGGCTGGTTTTAAAATCACACACCCTCTGACCCAGCGGCTTCAGGACTCCAAGCTTACCTGAGGAACTTCCTGTGAGAAGGAAGGAGGGCTATCAAGGACTTACACGAGTCTCTTCATTCGGAATAGACAAAAAACTTAGAAATAAGCTAAATGCCCATCAAGAAGAAAATGGCTTCGCTGTGATGTATTCATCTATTGGAATACCATGCATCATTAAAAGCACGAGATGTGTCTAGATTTACTGGCATAGAAGGATACACGTAATAATATGTTATGGGATAAACTGTGCCCTGCCCACCCCAAATTCGTATGTCGAAGCCCTAATCCCCAGTACTTCTGAACGGGACTGTATTTGAAGACAGAGACTTTCAAAGAGGTAATTAGGGAAAAACAAAGTCTTTAGGGTGGGTCCTAATCCAACATGACTGGTATAGAAAGAGATCAGGACACAGACACACAGAGGGAAGTCCATCTGAAGATACAGGAAGAAGACAGGTGTCTATAAGCCAAGGAGAGAGGTCTCATAAGATACCAACCCTGCTAATACCTTGATTTTGAACTTCTAGCCTCCAGAATGGTGAAAAAACACATTTATGTTGTCTAAGCCACCCCAGTCTGTGGTATGTTGTTGCAGAAGCCCTAGCAAACTAATACACAATATCCTGGGCCACACTTCTCTGTTCTTCTCTTATTCCTATGTGTATTCCCAGGGCCCAGGCAAGTAAATGTTCAATAAATGGTTCTAAAATGCATTTAAATAGAAAGAAATGCTTTCTTGCAGGCTGCTTTTCAACCCAGGGCATCTCAAAGGCCCAACATTTCATTCTCTTTGTGTTAACTCCGACTGTCTAGAGATGAGCACTGTAATCACGGCATGAGCAAGGTCTAGCCTTTAACGGTTTCTTTAATACAACGGGGACTACTGGACTTCTGGACCAGCCAAGCCCCACTGGCTTTCAATTCTAGTGAAATCTGCTGAGAATGTATTGCAATTTATTTTATTCAAGTTCTGTGCCCATAAAGTTCTTCAATTCTTAACCCACAATAGGGCCCAAATCAAAAATGCTTATTGACCTTTGTCTGGGAAGCTCTGATAATGCAGGTCTTACCTCTTCATCGGCTTGGGTGAGCATTCTCTCTCCAGATTGGAGGATGTGTGTTTCACGTGCATTGCATTGTAGGAAGTGTGAGTATAGTCATTTTCGTCATTGTAGTCTGGACCAAGTAACGTCCGGGCCCAAGTTCCCATGTCATAAGGAGGAAGGGTTCCTCCAAATTCAGAGGGCAAAAATTCAGGGTGGATTAGCTGGTGAAGGCTGTTTAAATTGTTTCCATGCAGGAAAATCTGGAGAAGAAAAAATAATTATCCACAACAACAACAACAAATCCAAAACATATGAGCAACTATTCAGCTTGATACACAATTTAGCAATGACAAATTGGCTGCACTGCTGGTAATCATGGTGTTTAAAGAGGCGTTCAATTTTGTGTCTGCAACTTAATCTTCATAAAATGTTAATTTATTGCTCAGAAAAGGGGCTGAATTAATAGTCCTTAAAAAATGAAGTTTATGAACAAATTGGGTATTATTTGGCCCGGGCCCAAATTTACAAGTACAGTAATCTCCTAATTATCCCCACTGATAAAAAGGGTAGCGATGTAGACTATGCAACCCCCAAGTCGTGCTTCTCGTGCACCCCACATTGTTCTGCTCCTTCTGCCTCCCCCAATGGCTTTCTGCTCTCTGTACCCTCTCCGTCTCCCCATCCTCTCCAGGCCTTCCCCAATCCTCACCAGCCTCTTCCCCAGTCTGTCCTGGAGAGACCTGCGTGCTCTGGTGCTCCTCCCTGCTCCCCCAGTTAACTACTGTTTGCTGACTTCTATATTTTCTGATGGGTGCATTTATGTCTTGATCGCCCACAGGAAGAGAAAAATACTCAGGAAAAGGGATGGTGTTTTCTTACCCTTTTAATACATTCCCAGCTCCCAGGATTGATGTGGGCACAAGGTAGAAACCCTATCCATTCGTCAGTGGAAGGAAAACTGTGGCCTGAGAACTTAGGGGTATTTTTACCGCCATCTTCCATTTATGTCTGGACTGAGGGCTAACACCCAGAGAAGTTTGCATCTTCTAAACATGTACTAGAAACCGGCCAAGCAGGAGGGAAAACCTGCCCAAATTACACTTATTTTCAGGAAAATCCACACAGTGGTTAAGCCATAAGTCAATAAAGATCATCTCCTACGATTTAGGAATTGACTTCTGAAAGTCTATTTCAAGTCCATCTGTGGAATGGTATCAGTTCCCACACTTCATGTTGCAAGTTCAACGTACACAAGTTATATCCAAGCGTAGGAACACTGATTATACACACACAGGTGTATACTCACAGCCCACAGTTACCATCATGCAATGTAAATGTGACTTTTAAAATACTTAAAATTAGGAGCATCTGGGTGACTCAGTTGGTTAAGTATCTGCCTTCAGCTCAGATCAGAATCCCAGGGTCCCAGGATCAAGTCCCGTATTGGGCTCCCTGCTCGGTGGGGAGTCTGCTTCTCCCTCTCCCTCTGGCCCTCCCTCTCTACTCATGCTTGCTGTCTCAAATAAATAAAATCTTTAAAAAATAATAATAAAAGAAGATACTTATATATATATAGTATAACAATATACCATAAAATTATTATCAATTATGTCATATATTATAGATTATATTATAATATGCTACCTAATAGAGACATATACTTGCTACATTGTTCTGTTGTATTGATTTTAACTTATGATGTCATGACATCATTTAGAAAGGAAAGGAACAAGAAGCTAAGTACTAACATTCTTTAGAAGAATACTGAAGCAATTCAGAAAATAATGTATATTTTCTGACAGTGGATCTCAATTTTAATAAGAATCTTTGCTTTTGAAGAAATTCATGGGTTCTGGCCTTTGCAAAACACCTCTCAGGAGGAACTACGGTGTTTGAAGCATGGAAAAGCTGGGGATAAATACTAGGCCTGGTGTTTAGAACAAATATTTGTACCGACCCACCCAATAGCTGCTGTTCTTTTTTTTTTTTTAATTTTTTATACTATCAATTTTGTTCATGATGTTCATGTTTTCTGTTTTAAGTTTTTATTTAATTCCAGTTAGTTAACATATGGCGTAATATTAGTTTCAGGAGTAGAATTCAGTGATTCATCATTTACATATACCACCCCAGTGTTCATCCCAACAAGTGCCCTCCTAATTCCCATCACCCACCTAGCCCATCCCTCTATTCCCCCAACTGCAACCCTCAGTTTATTCTCTATACTTCAGAGTCTATTTTATAGTTTGCCTCTCTCTGTTTCACCCTATGTTCCTCTGTCTTGTTTCTTAAATTCTTCACATAAGTGAAATCATACATACTTATTTAGCTTAGCATAATACACTCTAGGTCCATCTACATCATTGCAAATGGCAAGATTTCATTCTTTTTTCATGGCTGAGTAATATTCCATTATATAGAGATACCATATCTTCTTTATTCATTCATCAGTCGATGGACATTTGGGCTCCTTCCACAATTTAGCTATTGTTAATAATGCTGCTATAAACATGTGTCCCTTCAAATCAGTATTTTTGTAGACTTTGGATAACTACTTAGTAGTGCAAATGCTTGGACTAGGGTAGTTCTATTCTTAACTCTTTAAGGAACCTCCATACCGTTTTCCAGAGTGGCTACACCAGTTTTGCATTCCCACCAACAGCCAGCATGGATAGGCAGTGCTATGGAAACTGGCCTTGTCTCCTGGGGTGCTGTGGGATGGAAGAACTCAGCAGATAGGAGGCTGGACTCTTCACCTATCAGATTCTATTCTGTGCCCAGAGTTCCAGAAACTCATTTCTATGGCACTACAGCAAGTGTCAATTGCTTTGTCGGAAGAATTCCACTAGATCATTCCTGAGTAGAAGATTCAGCCCCTGGGAAGCCTGAAGCGATATGGGGAAAAGTCTAGGACACTTCTCTGTCCTTAGCACTGTCCTGAGTCTTTGCCAGATTGTAAAATGTTTCCAAATGTCTCTGCTTCCTTAGGCCGGTGAGTTCTAGTCTTAGTGCCACCCTTGTTTGGGAATAGGAGAACTATCCTTCCCATAACCTGCTGCCATGTTCCCTCAGGATCTGGAAGCATCTGAGGTTTAGGACTTAGAGACACTGCAGAGTGTGTATGTGCGTGTGGCGTGGGGGCTTACATCATCATTTCCCCCTGCATACACAGACTCTTCCCTGGCATGAGGTGCCCTGGGTATAAGGGCACATTTAAGGTGCTGTTAAGAATGACCCTGGTCAGGGGTGCCTGGTGGCTGTTGGTTAAGCGCCTGCCTTCAGCTCAAGTCAGGGTCACCAGGTCCTGGGATGGAGTCTTCGGGATCTCTGCTCAGCAAGGAGCCTACTTCTCCCTCTGTCTGCCATTCCCCCTGGTTGTGCTCTCTCTCTCTGACAAATAAACAAATCAAATAATAAATAAGCAAATAAATTAAAAAAAAAGAAGAAGAAGAAGAAGAGGAATGACCGTAGTCAGATTCCCTTGACAGGTGGTGCACCTGACCCAGGAGGTAACTGAAATCAGGAAGTTTGAAAGAGAAGAAGCTAAATGCTAAAGAGAATGAGAGTCACTGGGTCTCTACTACATGTGTGGCGTTATGCTCCCTGCTTTCCTCTGCTGCCTCTTTAAATCACCCAACATCCTGGTGACCTGGGTGTTAGTCCCTCTGCCTTTCTAAATGAGGAAACTCAGATCCAGAGTGAATGGTGGAACAATGTTCCGTCTCTCAGCTAATCAGAACGCCACCACAAACCCCAGCTCTGACGGAAGGTGGTGGCCTCCCAAATGTCATCAGCTGAAGTAATTAAGACTTTAAAAGCCTTTTCCTAAGAGCATTATTATTTCTCGTGAAGAATGCTTCCTCAGCCTCAAAGGTGATGAAGCTGGCAGCGATGACCCAAGAGCCATGGGGAAGAAAAAGAAATGGTAAACATTCTTCATCACGATAATACATTTGCAGGACAAAATGCTAGCTATTAAAATACGCCGTGAACGGGAAGCTGCTTGACCCCATAGCTCCCTGGAGCATTTACAGTAAAATGGGCATCTGGTATCTGCATGCCTTCAAAGTTTCCTTTGGTTTGTCACTGGGACTCTGAAAATAACTCAGTTCTAGTGAATTATTGATTAAATTCAGACCATTTGCAAACTCCAGCTGAGGCTCACATGCTCAGGGAGTGCAGAAAAGCCGAAAACCCACAAGTGCAAAATAAGGGGGGAGAGAGAGAGGGAAGGGAGACAGAGATTGAGAAAAGGGTCCGGTAATTGTCCCTCAGCAACCCGCCATTGGGAGTGTGTTTTCATTACCCGCTTCCTGGTCTTGTCTTTAAGGAATGGCTTGATGAGCGTGTACAGGGCATGAATGTACCAGGGTTGGTTGACAAAATGGACTCCTCCGAAGCGGGCAGGAAAGCTGTCCTGGGGCAGAAAGAGAGAAATGCACACCAATTAGCACACATTCCAGAGATGACTGGGCCCACAGGACTGCAGCCCTGGGACAACCTATTTCTTCTTTCTGACGGAAGCACTAGCTAATATAAGCAAGCAAGCAAGCAAGCACACAGCCTTCCTAGCTGCTAATGTTTCCTCTATTCCCCTCACTTCCTTCCTCCCCTCTGACTCCGTAACTTAAACATCATGCAAAGGTGCCAACTCGTGTCTTTCTCAGTTCACAACGGTACGACCTCTGACGTGGCACATAAGTGTGCGTGACCCAGATAGTTAGGGAGTCTGAATTGTGTCATGCATCAGGCAACCAAAGCTTCAGTTCCCGCAAGCCTGGAGCATACACTCCTTCCTCTACCCTCATGCTCTACCTGCCAGCTACAACCCTCTCTGCTGGCATTGTCATGATAGCAGCTGAACTTCCTGGGCATAGGAAGGGACTGGAAAATGATTTCCAAGAATCTGAAGAGATGGAACTCTCTGGAATCCACCAATGTCTGACAGTACGTGCTGGCAAAGTTTCTACCAATTCCTGAGCTGGCTCCGTCTTTCATCCCCACAGAGTAGGGCCCAGGGAAAAGAGATTTGTTCAGTGGATGGGCTAGTTGATTCCCCTAACTGAGGGAATACGGGCCTCCTCTCTGCAGATCAATATATTTTGTATATTGTCAGGAATCTTTCAAATGCTTCCAATTTTAGAATCCAGATCAGGGCACAAAGCTTATCTTTTAGAACAACTGAGAAGCTCTTCTCCATGCTAATTAGATCAACAAAATCACGGCCCTTGACCCATGAAGTCCGAGCTAGTCCCGCAGCCCCAGGACCCGATTTCTTGATGGAGGGGTCCTGCAGACTGCATTGCATTCATCTGAATTAATGGAATTAAAAAAGGAGGAGCAACTAATTCAATTTGAATTGCCAAGTGTACCTCCAATCAATTTCATCACAACAAATATTTTTGTAAAATGTAAGCAAGAAGACATGAAAGCAGAAGGAGCTGAGCTGCCTGAGGTAACATTTCAGGCAGCAGGCTGATCCCCGAGGGTGTATGAAATGTCTTGCTCGGGTCTTTTTTAGTAACGAGGAAGAGGGTTATTAACTTTTTTTCAGAGCCCTGTGAATCTACAGGATCCCTGGGCATCTTCTACACTGAGACTTAGTTCCCAATATAAGTACCTGAACTGTGTATATAATGGTCAATATTTTAAAAGACTTAAAAATTATTTTTGCCCCTACCTACACGTTTTACAGAATACAAAGTAATTGTATATTTTGAAGATAAATCCAGATGATTTGATTAAAAGTCTGTGTTTTGGAGGACATGTATTCTTTTATTTTAATTATTTTATTTTAAAAAAATTAAAGAAACTGCCAGGTAAGAGTAGAGAGGCTTTTTATACTAATTTGTCCATCTGTCATAATCTCTCACTGTGCCTGATCTGGTTTTAGATATATAAAAGTTTTTAATAAGGCTGTTTTTTCTCTTTTAGGTAGTTTGGGATCTAAAAATTCTTTGGTGCTTTAAAAAAAAAAAGAGAGAGAGAGAGAGAAGATCGCTCACCAGAGTTTTTCCTTGGTGTAAGTGCTAAACGGAAACCTCACTCTTTTTGGTCCTTTTGAACTTGTTATTCAGAAATATAACTCATTATCCCACACTAAGCATGGGTTCTGAAGGACTGTAGAAGACGAGGTGAGTACTATAAAGGGTTTCTCTATAAAACCAGGGCTTTACTATCTTTTTCTAATAGGTCCAATAAGAGGGTTTTTATTTCTATTGACAGCCTGTTGTGTTATACATTTTTAGGTTAGTAATGTAGAAGAATATTTTGTGAATAATACTCTAGAGGCAGTAGGCAAAATCTCAAAGAAAATATTAGCTTTTTTAAAGTGTCTAGAGACTCACTCCTATTTTAGTCTATGGAAACTCAATCATCAAAAGACATCAAAACCATCTTCTCTTTGTGTCAGAGGAGGTTGAAAGTAAAAACGCAAGGCTGAGACCCAGTTCGTTCTCTCTAGGTTGACCCTGGTTTCATGTCTGTCAGCTTGAAGACATGGGATTTTATTGCTCTCATCCAGGTCAGCCAGAAACGATGTGCAGATACACACATGTAAAATCCTGTGCCTCTGAGATCTGGGTTTGGGCCAGAGTAGAAACAAGATCACTTCCATCAGGTCTCTCTAAAAAATTCAAATGAAAGGCCCTCTTGTCTAATGAAGATGACGTGAAAATTTTCTGTTTTTTTCAAATGAGCCTGCCCACATTATTAATAATACTGTGTGTAAGTGTGCATGTGTGTGTGTGTGTGTGTGTGTGTGTGTGTGTGTGTTACAAGGGAAAAATGAAGGAAGGAAAAATTAGCAAACACAACCCTTTTAGAAGCAATGTTAAGTGACTCTTAATCTCACAAAACAAACTGAGGGTTGCTGGGGGGAGGGGGTTGGGAGAAGGGGGGTAGGGTTATGGACATTGGGGAGGGTATGTGCTTTGGTGAGTGCTGTGAAGTGTGTAAACCTGGCGATTCACAGACCTGTACCCCTGGGGATAAAAATATATGTTTATAAAAAATAAAAAATTAAAAAAAAAAAAAGAAGCAATGTCTGTCATTGTTGATGATATTGTCTGGTCTCATTAACAAATGACAGATACAGGAGAAGCAAACCACAGATAAAGGGGAAATATCTCCTAAGACTCCAAGGGGTTCATTACTCTCCTGGAGATGTACTTCTTAGGTCCTGGGGCAGACCCACCTCAAGATAGTAGGCTGAGATTCAGTGATGGTGTAACACTGTCAGAGTTCTTTGTGACTAAGGAGTATGTGCTAAAACATACCCTAGGCTCAAGAAAATGGTGTTAATTTCTGTCATTTCATTTCATGCATCTGTCAGTAAAAATATAATATCACTTCAAGTTATAAACATACACAAATCATAAAATTTGTTCCACAGGTTATTCGCTTATGGTAAAAATAATATCCACTCTAGAAAAGTCAAAAATAGATTCAAAAATTTTTTGAAAAACTATAAAGTAGAAAAAGACAAGGAAGACAAAAGAAAAATCATGTATATTCTCACTGCTAAAGACATACTCCTACTAATTTCAATCACTCAGGATGAGCTACATTATATTGTAATAACACACAAGCCCTGCTTTTTCACATTTAAAACCATAAGGATTTATTTTTTGCTCACGCAGAATAGAATGTCCTTGCTTGGTTGGCAGGGAGCCACGCTTGATTTGCTCTCAGCCAGGGATGCAGCCTTGCCCATCTGGAACAGGGCTACTTGCCATAGCTAAAGAATCACACCTTAGCTCTTAAGTGAGGCCACCAGAAAGTGACACGCTCCATCTATCATATGGGCTAATCATGTGCCTGACCTCAAACGGGTCAAGAAATGCGATCCTACCATAAGCCTAGTTGGGGAAAGACCAAAAACGCAGGCGGACAGCACTAATAATTACTCAAGCTCTGTTTCCTTCTTCCCTTCCTCTCCTTTCCTTTCCTTTCCTTTCCTTCTTTCCTTTCCAAATGGGATCACGTTTTTAAAATTGGACTTAATAACTATTCCTTGATGGCTTGATGCTGGTGATACAGTATCAAATAATACAAATATAGCATTTATGGGGTAGTAGGGACACAGACAATGGCAATCAAGTAATGATTTGTTTAGCGTCTTCGATTCTTCACTAAAACATCAGTGCATACCTTGCACCTTTATATTTCAGCACACAATTATGAGGGCAAGCGCATCTTCCAAACTAGTCCTCAAGGCATTCCAGCTCCACTTTCAAAGAGCACTTTCTCTAAACCCCTGCTACCTAGAATACTGGCTCAACAACTGACCTACAAATCTGAGCTCCGCTCACTCATGTTCAGGATTCCCTATTTGCTCTCTGAATATTCACATTAAGGGTATTTACATCCTTGTGTTATGTTTCCTACATGAGATTGCTATTCAAGCATCTAAGTGTTAGTAGGATAAGTATCTGATATCATAAAGTATAAAAAGTAGAATAACACTGACTTGAGATAAGTGGAGGTGGGGCCAGTGACCAAAAGAGTGATGGGGAAATAAGGAATAGGTCAGAACATAGAGGATAATTTTTAAAGGAACTGAAAAAGCCAGTGGACAGGGACAAACTCAACTATGAAAGGGAAGGAGATGGAGGAAAGTCTATTATACATAAATCTAGCAGTGGAATAAATATTGCACATGGGCCTTCATTGTGGAAAATAAGAGGGTAAACTAGAGACATAGAGCATTATGGATGTGGTTAGATCCTTTCTGAGTAGTGCAAGGTACCTGGGTAGAAGCAGTAACACTTTAGCTGAGAATTGCAGCTAATTAAAGAATCAGGGTCAGCTCCCTGGAAAGAACTGTTAATGCCCTGATTGTCACTAACCGAGAGAGAGAGTGCCTTATAGGAACTGCAGAGCTGCCAAAACCTTCCTGAGATATCATGATGCTGTGGCCACTCACCAGATGACCATTTGTGCCAGTATTCAGATTTTATTACTAAGTAGCATCCAGTCCTCTGCATGCCAATAATGAGGATACCTTCTCCTTCCCCACTGGGATGCTGTCGGAAGTGAGGACAATCAGGACTTTTGACTATAACCAAGAGATACTGAAACCACTGCCACCACAGTGTCAATGGAGACCACGTGGGAAGCTAGAACTCCTGTCACTGCCTAGTAGTAGCAAGGAGGTCCTCTTCTTTGAGTGTCACCAGAGGTTGAATGAGGAACCTGGATGTCTGCCTCCATCTGGCAGTAATGAGACAGCATACTCCCCTTTTCTTGCCAGAGTGTTATAAAAAACAACAACAACAACAACTAAAACTAAAGGTTTATGTAAGATCCAGAACTTCAGAACATGATACAGAAATGTTCAAGTTAAAATTTAAAGATCACTCTTTATATCAAGAACTAGAAAAATCTCAAACTGAATGAAAAATGAGGCCTATACGAAATGACAGACATGTATAATTAATTGAGAAATATTTAAATTATCAATCATAAAAAGTATTTCAACAACTATGAACATGCTTGACACAAATGAAAAAAAATAGAAAAACTCAGAAAAGAAATAGGAAGTACTAGCAAAGAAATAGAAAATATAAAGGAGAACCACAATTTGAAATTTTGAACTGACGAACTATAATAACAAAAAGAAGTAGTTGAAATTCAGCAGATGGGCTCACCAGTAGAATGGAGGAGACAGAGGAAAGAGTTGGTGAACTGAAAGATAGAACAATAAAAATTACCCCATCTAAACAACAGAAAGAAAACAGACCTTAAAGAAAGCAGACTCTTAGGGACCTGTGGGCCTATAATAAAAGATTAAGCATTTGTGACATGAGAGTCCTAAAAAAAAGGAGTAAGAGGGCGAAGCTGGAAAAGAACACAAAAGAATGGCTGAAAGCTTCCAAAATGTAGGAAGAAACATAAACCTACAGATTGAAGAAGCTAAACAAACACCAAACAGTATGAATTCAAATAAACTGATGCCAAGACTCATCATTAACTATATTTTTGAAAAGCTAAAGACAGAATATTGATGGTAGCCAGAGAAAAACAATATCTTGGCTATTGCAGAAAAACAAATGAAATGACAGTAGAATTCTCATTAGAAGCCATGGAGACAAGATGGAAGTCGCATGATATTTTTCAGGTGCTGAATGCAAAGAACCATAAACCTAGAATTCTATGCCCAACAAAAATATCCTTCAGGAATGTACGGGAAATCAAGAAATTCTCATATGAAGGATAACCAAGTAAATTTGTTGACAGCAGACCTTCCCTAAAAGAATGGTTTAAGGAAGTGCTCCTCAAGAGAAAGGAAATGATGAAAAAACCTTGGGTCATTGGGAAGCAAGGAAGGAAGAATACAGCAACAAAAAGTATAGGTAAATATGATAGACTTTTCTTCTCCTCTTAAGTTTTCTAAGTCAAAGGAAAGATCATGACCCTGTCTAATGGGGTTCAAAATGTGTATAGGGGAAACATATATAAAAATTATATTATAATTCGGGGAGGAAAAGGATGTAAAGGGAACTAAGGTTTCTATACTTCACTTGATAAAATATCAACATCAAAAGACTGTGATATTATAAATGTATTGTGTCATTCCCAGAGCAATCACTAAAAAAGCCGTACAGTGAGATATACTCAATAACACCATAGATAAGTAAAAATAGAATGCTAACAAAAGTACAAGCAACTCCATGGAAGGAAAAAAGGAAAAATAGAAATTCAAAACAGAGAGAACAAACAGAAAAGATAAAATAAAATGGCAGACGTAAGCCCTAACAAATCAATAATTCATTTAAATTTAAATGGTCTGAAAACAGCAATTAAAAGGCAGGGATTGGCAGAGGGAATTAGAAACATACAGTGTGTGATGTGTGTGTGTCTGCATATGCTGTCTGTAAGAAACTCACTTCAAAGATAGCTATATAGGCTGCAAAATATATGAAGTAAACACTGATAGAACTGAAAGAAGAAAGACAAATCCTCAAATACTGGCAAATTCAACATCCGTCTTTCAACAATTGATAGACTTTCAGACAGAAAAATCCGTGAGCATACCAAAGAACTCAATAATGCCATTAATAAGCAGGATCTGATTGATACGTGTAAAATATTCCATCCAATAGCAGCAGAATACGCTGACTTTTTAAGTAACCATATATATCAAGACAGACCATACCTGGGACATAAAAAAACCACAACAGTCTTAAAAGAAGTGAAACCAGACAGAGTATATTCTCTGTCCATATGGAATTGAACTGGAAATTAATAACAGAAAGATAACAGGAAAATTTTCAAGCACTTGGAAACTAGAGAACACATGTTTAAATAATTCATGGATGGGTCAAAGAAGAAGTCTCAAAGGAAATTTAAAAATGCATGGAACTGAAGGGAAATGAAAATACAAAGTATCAAAATTTGTGAAACACAGCTAAGGCAGTGTTGACAGGGAAATTTATAGCATTAAACACATATATACAAAAAGAGGAAAAAATCTTGAATCAATAAATTAAAGCCCCCACCTTAAGAATGTAGAAGAACAAACTAAAGTCAAATCAAGGAGAAGAAGGGAAATAGCAAAGAGCAGAAATCACTGGTATTGAAAAAAGAAAAAATAAAATCAATGAAACAAAGAGCTGACTCTTTGAAAAGGTCAGTAAGATAAGCACTTTTAGTAAGACTGACACAGAAATAAAATCACAGAAATATCACAAATAACCAAGATCAGGAACCAAAGAGCAGATACTGCTACAGACTTTGCAGACATTAAAAGGAAAATCAAGGAATACTACAAGCAATTATACACACATATACATGACAACTGAGAATAAAGACCCATTCCTCAGAAAACACAAACTACCACAACTCACCCAATACGAAACAGGTAATTAGAATAGTCCTTCACTATTAAGAAAATCATGACATTTGTAATTTTGAAAGTAAATCACTTGGTTCAGATAGTTTCACTGGAAGATTCTACTGAACTTTCAGAGCTAGCACCAATTCTATACAATCTCTTCCAGTAAATAGAGGAAAAGGTAACACTTTCCGATTCATTTATGAAGCTAGGATCACCCTGATAACAAACCAAAACAAAAAGAGTACCAAAAAATAATTTGCAGACCAATATCCTTCATTAATATCATTTCAAAAATCCCTAACAAAATATTAGCATACAGAAACTGACAATATATGAAAAGAATTATACACTATTGATGTGGGAAACAAAGACAAAAGAAAATTAAATTCCCTTACTATCCATAGCCCACTGCCCAGGTCCTTGAAACAGGCAGAGTGAGAGTCCCCTATGAATTCAGCTGCCTCAATGTTAATACTTTGCTAAGGGAAAAAGGCCATCTTAGCCTACCCACAGGATCCTGTAAATCCACTTTAACATATAAAAATTCTTTTGGAAATTTCCTTTATATCTACCCCCAAGATACTTGCTGCAATCATCCCCCAAGCATGTGACCTACTGATATATATCTGAAGGGTCTCGTGACTAAGGTTTTATTAGATGGTAATAAATGACCTTTTCAAAACAATAGCTACCCCCCTCAAGGCCCTGGAAGCCTTGCTTCCAAATTCCTTAGAGACTTACCCTATCCCTAATCCCCTCCCCACTTGAAAGTATATAATAGGCCATTCCTCATATCCCCAGGGCAGCTCTTTCTGCCCATGGGCCCTGTTCTCTTGCTTTAATAAAAACCACCTTTTGCACCAAAGATGTCTCAAGAATTTTTTCTTGGCCTTCAGCTTCAAACCCTAACATCTTTCCTACATCACTATGATCAGTGCGGTTTATTCCCAGGATGCAAGGCTGGTTCCGTGTTTAAAAATCAATTAATTGATTAATTAACCATGTTTCTAGTTCCTGTATTTGCTACCTTGACATCTTGGGACTTCGGGATGAGAAAGGAACTTCCTTTTGGCTGATTCTTAGAGGACGGGGCTTGGCAGGAAACACTCCTTTCATATGCAAACTAACCAATCCACAACCCGTAGCCCCAACTGCCTCCTTTATCAGACTCTGACTCAGGGCCACTGTTCTTCTGCCCTAATCATCCCCACGGTCAGGTACTAGCCAACTAAAGACAGCTCCTAAATTCAGGAACCCACTGAAATTATTCAAACTAGCCTAAATACTAAACCTGCTTAGCCCTTTTTCCCGGTCTTGCTCATTTCTTCCTATGAATATCACAATTAAGACTCTTGCCACAGTTTTCTTCTCACTCCCTCTGCCTCCTGACTAACTACAAGTCTCCTTGTGCCCCTCCCATCATGGTTTGCCATACCTTTGCTTCTAGTGATCTGTAAATACAATGAATTTTTCCTTTCATGACAGTCATTTCCATGTCTCTGTGTCTTACCATACCTGATTAAAACAAATCCCAGTTGCCTTTACAACAGTAATCCATTGTTTTAACAGGCCGAAGAGGGAAAAAATCACATGATCCTATCAAGTGATGTAGAAAAAGAATTTGACAAAATTCAACAACCATTCATGATCAAAACTCTTGGAAAAATAGGACCCTTACTTGCACATAATATGATTATCTACATAAAAAATCTCAAGGAATCTATTTTTAAAAAGCCAGAAACCAATCCTCCTATAACTAATGAGTTCATTAACATTGCAAGGTACAATTTGTATTTTTAGGTACCAACAATAAACAGAAAGATGCCAAAATTTTAAAAATGCATTACTATTTACAATTGCTCCAAAAATTAAATACTTAAGTGTAAATCTGACAAAACATATCCATGATTTGTATGCTGAAAACTACACAATGCTGATGAAAGAAGTCAAAGATTTGAATAAATGAAGAGACCTATTATGTTGTGAATTGAAAGTAAACCTACTAAATATGTCAGTTCCCCTCAAATTGATAGATCTATCTGCATTATCTATCAAAAGCCAAGTGAGATTTTTTTTCTATAGACATCAACAGAAACATTCTAAAATTTATATGGAAAGGCATAGAACTTAACATAGCTGAAACAATTTTGAAAAGAAGAATAGAGTGGAAGAAATCATTCTACCAAATTCAAGGCTTATTATAGCTGTCATAATCAAGACTGTGTGGTATTGGGGGAGGGAAAAATGCATGGGTCATTGAAGCAGAATAGAGAACTCAGAAATAGATCCACACAAATATGCCCAACTGATTTTTGACTAAAATACAAAAGCTTTTCACAAGAGGAAGAAAGCTATTCAACAAACAGTGCTGGAGAAACTGGACTTCCATAGGCAAAATAAATGAACCTGACTTAACCTACACACCTCATACAGAAATTAACTGAAAATTCATCATGGGATTAAATGTAAAACATAAAACTATACAGTCTTAGAAAAATATTGGAGACAGTCTTTAGGACTAGACTAGACTAGACAGAGCTTTTAGACTTGACTCCAAAAGCATGATCCATAAAATGAAAATAATAATAAATTGGATATTGTCAAAATTAAAACTCTTGCTCTATAAAAGTTCATGTGAAACAGCTGAAAAGAGAAGCTACAGAGTGGGACAAAATATTTGCAAACGACTTATCTCACAAAGAGATAATATCTAGTATATATAATAAGGCTCAATCTCAACAGCAAAAAGGCAAACAGTGCAATTAAAATATGGGCAAAAGGCATGAAGGGACATTTTACTCAAGGAAATATACAGATGTCAAAGAAGCCTATGAAAAGTAGTTCCATATCATTAACCATTATTGAAATGCAAATTCAATGAGATATCACAATATAAATCTATCAGAATGTCTTTTAAAAATAAAAACACCAAATTCTGGCGAAGATGTGGAGAAACTAGATCACTTCCACATTGTAGGAATGTAAAATGGTAATAGTCACTCTGGAAAACACTTTGGCAGTTTTCTGAAACCCTAAACATAAAACTACCATATGACCCAGTAATTGCACTCTGGAACATTTATCCCAGAAAAGTAAAAACTTAGTCCACACAAAAACTGGCACATGGAAGTTTATAGCAGATGTATCTGTAATAGCCCCAAACTGGAAATAACATAGATCTTCAATGAGTGAATGGTTAAACGAATTAGTGCATTCATACCATGGAACACTACTTAGTAAGTAAAAGGAAGAATTACTGATATACACAATAATCTGGATAAATCTCTGCAGAATTTTTGCTATGTGAAAAAAGCCCATCCCGAAAGGTTACATACTGTATAATTCATTTCTATAACATTCTTGAAATGACAGGTTTATAGAAACAACAGATTAGGGGTTACCAGGGGTGAAGGAGTAGGTGAGGGTTAAAGGAAATGGGTATGGAAAAAGGAGATAACATGAGCAATCCTTGTGAAGATCAAAATGTTCTGTATCTTGACTGTATCAATGTCAATATCCTGGTTGTGATATTGCTGTATAATTTTGCAAGACACTACCAGTGGGGCAAACTCAATAAAGACTCTATGGGATCTCTCTGTATTATCTCTTAAACCTGCATGTGAATCTACAATTATTCCAAAATAAAAATTAAAGAATGTTGGGGTGCCTGGGTAGCTCAGTCATTAAGCGTCTGCCTTTGGCTCAGGTCATGACCCCAGAGTCCAGAGGTTGAGCCCAGAGTCCAGCTCCCTGCTCAGCGGGAAGCCTGCTTTTCCCTTGCCCACTCCCCCTACTTGTGTTCCCTCTCTTGCTGTCTCTCTCTGTCAAATAAACAAATAAAATCTTTAAAAATTTAAAATTAAAATTAAAGAATGTGTGATTATTGTGAACATTTCAAAACTCTCCCAAGTGGAAGGAGCCATTATAAAGTATAGTATAGGCATTTCTAAGGATGATCTTTTCTGCCTTACATGAAATGTCAAACAAAAAAATGTCGAAGAAAATTATAAGGCACAAGATACATCGCAGGACAGTCTAAGGGGCTCTTCTTTATTTTCCGCAGGGGTGGATTCTTGCAATCCACTAGGAATGTACTTTAATTTTTTTTTAATTAATTTTTTATTTTTTATAAACATATATTTTTATCCCCAGGGGTACAGGTCTGTGAATCACCAGGTTTACACACTTCTCAGCACTCACCAAAGCACATACCCTCCCCAATGTCCATAATCCCACCCCCTTCTCCCAAACCCCCTCCCCTCAGCAACCCTCAGTTTGTTTTGTGAGATTAAGAGTCACTTATGGTTTGTCTGTACTTTAATTTTTAATGGGTGCTTCGTTTGCACTTCATTTTCATACTGGCACTATTCAAGCCTCACTCGGCTGCCTTTTCTGGAGATTGACTGGGATTTAAGAGCAACATGACAGAGGAGAAACTATTTCCTCCCTCTTTCTTTGACAATCAGATACAGATGTTCCTGGTGGCAGTTGGCCGAGTTTCCTGCTGGATAATGAAGCACTTACTAGTGCCATTTTCTAAGATTTGTAATGCCTGCAGGCGAGCATACTTCATAACAGGGCTCAAAACCCATCTGACCTCAAAATCACTTTGTCCTGCAAAGCCTGGGGGCCTTTGCTCGCGAGGACAGCCCTCTCAAACTCTCAACCTTTCTCACCTCTTCTGCTGCCCTTCTGTGAAAAGTAGAACAGGACCACTTTAATTCACAAATAAATGACGCCCCTCGCCCGCATCTATTGAGAGTCCTCAAGAACCAAATGGAAAGAACAAAAAGGAAAGGATGAGACCACAAGCTGTCTCTCAGACCTTCTGCCTCCTTCCCTTTAGCAGCTCTGAGTGGTTTTCAGGACCTTGGCAGATGGTATCCACTCATTCATATAACCTCATGTATGTAGGTCTGCAGGCAACATCAAGACAGAAGCATGAAGTTGGCTTTAATGTATTCAGTTTATGCATGTCCTACTAATGACACTCATTTCCCACATCAAAGCGGACAGATAAAAACATTTTCAGCAGCATAAACGGGCTTCACTGATGCAAGAGAGCCTCCTAAAAATGCTATATTTCATGCTGATGGGTTTTTATTATACCACGTGGTAGTCATTAGTGTGAAAGTCACATATCCACCTATTTGCGAGGAAATGGAGAGCTCAGACCTTAGCAGTTATACACCAAATGCTTTCTGTATATCAGTAGCAAGCATGAGAGAGGAGAGAACATACTTATTAGCAAGGGTGCTGGCTGTGGACTTTTTCCCAATACGTGCTCCTAGAAGTCATTGTTGACTTCTGAGAGGCTGTACCGACCTGGTTTTCTCTTGAGGTTAGGGAGGGCTTGGGTTTTCTTAATGAAAGTTTGGATCAAGACAGGCTAGAGAATAAAGTTTTATCTGCAGGTCCTGTCCTGGAGAGGACTAGCAATTCTCCTAACCATAGTAAGTGAAGCTGGCCTTCTTTCAAACCGACCTGTCAGCAGATCAAGCTCAGAACCTTTCCTGGCTGCAACCTAACCAATATGCCTGCATGATCTCTTTCATCTTCAGTTCTGTTCAACAGTTCCACAAGTAGTTATCAGGCCCTTCTTTTCAGTAAAAGGTGCAGGGGTGCAGGGATATAGGAGACACACTTCTTGTGTTCAGCCAGTTTGTGGTCCATTGGAAGAGACAGGAAAATGACAATTCTTTTAGGAGAAGACACAGAATTTGAAGTTTAGGTTTTGTGTTCTTTCTCAAAGCAGAACTAATAAACAGCTCAGATAGTCAGAGTGAATATCAGGGGAAGGCTGGATGTCCTGCAGAGGCTGATACAAAAGATTATATAAAAGAGCTAACAGAAAATGTATGTGACTATGTTTGAGGGTCTTCAAGACTGTATTTGCCACCAGGAGTTCCTACATTTTACTTAGCATCACTGTGTTCTAAGAATAAACCTACGGATGATCTCTATTTTAAAACACAAAAACATAAGAGAAGGAGGGAGGGAAAGAAGGAAAGAAGAAAGAAGAGAGGGAAGGATGGAAGGAAAAGGAAAATGCCTCAAAAACCATTTTGTAGTGCGTACCTGTCAAATTTTTGCCAAGAAAACAGAAAGTGTGACTGTAAGTTTAAAGAATATCTTGACTACACTGGTTTCATCTTGTGCCTCATAGGAAAGCCTTTAGTAATAAGAAAACCAAGAAAATCGCCAATTATTTTTTTACCTTCCTACTTAATAGAGTTTTCCACATAGGAGGACTGTATCCTTCTTTGGCTCTGGCAATCTCATTGCTGCCCAAGCAAGATGAGCAAAGAGATGAGGATGAGTCCTGCCAGAGGAGGGAAGGAGCGGAATGCAAGCCCACCCAGCACAGTCACTCTTTTTTTTTTTTTTTCCAATTTATTTATTTTCAGAAAAACAGTATTCATTATTTTTGCACCACACCCAGTGCTCCATGCAATCCGTGCCCTCTATAATACCCACCACTTGGTACCCCAACCCCCCATCCCCCGCCCTTTCAAACCCCTCAGATTGTTTTTCAGAGTCCATAGTCTCTCGTGATTCACCTCCCCTTCCAATTTACCCCAACTCCCTTCTCCTCTCTAACACCCCTGTCCTCCATGTTATTTGTTATGCTCCACAAATAAGTGAAACCATATGATAATTGACTCTCTCTGCTTGACTTATTTCACTCAGCATAATCTCTTCCAGTCCTGTCCATGTTGCTCCAAAACTTGGGTATTCATCCTTTTTGATGGAGGCATAATACTCCATAGTGTATATGGACCACATCTTCCTTATCCGTTTGTCCGTTGAAGGGCATCTTGGTTCTTTCCATAGTTTGGCGACTGTGGCCATTGCTGCTATAAACATTGGGGTACAGATGGCCCTTCTTTTCACAGCATCTGTATCCTTGGGGTAAATACCCAGGAGTGCAATTGCAGGGTCATAGGGAAACTCTATTTTTAATTTCTTGAGGAATCTCCAAACTGTTCTCCAAAGAGGCTGCACCAACTTGCATTCCCACCAACAGAGTAAGAGGGTTCCCCTTTCTCCACATCCTCTCCAACACATGTTGTTTCCTGTTTTGTTAATTTTGGCCATTCTAACTGGTGTAAGGTGATATCTCAATGTGGTTTTAATTTGAATCTCCCTGAGGGATAATGATGATGAACATTTTTTCATGTGTCTGATAGCCATTTGTATGTCTTGATTGGAGAAGTGTCTGTTCATATCTTCTTCCCATTTTTTGATATGTTTGCCTGTTTCGTATGTGTTGAGTTTGAGGAGTTCATTATAGATCCTGGATATCAACCTTTTGTCTGTACTGTCATTTGCAAATATCTTCTCCCATTCCGTGGGTTGCCTCTTTGTTTTTTTGACTGTTTCCTTTGCTGTGCAGAAGCTTTGATTTTGATGAAGTCCCAAAAGTTTATTTTCGCTTTGTTTCCTTTGCCTTTGGAGACATATCTTGAAAGAAGTTGCTGTGGCTGATATCGAAGAGATTACTGCCTATGTTCTCCTCTAGGATTCTGATGGATTCCTGTCTCACGTTGAGGTCTTTTATCAGCACAGTCACTCTTGAGTCTGCAGCATTCAGCTCAAGCAATGGGAACTTAATTTGCCATAAAAATTACGTCCAGCTTCTCTAACCACAGTGAACTTTGAAAGGGTCTATATCTGACTATTAAATAGCAAATACATTGTGGTAGGTACACAATACTTCATCTTCAAGTTTCCCTCAGGGTCTCTAAGTGGTAAACAGATTATTGTTGTTCATTATTTAAAAGCCAATTCATGGAGAAACCCAGGTTGCTTGAATCACTGATTTGCATAGGAAATCAATGACAGAAGATACAGTATTTTTCACATGATTCTACCTGCCAAAAATCATGGTGTGTCTTAGAGAAAGAAGCATAGCGGAAATGACACAGAAATCATTCAAAGCAAAGTTTTCAGCTAATGGTAAGCCTTTAACCACACAAATGTCTTTGCTTTGTAACTAAGGTTGCAATAAGCAAGGATAATAAAATGTTAAAGTCTTAATAATTAACATTTAGGAGAAAACACTAAAATCAATAAAGGTAATTTAATAGCTAAGAATCGGGCATTGAGCATCTACCAAGAGCTTTTATATACGTTAACTCATATAACACTTTTGACAATATTATGTAGGTATTACAAGTGTATTATATTATGTATCATAGTGTACCAATTTTATAGATGAGGAAGCATAGCCTTCCTTACTTAGAGTAGTTAAGTGCTTTGCCAAGTTCACACATCAAGTAAGAGATTGAATGAATTTGAATCCAGACCTGTTCATTCTTATGATCAAAGCTTTTATTTCTCTGCTATAGGCTCATTTAAACTCTTTACATCAGCAAAATTTTGACTGCTAGCTATCTTCATGTGGGTTTTAAAGATGCATATGTTTACTAATTTGGGTAAGATTAATCAGATCAGTGAAACTGATTCTGCTGTTATTAAAACAGAATGAACAATATCTTAAAAAGGACTCTAGAAGTTTTAAAGATGAATCTGAATATCCTCATATTGATCCTGCCTTATTGGGGAACCTTGTACTTTTTATAGCATAGATATATTCATTTTAAAATGAGCTTATTCGGCAGGAAATTTGAATCAGCTAAAAATTTTCTTATATTGGTGCACATTCCATTTTCCAATCACTAAGTACACATATCAAAAACTTCTCCATATCAAAAACTACTGATGACACTTGCCAAAATAGCTAAAATCAAAAACATAAGGAACAACAAGTGTTGACAAGCATGTGGAGAAAAAACAGCCCTCTTGCACTTAGGCAAACTGGTGCATCCACTCTAAAACACAGTTTGTAGTTTCCTCAAAACATTAAAAAGAGAACTACCCTATGATCTAGTAATCATATGAATGGCTATTTACCCCCCAAATACAAAAACACTAATTCAAGAGGCTACATGCACCCTGATGTCTATTGAAACACTATTGAAAACAGCCAAGTTATGGAAACAACCCAAGTGTCTGATTGATAAATGAATAAAGAAGATGAATATATATGTACATATATATACATAGTGGAATATTACTCAGCCATAAAAAACTCCACGAAATCTTGCCATTTATAATGACATGGATGGAGCTAAAGAGTGAGAGAAATGTCAGTCAAAGAAAGACAAATGCCAATTCATTTCAATCACATGTGGAATTTAAGAAACAAAACAAACAAGCAAGGGAAAAGAGAGAGACAAACCAAGAAATAGACTCTTAACTGTAGTGAATGAACTGACTCTTAAATAGACTCGTAACTATAATGAAGGACCCAGAGGGGAGGTGGCGGGGGATGGGGGATGGGTGAAATACGTGATGGAGATTAAGAAACGCACTTTTTGGGGTGACTGGGTGGCTCAGTAGTTAAGCATCTGCCTTCAGCTTAGCTCATGATCCCAGGGTCCCGGAATCGAGGCCCACATCGGGCTCCCTGATCGGCAGGAAGTCTGCTTTTCCCTCTCCCACTCCCCCTGCTTGTGTTCCTTCTCTCGCTCTTCCTTTTTTTCAAAAAAAGGAAGAAATACGCTTGTTGTGATGAGCATTGGGTGATGTGTGGAAGTGTTGAATCACTATATCGTACACCTGAAACTATTATAACAATGTATGTTAACTGTACTGGAGTTATAATTAAATTAAATTTTAATTTTAAAAAACTACCAATAATGCCAATTAAAATAAATATACCAATAAAATAAACAGTGCTAGGGTTCTGTCGGGACAGGCTTAGGCAATTTATAAAATTGGTGGTACTCCTTCTTTCTTCTTGTAATGGAGTTGGTACAGCTCATCAGTAACTTGGTCTCCTCTGCCTGGGATCCCGGCTAACCTACATTTCCCAGCCCCCTTGTTACGAGGTGACACATAGGACTATTTCTGGAGTATGGAATGGAGTAGAGGGAAGATCCACTACTTTCAGTCCCAAACATAAAATAGCTGTGAATCTTGCATGATCTTTCTCTCTTTTCCACATGGCTGGAAGTGAAGGGCTCTGGGGCTCTAGAAGATAAGGGGGCCCCACAGTGCAGGAAGCCACATATTGGAGGTGAGATCCAAGTCCGGGAGGGCTGCCTAACCAGGGACAGCAGTAAAGCATTTTGTGGGAATGAGAAAGAAAAACTTTAGTTTTGTTAGTAAAATTAGGCACAGCATAGCTTATCCTGCTCTGACAAGCTCAGACATTAACAATGAAAGGTAGGGGACCTCTGAGCTCTGGACAGGACTTGGGAGTTACCAGCTTGTAGATGATATTTAAAACAGTGAATTTGGGGGTGCCTGGGTGGCACAATCAGTTAAGCGACCGACTTTTGGTTTTGTCTCAGGTCATGACTTCAGGGTCTTGAGATCAAGCACCACATCAGGTTCTGTGCTCAGCATAGAGTCTGCTTAAGACTGTCTGCCCCTCCTGCTCATTCTCTCTCTCTCAAATAAAATAATCTTAAAAAAAAAAAAAATAGAACCAGGAATTTTGTCAGGTTACCCAGGAAGAGAGTGAAGATGAAGCAAACACTGGGCCCTCAGTATTGTCTAGTTTAGAAGCCAGAAACATGAGGAGAACCTAGGATGGGTGTGTGAAGTGTGGCCAGTCAGGGAGGAAAGATGGCCGCGTCCTGGAGGCCAAGGAGCATTTTCAAACTACCTCAATATTTTCACGGTTGACAAAGCATTCAATGGTGTCAAATTCTTCTGAGAGGCTGAGTAACATGAAGGCTGAGAAATGTCCCTTGAATGTGGTGATTGTGAAGGTCCCTCCCTTTAAGGATCTTCCTTTCTAGCTGGGAGGGAGACAGAGTAATCAACACCACCACAATACAAACTAGAAGGTGCTCCATTGGAAATCAAACAGGGAAGAAGGCTGGGGAATGTTGACCAAAGTTCCTGAATTTTAAAAGGTCAGAACAAGCCCTTCTGAGAAAGTAACCTGAGAGTAAAGCCAAGGCCTATGTGGGAAACCAGCCGAGTGGCTGCCCGTGGCTAGTATTTCAGGCAAAGGGAACAAATGTAAAAATCCAGTGGTGGGAGCATCTCTGTCATGGCTGAAGAAAGGGATCAGTTAAATCCGCGTTTCCCAGAGTAAGCACGGCAGAATATTAATTCTGAAGCGTCTTCCCCTACAAAACAGAATTTCAACTTAACCACTGCACACTCAGCCCTCTCTTAGGAGGTACGGGGACGCATCTTTCGAGTTAATTAAAACCTTTGAAAAAGTCCGGTAGCAAAGAAACCAATGGAACTTTGTTTAACTCCTGGTTTCCTATGCGTTTCTACCTTTGGGGGGGAGTTTATCTATTAACCAAATTCATATTCTGGGAAATCCACAAGGGGAATTTCTGGACTTAAGCTGTCTTGTAAGCCAGAAAACAACGTACTTCAGGTGTCAGACCTGTCAGATTTGAGTCAGCATGTGACAGTTTAAATATCATCAGATACTATTTTAAACAAATCTATTATGAAACCGTTAAGAGTTGTTGGGAGCAAGTACGTGATTTCAAGAAATTATTTTGTCTCCTTTTTAAAGTTAGAACTGCATTTTAGTCATTTGAAAAGCTATCGTGTTCCTCTTTCAACCAGCTTGCTCCTGGGCTCCAGAAAGAAAGGCCGCCGATTTCTGGTTCTAACCCAGGAAGACAGGGGAACAAAGTCTCCTCCTGAAGAAGCTGTTTTTCCACTCCGATTGTTTGATCCCCATCTCAGGAAAGAACTGCACCAACCATTAGAGTTTAAAAGGCACTGAGACTGTCTGAGGTTAGGCTGGAGGGTAATCTTTTCTTTAAATGGGAACATATCGAGCACAGAGTTGGTGTCGTCTTGAGAGTAGGACTCTGACCATAGCGGAGCCAAAGAGATGGCTGGCAGGTCACTGTGACCCAGAAGCCTGGGAAAGAGCCAGGCGGGACCTGAACAAAGCTTCCTATTGAGTCCAAACTCATTTCCTACATGCAGAAAATACTGCCTTTTACTGCCAACATCGGAGTTTGCTGCTTTGCTGAGTGAAAAACAAAAACAAAAACAAAGCATGCTTTGAACTTAGAGGGCAAAAAAGTGGACCTTTGGGGCCATTTTATTTCCCTTTCTTTGAAAAACTATCTCATACACCTCTTCTTTTTGCTCACCTGTCTGCCATGCTGAATGGGGCCTATATGGACTTGTAACCACTTATTCCAATTCCCAAAGAAAATTCTCACTAAATCACACCACAGCCATCTAAATGGTTCCATGAAATTTAATGTTTGATTTCAACATCTCTAGAGATCTGATGCATTAATATACTTTTGATTCATAAAGGCATCTGCAAAAGAGTTCTGACAGGTATGTAGACTTTACAACAGTCTTTATACATTTATTTATGTATTGGTTTGGTCTGAGTGCTGTTTTAAGGGCACAGCTTTCAAAGTACAATCTGCTCCTTAAGAATTGTTGGCCATTATAAATATTTGAGTAATTTTTTTCATGGAAAGAAAGCTTACATTGATAGTTTAAAAGCCAGTAGCACTTGTCAAGTTTTAAATTCTACTGTTCGTGCTTTTAACTCAGCTTTGAGAATTTTGAGAATTTAATGACCAAGAAGGTTATTAGTAATAAAATTAGGTATTTTCTATTAGACAGAATTTACCACCCTCATTATAATATGCCTTGGGAAAAATGTCTTTCCTGTTTTTTATTAGTAAGACATATTCTTATAAGTATTTTATACTTTATGCTAGCAAGAAACACTATACTTATTGAAAGATTACAGATTAGAATCTTCCAGAGTTCACTTATGTCTTCAAGAAAATGCTTCCTGATATGACATCGTGTGTGCACACACACACACACATACAATCTGCAGGTTAATATCATCAAGGCTCACAATCAGGGATTCCTGATAATCAGGGAGCATCTCAATCAGTTCCAAGGGGAAGATAGTCTTTTGACACAGTGCAGTCAAACCTTCTGTCTTGGCTACATGCCTATCATGGAGTTCTTACTTAAGAAATGAGAAATCCACTGCTTGAGGGGAAAGACTCTCAAACAATATATCATGCTTCTAGGAATCTTTTTCAGAATATTATCATGCTATCCTAATAACGCAGGATATTAAGTCAGGATAAACATTTTTATTTTACTTTCTCTTCTCCTCTTACACCCTCCCCCATAACACAAGTCTACAACACACATGTGCACACCACGTGCCCCTGACCCCAGCACACAGTTGATATATGTCTGTTTTTTTGGTTTCCTCTTCCTTTGCTATCTCGAAGGCATCCCAATTTTAGGATTGAGTGCATTCAAATTTATAAACAAAAATAATTCAAAAGTTGGATTTTTCTGCAGGTGAGTCAGCTGGGACTTAGGGGGTCTGTTCCCTGAGGGGTTCAAGGAAATCAGTACCCCTTCTGGAACTGGCAAATGCGTCACTAAAAAATCATCCCTTTGTCACAGAGCTGTATCTCCTGGTAGAAAAAAGACACCATGGCTGGAGTAACATCTCAGTTCTTTTCCCTTCGTTATTTCCTGGGAACGGATTTGGAGCGGTCTCTGTGCTTATTTTGTGTCCCTTTGTGTGCTGGTTGGGGGTGGGGGAAGAAAGTGCATGTTGGTAGCAAGAGGATATTTGTAGGGCTGAGAAGAAAGCTGCCATGAAATGTAGAAAAACATGCACTGCAACCTCTCCCTGCACCAGCGCTCGCGCTGTCTCTCTAGTTTCCAACGGGACACATGTGTGGACCCTTCTGGGAGTGCAGCAGTGTGTTTCAGGTGCAGTGGAGTCAGTGGAAACTGTGGTCAGTGAGTTGAGGTTCAGAAGCAGCCTATAGGGCAGCTTTAGGCAAGTTACTTAATCTCTCTGGGCTCAGTTGGCTCCTGGTCAAATTCTGTAAACAGTTGTGAGTCTTCTGTAGATCGGTGGAGATAACCCACAGCATGAGGCAATTGGAATACGCCCAGCATGGTCCTCTTTGGAGCCTTCCCTCATGATTCCACTCCCTGTGGTAGTACCTGCGGACGTGCCCAGGCTGTTTCTGAACCACCACAACTGTGTCTCATTCATAGCCTTCCTTTTTCCGGATTTGTCAGTCATCTATGGGGATTGTGCACACCCTGGGGTTATTTACCCCAGGGTGGGTCCATCACTACACCTCCCCTGATCTGGGCTGCTGTGCAGGCTTCAACCCTGCTCCTGGCCTCAACTCCCAGGCTCCTTTTCGGCCAATGGGAACTCTTGGTAGAAACTCTGAGGTGGGGTGAGATGAAACACCAGCACATTTCTCTCAGGTGCCACCCCCAGGGTCTCTGCCTTCCTCAAGACAGGCCCGTGTGGTTCTGGGCCTTGGGTCCCACAGACCCTTTCTCTCTTAGCCTCAGTAGGTCTCTGCTTCCGATTCTTGCCGGCCTCTCACTTGCTTCACCATCCCTGTTTGGCTTCTCAGATTTAACATCACCTGTAAGGTGTAGTCAATTCCTTATGTTAAATTAAGTTACCTTGGTTTTAAATATTTATGGTGGATTCTGTTTTCCTGGTTGGACCCTGACTGGTCCATGGATTCCGTGTTAGTGGCGTTACTAAATGTTAGCCTCTGAGCTGGACATTCACACTATGGGATTTCAAAGTAATGGGTCCTTAGATTTTTTAGGTAAATGGAGTTAAACCATCACGAGGTCAAGTTAGCTTCAGGAAACTGCGGAATATAGCTGTCCACGTAAACACAGAAGACACAGCAGGACCTCTGTTAACCCTGGCCACAGACTGAGTTGATAAAGGGAGTTGAAACTACTGAAGGAAGGACCAGCAAGAATCTTGGTGATCAGGAATGCCATGTCCCAGTAAGGCTGAGAGCAGGAGACCCTTTCTTAAGGCATGTAACTATTATTCCATGTTAGGCAAAGGGGTGGGATACCCCAGCAAGTTTAGGGTAAGTGGTCATAAGCAACTTCTCTTGCCTGCTGCTGTTTGCATCACAACATCTAGTGGGGTGCCCCAAGATGGTGAGGAAGGTAGGTTCTCTCCATTTCATAATCTTATTGTACTTGTAACAGGGAAAAAAATTACTGTCGGAGTATTCCTAGTCATCAACCATATAAATCCTTTTCACTGCTCCCCTCATCCCACTTCTAACCCACTTCTAGAAAGGAAACATTCCCCTGTTTGTTGGGTTGGTTCTAGGCTCTTTTTTTGCAATGCACACTTGGGTTGATGAGTAAAAGAGAAGGAATAAAAGAAGGCAGAGAGGCTGAGTGAGTATGCCACCAAAGGAAAGGCAAGGGGGAGATATCCAGAAAGCAGGTGCCCATTGTGCATGGGGAGAAACAGGAATTGAAGGAAGGGGAAGATGGAGGGGCAAAGAAAGGACCTTTTTTGAGGTGTCAGTTGAATGTGACTTTTATCTCCCTTAAAGCTATTTATTTTTTTAATGGTTTATTTGAGAGAGAGATAACATGTGCACACAAGCAGGGGGAACGGGAGAGGGAGAAGCAGGCTCCCCACTGAGCAGGGAGCCTGGATGCAGGGCTCCATCCCAGGCCCCTGAGATCACCACCTGAGCTGAAGGCAGACGCTTAGCCACTGAGCCACCCAGGTTCCCCATCCTTTAAAGCTCTTTAAAAGACACAAATAAAAATAAGTTGTACTTTAAAATGAGTTTTAGTGGTTAAATTGTACTTTTAAAAAATGTTTTATTTTTGCCACACTGCATGGGTATCTGAAGTTTATTTGGTTTCCATGTTGTTTGTTGTGCGTCATTGGAACCCTAAAGGATGGTACCTTATTCTCTCATTGTTCGAGATGTGTGCGCGTTGTCTTTTAGCAAGTCAGAAAGCTGCTGACAATTGCATTTTTAATTTATGTGTTCATATGAAAAATATTGGTTGAGGGCCTGCTGTGTACCAGGCTCTGTGTAAAACTCCATTCTGTCCTTGAGAAACTCAAAGTCTGGGGAGAGGCCAATGTCATGTGGGGGATGAGGACCCAAGGCTAGCAGAGAGGAGGCGTGCTGTTTTCAAACACCTAACACAGAGCCGGGCACACAGTAGGTGCTCAAATATGGAGTGAATTCAATAAGGGAGGGTGCAGGGCCTGTGAACCAAATGCAGGGATGTAGCAATACCAGTCAGCAGGGGGCTCGCTCTCTCTTATAGAATGGGAGTGAGGAGAAAAGGTGGCTCAACCAATGGCTTTCTGTCTGATAGCTAAACCAGTTCCATCAATTGTCATGTATTAAGGGCAGGAGGACCTACTACCCTGTGACAGAACAGGGGTGGGACAGGGATACACCGCCCTCTCTTCTCAAGGCAACCTTGTTCTATTTGGGAAGACAAGACAAACGCAGGATACACAGAGCAAATATTATGTCCCTGTACAACGAAGCATAAACTCGCAAGCTCGACGTGCTTGTGTATTATGGGAATTGTCTCTCAGGGAAGCTTTGCCTCCATCGGAGAATTCATACAACAGAAATAAATGCCCACAAGAATGTTTTGGGGACACTAAGGGGACACCACAGACTGCCTGGGAGAAGGCGTGTGCTGGAATGACGCACGTGTAGGAGTGACAGATTGGTGTTTATGAGCCGACAACCCTGGTTGGGTTTCCCCTGGAAGAATGCAAGAGAAACAGAGTGTGTGATGGAAGGAGGCCAAACTTCCTCCCGTACACACCGCGCGGTCTCCGGATTGAAGCCCAGGGTCTAACTCCAAGCAAACTTGTAAAAATATGTTCACAGCTCTGTATGGCCAGAGATACCAAATGATGGCATTCCAACAACCTAAAATTCTAACTTCATACAAAAGTCGTGTTCTATCTGACCTTCCAGCAATCAAGCAACACAAGGGTGGGTCTTGTGTCCTCTGAGCTTCTCTCAAAAAAGAACCACATCTAATGGGCTGACCTACCTACCGTCTTCCACACTTATACCCTGGACAGTATTCAGTAAATATTTGTATAGCAAATGAATAAGAGAATGGCATAGAAGCATAGACATATAACACTAGAGAGTCCACTCCCTATTCTAATTAGGAAAACTTTATACCCATCCTTTAAGGTGATTTTTTTTTTTTTTTAAACAGTTGAAATGAAGCTACATGGGCTCAGCAGATTGCTAGTGGATACCGAGAGTTTCTACTGGGGACCATGAAAATGTTCTGAAGTTAAATAGTGGTGACAGTGGCCCAACTCTCTGAATATAATACAACTCACTGAAGAGTGCACTTTAAAAGCATGAATTTTGCAGTATGTGTATTATATTTCAATAAAGCTGTTGTTTTTTAAAATCACAGTTGAGATTCAGTCTTGATACACTATCATGCTAGAATCCAAATACAGCTCATTGTGCATAGTGTAACACATTAATCTTATTCTTGGAAACGAGGAGACTGACATCCCAACCCAATGAAAATTATGACCTTACATAGAGGAAAAAATTATTCTTTTGAAATATGAAACCACTTTGAACAGAAGACCAACATGCAAATGAGCAGGGGCTCAGTAACCTAGAGCTGAAAATATTTTGTTTGTGGATCAGAGAATTGGTAGCTTGCCTATTGATTCATTTGGTTGTTCATCCAACAAACATTTATTAAGAAATCTGAGTAGCAATATTTTTCTAAGGTCCTAAAGAGCTGTCTCATCCCTGGGCTGAATCATCGAGCACTAGAAAGGTTTGCAATTCCCTAAGACCACTTGAATGTGCTACATACTGGATGTATTTTCTACAATAGCGAGACTCTGGGGCTCTCTCAGATGAAAACTGGAACAGAAAGTTAGGCAACTCTAGAAGAAGTGGGTTCATATTGACCACAAATACTGATACTCTTATAAACAGAAAAATGAAAGTTCTTCTCTAGATATAGCGACCTCTTCCCAACATTTATGGCCCACCATGACACCAGTTCTCTATCCATCTGGAACCCACAGGAAACTTTAACAGACTACAGCTGTCCATTCTTATAAGCCTGCACTGTCCAGGGTGGCCACCACTAGGCATCTAAGGTTATGAACACTTGAAATGTATCTTGTCCAAATTGGGGTGTGCTGTCAGCGTACAATACTCACCAAATGCTGAAGCCTTAGTACAAAGAATTTAAAACATCCCTTTAATATTTTAAAATCTGTATTATAGGTTGACATGACACTATATTTTAGATATATTGGGTGCGATAAAATATGTCACCCCTCCCAGATGCCGCTATTCTTCCCCAGAGGATAAACGATAAAGGGACTCAGTTAATGAGAGCGCCGCCTTGGGAAGGTGACAAAGAATGGAATCAAAGGAGGTGAAGAGAGAGGCATGGCAAGCACTGCTTACTAAATTTTTACACCTGCGGTCATAAGTGTGTGGAAATTATGAGAATTAGGTTTATCACGTTACTCTAAAAGCTGGCTCAACCCTTCCGTCGCTCTGAAATATTGACCGTTTTAGAACCAAGAACTCTTTCTTGAAGGGGAATCCCAGCTGACCACAGGCAGGTCGTGCAGCTGGACCTGAAAAAGTAGACTGTGCACAGAAGCTGACGTTAATTGCTACCATGCAGGCACATGGGATGGTTAGAGCGTTGAATCGGATGCAGAGGGAGCATCAAAAACTGCTGGAGCTCTTTACCCAGATATAAGTAGTCATTTTCAAACTAGATATTTTTAATTTTAGTTTTAGGGTTTTTTTTTTTTGTTGTTGTTGTTTTGTTTTTTAAGAGAGAGGAAGAGTGCGATACGCCCCCGTGAGCAGGGAGGGAAGAGGCAGAGGGAGGGGGAGAATCCCAAGCAGGTTCCACACCCCGCACAGAGCCCAGTACAGGACTTGATCTCACAACCCCGACATCACGACTTGAGCCAAAATCAACAGTCCAGCGCTTAACTGACTGAGCCACCTGGGTGTTTTTAAAGATTTTAATCTCCATATGGATCAAGAGCTCATAGCAAGGAGAAAGAGATAAGGGCATTGGCACTGCATGAAATGGAGGGATGTAATTTTCAGGACATGTTCTGTGTGCAGTCCCACTATGTGAACAGTCCCAACTGAAAAGAACGTAAATCTTGCAGAAAAACTCACATGGACTTCAAGCTCTCAGCCATTAATCCTGCAATGAGATCCCACAGCACCAGGGTAGGGTTATTAGAGATACGAAGATGAAATGACTGGGTAGCCTTCTGGGAGAGAGTATAGTTTGGTAGGGGAAGGGCACAAGAAAACAAGTAATGAAAGCAAAGACATATGTGCTGTAATTGTGTTATTTGATTACTAGCAAATATAGGAGAACACGCTTCATTTAACAAGTAATTGAAGACAAGTGTACATAGACTACTACTGGCTTAACAAAGCTACTGCTGCTGCACAACAATAAATACATTATCTGCTAATTATCTGAGTTATGGAAGTTAGTCCAATGGTGTGTATATATTTGTGTCTATGGCTCTTTGCTACCGGAGATGTAGGACAAGCTAATTAGGACTGGGTCTTTTGTTTTCATTCTCTATGCCATTTGCTCAGGAAATTCTATGCTTTGCTCACAACTCTTGGTGCCCTAGAAGCTTTGTCCTTCAGGAAGAAGAAAACCTTTGTGAAGTTCAAGTTTTCACGGAGAGGCACTAATGATGATAAAATAATGACCAAGTATTTGGGAAAACAAATGAATTATTACAGCTGACAACTTTGGGGAAAGAAACATGAGCTAACTGATGAATTCTCTAATGAGTTCTCTGTAATATAGAGTGTCTGTGTATAGCGTCTGTGTATAGGGTGACCTTATATATTGTGTGTGTGTGTGCATGCATGTGAGCATGCACACACTCAAGGGAGGAGAGATGTGGATAGATGGAGATGGTCTGCATTCTGGAGTCTCACAGAATAATCTTAAAAATCATTGATAAATCTTTCCAAATCTCTGTGGCCACTCTCGATTTGTGAATTAGACACCTTTGCTACTTACCAAAAAATCGGTGTTCTCATATTTGTAAATTAACCATTTTAATCTTTTGATCATTGCTCAAGTTACATTCCCACCTCAGTTCAGTCTACTTTCATTTGAGAGACACTTTGGTCAAACATAGTTTAAGTAGTAGAAAGGGAATATTCTGGTCCTTTTTGGAAGATGCAACCGTGAGCAATTATTTGGAATCCCTTTACTCCTTTACCAGTTGCTAGTAAGAAGCAAGAAAAAAAAAAGAGGGCATAGTTGAAACCTCCCTGAACAACATTTTAAGGATATCTAGATAAGACAAATTCTTAAAAAAAAAAAAAAAACTAAAAAGGAAATTCTATTCAACTAGGCAAGGAAACTATTACCCATTGGATTATTAGATACAAGGTTTTGCTTCTGTGTATGTGTTTTAGTGGCAAATAAATAGACTTTACAGAATGCTAAAAATCTATATAAAATCTATGTGGGAAGCATACATATGCTCATTTTGCAGAACTTGGAGCATAGATATGTTGTCAATTTTTCCTATACAGGTTTATAATTGTACACTTATTTTTTGGCATATCTTTGGCCAGATTTAGGACACAGTCCTCATTACTAGTCATTCTCTTATTGAAAAACCTTCCTAAGTGCAATTACATAACACCACACAGATAACATTTTGGAGGATATTTATAATTAGGTGAGAAATGAAAACAGGTGTCCCTTGCAGGGAGAAATCCCTACGGTATATTCTCTATGCATGTCCTGCCCTAGAAAAGATGTAAAAGTCATAATGAATTTGTTTTGAGGAAGCTAATGAACATCCTTAGTTATGTGCTCTGTGAATTAGGTAATTTTCTATATGGCCTGGCTTTAAGAATATTTTCATTTTTAGTATTACTAAATCCTGCTAAAGGTAAAGAGGTTAACCATTTACTTAACGTGAGTTTTAGGATTGCATGAGCTAATTAAGGAATAAGTGCCTGGTTCTGATGCCACAGCCTGGGAGAGGGAGGAGAAGGAAGATGAACCAGTGGCTCACGTGGCCTATCTACAGGGCAGGGCCAGAGAAGGAAAATTCAGGATATAGGGCACATTTTGCTCATTCTGGTAAATCTTAAATATTCATTTTGCTCCCAGTAGTTTCCCATTAAGAACAAATCAGTGGATACTAGAGGCTATTATTGGTCAGTTCGTCATCCAAGAGAGCTCACTCCTGGTCACCCATCTATTGTCAGCCCTCCTAAGAGAGTATTTCCAGTTGGAGGACACTCCCACCCCCGACCTTGGACCGGGCTGAAGGACAGGGTGATGGGTGGTTGGGGCCGCTTCTCCCTCTGTCTTCTTTGACCTCTGCCCCTATAAATAAGCCTCTTTTCCTTCTTTAAATATCTCCTGTTGTTTCAACTAACTCATGAGTAGACTAAGAAATATTGTTGGTAAGCAGGTTTCCTTAGCTTTTATTCTTTTAGTCTTCCAGAACACACACTCCTGATGATGGGTTTTAAAGATGCTTTCCAGTTTTGAAGAGTCATTGTAGCATTGTCCCTGTGTTTTATTTTGACCCCATCCCTTGTTTTCCTCTATAGCCTAGCTAACCCTATTCAAGTTATAGAAGGTTCCAGATGGGAACTTTGGCAGTTTGAAGAGTAGATGCTGGTATAGAATTTTTTCTTTTAAAGAGTTTACTTATTTATTTATGTATTTGAGAGAGAAAGAGAGAGCATGAGTGGGAGGGAGAGGGGAAGAAGGAGAGAGGGAAGCAGACTCCCTGCTGAGCAGGGAGCCCGAGGTGGGGCTTGATCCCAGGACCCTGAGATTATGACCTGAGCCAAAGGCAGTTACTTAACCAGCTAAGCCCCCCAGGCGCCCCAGTGCTGGGTATACATTAGGCTTTTAAAAGAAAAAAGTGGAAGCAATTAACAAAAACAACTAAGACAAATAGCAAGAATGCTTATTAAAGGAGAATTTTTTTACTACACCAAATTACACGTATGTATTTTCCTCTTCATACTGAATATAATCTCTAGTTACATATTTCTTTGTTCTCTGTTTTCTCCTCAGAACCCCAGTCCCATGACTCAGTGATCACATTTGCTCTGCATACTGCAAATCCAGCACCCAGCTCAGCGTCTGGCATGTGGAAGGGGCTTGGTGAGCAGCCAGCGAGTGAATAAATTGATGTTATGTTAGTGGATGTGTCATCTTCTGTTTCACATACATATGTGGATTTCCATTTCCTTTTCTTCAGACAATTAAAAAATCCTTAAGGCTTTCTATTCCTTGGTTCAAATTAGAAAGTTGAACACAATCTACTCTATTTTTAAGGCTACATGGAAATGCTCTTAAAAAAAAAGAAAAGAAAAGAAAAGAAACTAAGCTGGCAAAAAAGAATCACACACTCAACACCGGAGTGGAATCATCTGGTCCACACTATTTCCCAAGCAAGAAATGCCTCTTTTCGTTATTTGAATGCTGTTTCTTGACTAAGGCTCACCATTTTTATTCATGGGTCTGGTCTTTCAATCTGTGTGTTCACAGCAGGAAGCTCCACTGTGAGATCCTCACCCCATGAAGGAGTCTACCTTAGCTGTGTGCTTCCATTTCATTCCAGAACAAAGGCATTCTAGCATGACCACAGAGGAATAAAATAACATTTGGTTGTCTCTTCACATTTAACAGCAAAAACGCACTTCTGCTATGAAGAGCCAGCAATAACATCTCCTACTGTCTTGTTTCCAGAGAAAGAAATGGAAATGGACCAGGGGCTGTGGAATTGGTCCTGTAATGGACGGGAACATTTGGCAGCTTGTTCTGCTGGATACTACCCAACCAGAGCTGGGCTCACCTGCTGAGTGCCTAGGAATGATTACAGGTTGGTAATCAGAGGTTGAGAAACTTAAGGCCTTTTTATAGTCTTAGGGTGTTATAATTAGCTCAAACCAGAGCCCCTCCCAACTCCCAATTCCACTCAGTAGTGTTTAGAATTGCTTTCATCAGAATCAGCCAACTATGGGCTATCCTGTCTGTGGAGGATGGCTCTGCCCCTGTAAGAAACAGCCCAAATATTTCCTGCTAACTCTAAGAAGACCAGAGCAGGTTCTCAACTCTGGCATTAAGATTGCTTCATCTCTCTCTTTGTTCCAAGGAATATGGCTTTACACCACCCTTTCCCCATGCCTTGCTTGCTTGCTGCCCTGGCACCATTACCATTTCCCGGATGTTAAACAGAGAGTGATGCTCCTGGTGACATAGCTACGTATCCACAGGTCTTTGCACACTGCTCGAGCACTGGCACCAGATGGGGGCCATTGTGGGGCTGAGTCCTAGGGTCCTGTCAGCTATTTTTCATATTCTGCCTCAGAATAGAATTTGCATCCCAGCCAAAACACCATCGGCCTCAAACAAAAAAGCAAAACAACCCTATATTCAATGCTAGTTTTAATTTCTATTTTTCTTAACTTGTCTACCCTATTGTATATGATGTTCAGTATTAAATATATAGATAAATTAATGATTAGTATGCCTAATTCTAAATGAACAACAGTGATTTTTGGAAAAGGTTTTTTTTTTTTTTTTTCAGGCCTTCATTGGGTGTTTACCATGTACCAGCCCCTCTGCTACATGCTTTTCTAAGCTTATCAGTTAAATCTCATAATAATCTTACAAAAGATTTTATCCTTTGTTCCATTTTAGTCATTGTCTAGAGATGTTAACTAACTTACCTTATGGCCCATACCACCAATACACTTTGGGGTCAGAATCTGACTCCAGGCAATTCAACTCCAGAGTTCCTATACTGAATACAAATTCCAGCAATTTATTGAAATATATTAGATATATATTATGAATAGATTAGATTAGATTAGATATATTAGAAATAATCAGATTTGGAGGTTCCGGACATGCGTAAATAACAGATAGGTGACTTGTCTATTACCTCAGTGAGTCAACAGGCTTAGCATGGTTATTTAGCGTGACTAATGGATAAGTAACAAGTAACAAGGGGTTAGGAAATTATTCTTAGAAACCCTAGAAGTCTGTCTTGAGCCCTTTGGACATTATATCTTTAACTAGTGGTATGCAACAAAGTAGTTAAGTTCACGTGCAAAGTCCAGAAGCTTCTAGAATCAGCAAATTATGCCCGAAAAGCCCGAGAGTCTATGGAGACATTAAGAAAGATGAAGTGTATAACTAAGGCATGCAGCTCTGCGAGTCAGCTGCTTCCAGAGGAAGTATTCCCTGAGGAAGTTCCAAAGAATTATGTTAAGCTGTATTAATGTAAGAGGGTAAGAGAGAAGCCTGATTTCCAATTCAGCTTTGGAGTTCCCTTGGCTGGTGAAACAATTACAGGTCCCTTGCGATCAGCCTTCAGCGTGTCAGCATTTTTTTTTTCATTGCTTATTCAAATACATCCCTAAATCTCTTAGAGAAAATTCCCTGTTTCCCCTCATTATTTTCTTCTTTATTTTTATTGTAACACATCTTAAAGAGAGGTCCTGATTTGTAGCTCCTTCTTAAATACATGCATCCGTTCATTAATTCTTCTGATATTCTTCTGATATAATTCACCTCCTCCCACATTTATTGGTCAGCTACTCTATATCAGGCTTGGTCCTGGCGACAAACCTGGACAAAGTGTCCCTGGTGTTCTTCCTCCTCAGCCCTGGGCCCTTGTATGGCTCCCACTCTCTATAGCCTGGCAGATAAGTCAACTCTACATTCTATGCAACAAAGTTACCAACTTCATTTGTGTTCAATAAACTCAACTATTCCTCGACATGATTGATTCTTTACTGACGTAGGATGAAGAGGAGGCCCAGTGGTGACTATAGCTTACCAGGCTTTTTCATCAATCTCATTTCATTTTTTCTCAAAACAACAACATATTGAGCGGGGGAGGGGAATCTAGTTGTAGAATATAATATAAATAAATTTAGGTACAAATAAAATTCCTCATTATTTATTTGTGTTTGTATGGACAAGGAGAAAGGGAAGGAGGGATGAACTTTTGACTGTGTGCATTGCCAGTATTGGGGGCAGGGAGGAGGGGAGGGATAAAGGGAGAAATCATTTTCACTTTATACAGTTTTGTTTAGTTTTGTTAGCCCTTGTTTTATCAGGCAAAATAAGCACGCATTACTTTTGTAGTTTGAAAAGTATCAAAAAATTTTTACACCTAAAAAGTAAACAGAAAAATAAAATAACTATGAGGTTGAGATTAACAATTCCTCATTTTTATGGGTGAAGAAATTGAATTCTGAGGGAAAGCAGGGTCTTTCTCAGGATATAGGGTCAAGGATAAGCAGAGCCAGGCTTCAACCCCGGCTCAAGAGGACAGTGAGATTTTTGCCCACAACAGCTGTTTCCTTTCTGTAGAACAAACTCATCACAAACTTGTTAGGATTTAGGGCATTGTACAAAAGCAAAATAAAAGTCTCTGGTACTAAGGCATGAGACATTTGGACTAAAGGGATCAACAGTAGACCAGTTGGCTCTGAGTGTGATGTAGGACACCAGGTTGAGGACACCAAGGTCTTTGTAACTTCTCCCAAGTTCAGAAACCTTCTTATAACTTCCAGATATCATCAAATCACTCTTAAGGAAGCAGGTTAAGGTTGACTGTTGTTTGCAGGTATGCACAATTGTGTGGGCACTGAGTACTCAGTTCGGAAATGCTGATGAGGTTTTTCTACCCGTTTCTCTGTGTTGAGTATAGTTTTTAACATCTGGTGCCGGTGAAAATTAATTTACATACCTAGAGGCCCTCACCTCTTCCATGGAAGAGTCTTGGAAAAGAGGAGAGATATAGTGGTTTCCGACCATGCTCATTAAAAAATTAAGTGTACCTGTAACTGAGCAAGAGGGCAACCAGCAGAATTCTGGCCCTTGAGGCAGGCTTCCCAGAAGACCAGAAAGTAAAATAGGCATAGCCAAGCTTAAACCAAGAAATTCATAGGATTCAGTGTCTTCTCAGTACCATATTTAGAGAAACAAAAGTCTGATTATAAAGTATAGCCTAAATATTTCAGATAAATTGAGTGTTCACACACACATGCATAGGCACAAAGTGGCAGGGGTGGCGGAGGATGTGGGGGCTGTTTTCCTGACGTGCTGCCACACATCTTCCTCTTATGCTCCGTCTCCCTCCACGTCCTGGCTTTTCAGTCTCTCTTCTCACAGTCTCCTTAGGCCAGGTATGCCTCTGGACTATCTCCTCCTTCCTTGGTCTTGTGTAACTACCCTGACAAATAACTTTTCCCACCACACAGTGTGAGCAGAGCATTCCCCTTTGGTTGCTATTCTGTTCCCAATCTACCTCATCCTGCCTTGGCCAAATTCTCCCTCTGCCCACCCTACACTCATCAGCATTCCCGCTGATAGAACGCTCTGCCATAAGACTGGATTTCACCTTACAGCCTAATGTGTGGAACAATAATCTAGTGGATCATGGCAAATAATAACAGAAAGGTGGAATTGCTTCAAGTGGAGTCTGCATTGAGGAAGGTTTCCAGGACTGTCTGAGTTGTCCCTTTCCCAGTTTTGCATTCTTAGATGGGAGCAGTATCCACTCATTTCCTCTTTTGATGGAGGTAGATGACTAAGCCTAGTGGATTTCACATAAATATTTCATGCTTTGTAAAATAACAAAAATAGGAATCAAGACCTTGGACACAAGTGACGGATCACCTTGAGATGAACCAAGGCAAAATGCAGTAATGTTCCACCTATTGTTTCTCCTATTTATTCTACACATTAGATATCTACGTATGGATTTACCTTTCATCCTGATCATGGTCGTGATCATCATCTATCTTATTCAAGTAGATCTTTTTAGGAAACCAGGGATGAAGTTCAGAAGAAAAACTTAGCAATAGACAAATAACATCCTTTTTAAATAAATGTGTAATACTCAAATTCCATGTCTGAAGCTCTAGAACCATAATTCTTGATCCCAGATATGCCAAGAAAGATTCCTATTTCTTATTTTGTCCCATTACAATGTCCATGACATCGTTATCCAAATGAACATTTCCATGTCTGAAGAGTTGCCGAGTTCCTCTTCGCTCTAGTGCAAGTTGTTGTCTAAGAATATCCAGTCAGTCCAGGTGCAGGTAATTCACCAGGCTTTGTTTCGTGCTGACCAGGGCCAAGCTCAGGGGTCTCCAGACTTTTCAATAGTGTATATTATGTATACATTGAATGTACAGATAAAATCAATGAAAACAGAAAAGAGAAGATTTTCTTCCCATATATCAGTGGATCATGTTGTGTACCATCTGGAGACCACCAGCCTGTCCCATACTTAATTACAACATGTGTGATTCATCAAGAGGGTAGGTGGCCACTCATTGGAAATACTTTGCTTTCCAGACAACAAACAGCAGGGAGCGTGCATGGACCCTCTTGAAAGATGCTGTGCAAGCCAGTGCTTCTCTAAGATTCCTGGAATCCTACTGTTCTGTTGCCATTTCAGAAGCTCTGCTTCCTTCCCATTCATAGTTGCCCAAGCATTTTTGGATGAACAGGAAGGGGAAATCTATTGAACTGGTGATGATTTTGATGCCTTTGAATAAAGTTTTATATCTTGAGATGACCTTAGCCATCATTATGAAAGAAAATTAAGAACCTCCTTGAGAGTGGCTCAGTCAGTTAAGCATCTGATTCTTGATTTCAGCTCAGGTCCTGATCTCAGGGAAGTGAGACTGAGCCCTGCATTGAGAAGCCTGCTTGGGATTCTTTCTCTCTCTCTCTCTCTCTCTCTCTTTCTCTCTTCCTCTGCTCCTCCTCCCCTGCTCATGCACATGCCCTCTCTCTTAAAACAAACCAACAAAACAAACTAACAAACAAACAAACACAACAATCTCCTAGAGACCATCTTTTACCTTTTTTTTTTTTTTTTTTAAACTATGTAATGTTCCAGCACAAGATTAGGACTTCAAACTAGAAATCAAGGGCTAGCAGTGCAGCCCTGAACTATGAGTGTCTAAGGCAGGTGCGCTAACTTCCGGCATGAGCCTGTGCTTGGTGACCACCTGGGCTACCACTTGGGAGACCATCCCTTTGGATCCTGCCCCCAGGAAAGAGTTAACTGGCCAAACTGAATAATGTTAAAAACAACAACAACAACAACAACAAAATGAACCTGATGTGAATCACAAAGCTTGTGAGAGCACAGAAATGCAGAGAAGTGGCTTGGTGTTAGAGGGGTTGGGAAAGGCCTTGAATGTAGATAAGGCAGGAGCCAGTGAGCATAATTAAGCCAAAAGCCTTGGGCCTTCACCCAGGCAAGCCCTACAATCTCCTGTTTGCTTGGTGTGGGGAACTTCAGTTAACTATTTCCATTTAAAACCCTCAGGTAGCACCTGCCGGCTACCTCCCTCTGTGGCCACCAATGGGGTGTAGAGAATAAGTGAAGCCTTATGAATTTATAAAATATGTTAATAGACTGCTTGGTAAGCAGGTGAATTGTCCCAGCTGGAGAGCAGAGGCAGGAGCCATGAGGACGAGCAGTATTTGACACCTCATCAGACTGGCCTGGGGGAAGGGCCTTGCCTGAGGGGGTCAGGAAGGGCTCAGACTGCTCACTGGAGCCAGGATAACTCTCAGCACTATGGTGGTTCTCTTTCTATGTAGACTTCTTTCCTCCACAGCTTCCCTCTGTGGATTACATGCTGGTAGCAGTGAAGGCGAAGTTCAGAGCAGCCTCCTTGTATGGGTCTAGAAGCCTCAGACTGCACCTTCAGCCCCAGCTGAGATGGAGGCCATTTCTCTGTCTCTGGGAAAACAACTCTGAAACCTGGCAGGTCACAATAATGTTTGCGCTGAAGTCACCTTATTCTGTCCCCAGTTGGTGTCACAAAAATATCCCAGCCCCACTAGAAGTAGAGGGAAAAAAAGAACGGAAAGTATGAGGGGAAAAAGGTTTTCTGATAAATTCCAAATGAAGCTTGAGTGCCCTTTCTGCTGAGTCTTTTATTACCAATGATTCAATGTTCACTGTATGTCCCACCTCGGTCATGGGTCTAATGGCATGAACTTCCAAGTGATGCAGTTCTTTCTCAGGACTTCATAGCATCTTGGGCACAATGTTATTTTCTTTCTTTCTTTTTTTTTTTTTAAAGATTTTATTTATTTATTTCACAGAGAGAGATCACAAGTAGGCAGAGAGGCAGGCAGAGAGAGAGGAAGGGAAGCAGGCTCCCTGCTGAGCAGAGAGCCCGATGCAGGACTCGATCCCAGGACCCTGAGATCACGACCTGAGCCAAAGGCAGCGGCTTAACACACTGAGCCACCCAGGCACCCCACAATGTTATTTTCATACTTCTCATTTTACTTTGCAAGTTGTAGTTCATATGTCGACCACTTTCGCAAAGCGTGAACCATTTTGGGGCAGGAGACCAGATTTATTTATTTACTTCCCCTCTCTCGTTTGTTATTTTATTTTATTATAATCATATATTATTCTATTATTCTCTTTATTTACATAGCCAATGAATTTATATCGAATAAAATTATTCCAAGGAAATAGATGTGCTGGGTATTAAAATGTCTTTGTAAGCCTCAATAGTTAACATGGTGTGGGATCTTTGCAAAAGAGACCCAAGAATATATGGTACAGCGATCAGAAGGGGAGAAATAAAAGTTTCCATAAATTTTGTTGGAGCAACCAGATAGCCTACCAGGAAGAACAAAAACAAAAACCCTTATAGGTACATTAGCATAAACTACAAATGGATGAAAAATTTAAGTGTGAAAAAGAAGAAACCATCAAACTTTAGAAGAAATTCAGAAGCCATAAAAAATCGACAAATACTAATTGAAGCCATACAGATTGACAAGTAAAAAATCCTCTTATCTAGCAAAAACAAAACAAAGAGGAAAAAAAAAATCCTGAAATTCTTAGATTTGACTGAATGGTTCAGTCAATTAAGCATCTGCCTTCAGCTCAGGTCATGATTCCAGGGTCTGGGATCAAGTCCCACATTGGGATCCTCGCTCAGTGAGGAGCCTGCTTCTCCCTCTCTTTGTTGCTCCCCCTGCTTGTCCTCTCTCTCTCTCTCTCTCTGACAAATAAATAAACAAAATATTTGGGAAAAAATCCTGCAAGGAAAATCAAAAGACAATTGAAAGAAAACTATGAGAAGAGAAATATTTGCAATTCATATCACAAAGAACTGATATCCCTAATATAAATTCATAAGACCAATAACACAATAAAGAAAATGGGGGAAAATATATGAACAGAGAATTCCAAAAAAAAAAAAAAAAAGGAGGTACAAATTCCACTTAAACATCTGAAAGGATGTCCCATCTATATTATAATTAAGGTAATGCAAATTAAAATTTCACAGAAACAATACTTTTCATTCTATCAGGCTGTTAAAAATCCAAATGTTTGAGGATAATTCTATTGGCAAGATCTCAAATAATAGGTGTTCTCCTACACTATTGATAGTGGATATTATAGCAGTGCATTCCCCCATGGAGAGATATTTCTGAATATTTACCCAAATCACAAATGGGTAATTTCTAATTTATACAAAAATCTTACTTCTGGGAACTTATCTTGTGGATATAATGATACAATTGTACAAAAATTATGTCTATACAAACTTGTTAGTTGGTGCATTGTTATAGTGGCAAAAGACTAGAATTAGGTGAAATATCCATTTATAAAAGTATGTATTTAGCAAGGTGTGGTACATCCATATACTAGAATACTGTGCAAATGTACAAGAAAATGAGGGGGCTGTTCTATATGTGCTGGTACGGAAAGGTTTCCTTTCTATGAAATGATATGCTGAAATCCTCAAGACATATTGCTTAAATAAGAAAGTAAAATGTATACTGAAGGTTGCTGGGGGAGGGGGGTCCAGCAAGTATGGTGGGGTTATGGACATTGGGGAGGGTATGTGCTACGGTGAGTGCTGTGAAGTGTGTAAGCCTGATGACTCACAGACCTGTACCCCTGGGGCAAATAATACATTATCTGTTAATTTTTTAAAAAAGAAAGCAAAAGGTATACTATGGTAAGGAGTATAGAACCTTTGTATAAAAAGGTGAAAAACAAGAATATATACTTCTGTTTTTGTTACGCAAAAAACAAAGACACAAGTAACTAATGTTTCCCCTGTGGAAATGAAGGACAACAATAAAGTAGAAACATTTTGCTGAATACCTCTTCATATTGTTTTTATTTGATGTCCTATGAATGGATTAACTATTCAAAACATATATCTATATCTATATCTATATATATCATATATATCAGTCGTGTTGAAATATGTCTGATTTTAATAGTATCACCCAAAGAATCTTTAGGGGAACCAAAACAAAACTCAAAACTGATTCTTACAAATTACTCTGTTTCCTTCTTTCTTTCTTTTTTTTTTTCTTGTTCCCATTAGGGCCTTTAAGCCTGATGTATTTCTTCCTTTGACATGGAGAAAAAGATAAATAGCTGTTCTGATGAGTGGCCTGAGGTTTGGGGGTATTCCATCCACAGTATGGAAACCACTGTTTCCACATTAACTGTGGACATGGATATCTGTTTCTGAGACACCAGCTCTCTTAATGCACTGAGTATTTTACTCTATAGATCACTGTTCTCAAGCCGCCAGCAACACCCAAGTAGATCAACAGCTGTCATATTTCAGCCCGAGAGTGGCTGAAAGGAAAAGCGATGTCTCCCACCTTGAGATGAATAGCCCTGGGGTTCCAGGTGTTTGCTCTTATATGCCAGAGCTAATTTTCCCCAGTTATAAAGAGTGGTTTATGTATCGTTTGATTTAGTGATGCTTCCAAGCAAAATATAAGAGTTCCCAAGTGCAACTCTGTAGATGAAATAAAAAAGTCCGTCTGTAATTTGTGTAGACATAGGAAACCCCGTCAATTGCCCCGATCTAGTGGGTCCATTTCTAGGTCTAGAGAAGAGAGGTGGCTGAGGTTCTGAGTCTGGTGGAACAAATGTGGGGACAGGAGTCGGAGGAAGGAGGAGGCTTCTACTTGCTTCTCATTCCAATCCGATTTTTCTCTGAACTCTCTTCTTCTAAAGGCCTTTGCACTTGCTGTCTCCTCTGCTCAGAAGTGGCTAGCCTTTATCTCTGAATGTTTATCTTCTCTGCGTCATTTAGATCTAAGCTCCAATTTGCCTCTGGAGATGTACTTTTTTTGTTTCCCCACGCCCACTATTAAATTATTCAGTCACCTCCTCTGGTTTACTTTCTTGGTGGCACGAATTCCTGTCTGAAATGGCACTGCTCTTTTGTTACTCATGTATCATTTATCATTCCTATTCTCTCTACCACCTGATAGCTTACAGACTGCAGAAGGGCAGGGTCCTGGTCTGGCTTGCCTCCCATGTTTTCTTGGTGCCTAGAACAGTGGCTGACCCATTATAAGATCTTGATGAATATTTGTTACATGAATAAATGGACATTAGGGTCCATGTCTGATGAGGTTTTGTACGTAAAACCTCACATATGAAAAACATTTAACAAATACTCCTTCAATGAATGCATAAATTCAAGCGAACTCTCCATTAGACATTTGCCTTTCAAAACACTCAATCTGGCAAAGAAAAGATTCTGGATCAACACTTATTTGTTTGATACACTTGTATCATACTTAAAATAATTACTGAGATTTCTGAAATTCTGAATAAAAAAAAAAGACAGCCTTCTCTTATGCTTTCAGTATTTGTTAAGAAGGCCCAATATGCATTTTAAAAAGGCTTATTTAACTTAAAGGGTTATGTGACTATCAGCACACTTATTTATTATACATGTAATTTCTTTCTTGAGAATCAATGGTACTTGTCCTAAACTGAATAAATTTTTCCTCTGATGACTGATTAAAAAATCAATTGCACAAAATTCTTTGTCCTGAGCAATGCAATATTTCTTTAGTTATTTTATTCCAATTTTGAATGCCATTTTTATAAGCATAAAAATAGATTTTTAAGTTGTATAAACAACTACAGTTTATTGATGTGTTGGTTTAGTCAATCCTAAGCACAAGGTTATATTTACAGTATTTACAGACATAATTAGTTATATTTAAAAATACAAATACTATCTTTGCTTTTTTTTTTGTTCTATCTTTGCTTTTTAATGAGACTTAAATCCATTTTTAGAAAGACCATTTCCTTCTCGAACATATGTCCTTTTTTTATGTGGTGAAATTACAGATAATAAGCCACGTTTTAGAAAAGGGAATGAATATTTATTGCATGTCTGGACATGTTCTAGACGTGGTGCTGGGTATTGTTCACATGTTAGGGCCCACCAATTAGTCTCTGGAGTTTTCTGCCACAACTTAGCCTTTAAGGAACAACCCTTGTGAGCAGTTCTGTGTGATGCAGTTTACACTGTGAGATGGTCCCTTGGGTCACTTGGGGCTATGAGAATCAGAAACTCTGAGAATGGGTTCAGCAATCTTTTTCAGTTTAACACTTTCCTGTGGGTTCTGAAGCAAGCTAAAGTTTGAGGCTCACTGATATACACCATCACCAAGTTCTCTTTTACATCTAAAATTTAGTGATCTAGAAGACTTAAGGGGACAAAAAGTTCACCAAGAATTAGAGGGCTGCCTGGCTGGTTTAGTCAGTAGAGCATGCAACTCTTGACCTCAGGGTCATGAGTTCAAGCTCCATGTTGGGCATGGAGCTTACTTAAAATTAAAAAAAATTTTTTTCTGACAAGAATTAGAGAATCTGGAGAAAATCTTAACAGAAGAGGTGGGGTCTGATCTACTCTTATATTGTCATACTCATCATAAGGGATGGATAAGACTTTAAGAAGTAAAGGAGTATGGGATTGGCCAACATTATAGGCTAAGGGACAGGTAGGAGTGGGAATGGAGAGATGGGAATTTCATCATTTACTTGTGATCAGGGAGATCAAGCAATTGAAGCAGGAATGAGGGTAATATGAGGTATCCCTGGTCAATAAAGTTGGATGAGTACAGTAGGGCAGTGTATGGTAGATCTTACATATTAAATATTAGGTTTATACTTAGGGTTGATTATTTTTTGGTGTCTTTGTTATCCTTGGAGTTAACAGAGTTGCTATATGCAGTTAACTTTCTTATTGAAGATAAACTAAGACTCCCAATATTTTTTTGTAAACTTAAAAAAAAAGTGAGTATGATAGGAACAAAACACAAGAACAATAAAGATCTAGAACTTTGTACCAAAGTACAACAATAACATGCCTTGATCTGAGAGAATGTTTCAGAATGTTCTCAGCCTTTATTACCAAGTTGTCTTTCCTTTCAGAGCCTTAGGTCAGGCCCCCTTTTCTCTAGATCTCTTTCAGAATTGAGTCCTGCCCCCTCCAAAGTCTTAAAATCCACTTTAGTGTTGCCCTGTACTCTTGTTTTCCAAGAATATCTTAATTAAAACTTCATTCAGTTAATGAAACAAGTTATTCTTAATTTTCTTCAAATCCTTAATGAGTCTACAGATTAAGGCATTAGGGATTACTCCTCTCAATTAATGACATTCCAGTTGAGCTGGCATTAGCTTAATCTTTTAAGTTTTTTTCACAATGTTAATACTCTCCATTAAACATCCTTAAATTACTAAACTCTATTCCGATACAACTGAAGCAGGAGAAATCATCGTTATGACTGTATTTCAGAATTCCTTAGTAGTGAAGTGTTCTCCAAACTCCAGCTCTCGGGCCCAACAATAGCTGTTCTGACCTGGCGGAGCCATCTCATTTTTCCTTTTCTCCCATGTGGCTCCAAAGAAACATCGAGTTAATTTTCACCTGGTCCTGGGGGCATGACCTAGTGGTCCCTCCACCTATGCCTGCTTGGAATCCTGGCATAGTAAGTTGAATAAATAGTTGTTAAATTGGAGTGAGTCTCATCTCCCTAACCAATTCATGTTACTCACACTTAAAAAAAAATTGGCTCATGTCTCTTACAGAGAGCATACAATGAAGAACTAGCTCTGTCATTACTCTCTTTCTTCACATTCCTGAAACACTGATTTATCCATCTTCTAAAATGCATTTCAGGATGCATTGTCCAGTAATCAGTATTAGGACTAATTGAAATACATAGAGAAATACATAAAGAAAAAAATTAAGTTGGATCTTTTCCTCACATCTTTTCAAATGCAAACGCTGATAGATAAAAATATTAAGTTAAAAAATATTAGTCTAGAAGGAAACACTAGTGAATTTGCTATAATATTGGGGGGAAAGAGACCTTCTGAGTCCTACCAAAGGCAGCTTAACACACCTGATCATAAAAACTTCTTAAACTTCTTTAAATAAGAATATCAAAAATAAACACTATTCATTATAGATGAAAATTGGGGGGAAATTATAGATGAAAATTGGGGGAAAATGTTCAATACGATAAAGGGCATATTCCCCTAAGTAATAAAAATCTCATACAAATTGGTAATAAAACAAGATTTTTTTAAAAAACTGAAAAATGGATAAATTACATTAACAAGCAAGACACAGAAAAGAGAACACAATAGCTTATAAATATACAGAAAAATGTTCTGCTCACTACTAGTCAAAGAAACGAAAACAAATTAAAACAAAAAGGGGCCATGTGGGGGAGGCATCATGGACGGTTACAAATAGACCAAGATTTATTTTAACAACCAGGGTTGATTTTGGTTCAGAAGCAGATCTTCTCGTATGTTGCTGGTGAATACTAAAAAACCCTCCCACAGAGAATTTTTGAGATGCATTTTACCTCTAGATATTCATTCTAAGGAAGGAAATCCTGTGGCCAAAAATTTAGCTAAAGAGACATTCATGTCACCATTGTACATGCTACTGAAAAAAAATGAGAACTTTCAACAGTTGGGAACTGGTTAATACATCATCATATAATTAAACAATAAAATACTAGGCAGTCATTAAAAATGAAGTTGAGCCAAAAGATTTAAAGAACTAGAATACTGGGGTGCCTGAGTGGTTCAGTTGATCAAGTGTCAGACTCTTGATTTCAGCTCTGGTCATGATCTCAGGGTCCTGAGAGCAAGCCCCTCATCAGGCACTGCACTGAGCATGGAGGCTGCCTATGATCTCTCCCTCTGCTCTTCTGCCCATGCCACTCATGCTCTTTCTCTCTAAAACAAACAAATACATAATAAATACACAAATAAATAAAATTTATAAAAAAATTTTTTTTTTAAATAGAATACTGTTCACTGGAAACTGTAGTGAAAAGAGCAGATGCCTGTATTCAAAATGTTTATTCCTGAGTAAAGGTTTGTGCAATATGAACTTTCTTATTTTTATTTACCAGTATTACCAACATTTTTTTTTTTTTAAAAATATTGAGCGTGTATAACAAACCCCTGAGAGTGGTGTTTGGAAGTGGAAGTTTAGTTTAGAGAACGTTGCAGTACAGATTTCAGCCAGCAAAAGACACTTGGAACATCCACCGTTCTCCCTTTCCAAGGAATCTAAAAGACCAACCTTTAAGAGGAGCTGTCTTGGCAGTGAGGAAAACTGTTTTCACTATATAATAAAACTTCTCTAAAAATCTCAAACAATTAATAATTCCTGGGATTCCCAAGTTATACAAGTGGCTAAGAATTTGTCTCTAAGGCCATAAAATGCTCTAGATCACATAAATGTCTTAGATGAAATCTCTGTCCAATTTTATACATTTTTCACAGCATCTTCAGGAAAGCTTATTGAATGGGAGAGTGACTATTGCAAATAGCTCAGGATCATGGGTGTGTAACTCATGTATGTCTCTGTGGTATGCTGATGCCCTCAGGGTACATGAACCTCAATGCTAAATGGCCTCAACTGTAGTGTTTCTGGTTTCCTTAGTAAAATTTTATGTTATTTGTGTTTCTTCCCTGGCAGACAGCTAATTCCTGCTTTAGTCTATATGCTAATACGGATTAGCTCCTCAGCCAAATTCTTTTTGGAGACTTTTAATATATGGTGATGTTGGAAACGACACAACTAAGTCAATAAGAATCATGTGTAAAATGAGAATAAATGGGCACTAAGGGAAAATTTGAGAGACTCTCTTAAAAATGAAGCATATGTATATGGGATGCCTGGGTGGCTCAGTCAGCGAAACGACTGACTCTTGAGTTCAGTTCAGGTCATGACCTTAGGGTCATGAGATCAAGCCTTGCATCAGGCTCTGCCTTGGGCATGGAGCCTGTTTAAGATTCTCTCTCTCCCTCTTCCTCTGCCCTGACGCAACCCTCATGGGTGTGGGCACTCTTTCTAGCTCTTAAAAAAATATGAAGTGTATATGCTTAATGCAGCAATTTTGTTAACACTTACTTATTTGATACGTGTATTCTATATCCTGTGAGATACAATTGCTATATAATTAAATTCCACAAAGACGATGAATGATGAATATGCTACTGCATTTCTTAGCCTCAATATCTTTTAAGAATCATTGTTTTTAAAGATTTTTTACTTATTTGACAGAGAGAGAAACAGAGAGAGAGGGAACACAAGCAGGGGGAAGGGGGAGGGAGCCGCAGGGAGCCTGATGCGGGGCTCGATCCCAGGACCTCGAGATCATGACCTGAGCTGAAGGCAGATGCTTAATGACTGAGAAACACAGGTGCCCCAAGAATAATTTTATCTTAAAATTCATCTATAGTTTTAGATCTTTGATGAAAAAAAGTACAATCAGATAGTACACCAATTATTGCTGTACCATGAAGAATGACTCAGGAACACCTGGATATGGAAGGGAAGTCATTTTTTTTCTTTCTGTAAATCAAATTGTTCTGGAAAAATTCATCTACAATGTTGGAAGTCAGCATGTAGCTACCTTTCAGAGTCAGTTACTGGTAGAAGAAAGGGGGGTCTCCGGGTAAGTGGCAGTGCTCTTTTTCTTGATCTATGTTTGGTTATTTATATGCTTCCATTTGGGGCGCCTGGTGGCTCAGTGGGTTAGGACCTCTGCCTTCAGCTCAGGTCATGATCCCAGCGTCCTGGGATAGAGCCCTGCATCGGACTGTGCTCAGCAGGGAGCCTGTTTCCCTTCCTCTCTCTGCCTGCCTCTCTGCCTACTTGTAATCTCTCTCTGTCAAATAAATAAATAAAATCTTTAAAAATAATAATAATAATAAAATAAATGCTTTCATTTTCAGAAAATTCACTTGGCTGAACACTTACAGTGTGGGTGGTTCTAAGAGTGTGTATTGCACATCAATATAAAATTTATTACACAAAAATTAGGTCCTTCTAAATATAAAAAACTGCACTTTAAAATGTTGTTTTTGGGCTAAAAGGAGTTAATAATCAATCTTTAATGGTTTCCTAGCAACAGGTGCTTTTCCTTAGTGAAGTTGGAGACTGCACTTTATCACCTGTTTATTCTCACAAAGTCACCTCTCGTGGTGAGACACAACAAAATGGGGTCTTTGATGGGTCTCCAAGTCAACTACAATCTTACATAGGGTTGATGTTTCACTGATTGTTCCTGTCCATCCTTATCATGTTTTGATTTTGAGGTGACAATTTGTCCCTCTCCTGATCTCCTTATTACACAGGGCTGTTGGTAGGATCAAAGAAGACACTGGGTGAAAGTATGTCAAGTGCCAGGCTAACGATAGGCATCATTGCCACCGCCATCACCGCTACCCTCAACGTCAAGTTTGCTTTTTTCTAACCTAGACTAGAGAATACGAGCTTCTGCATTGCATTCGTCTTTCCCTTATTTCTTGTACCATGAACACTAGACTGTCCCTCAAAGAGGTCAGCTAGAACACCTGAGTCAGTGTATGTGTCAGGCTTGCCCCTTTATCATCCATAATGAAGACAGACATTGCAAATTAATGCCAGCATTCTCTTCTGCCTGAGCATGGGGCTTATCTCAGAATTCTTCTTAGCACCGCAACCTAATTACACTTGACCCTTGAACAACAAGGGGGTTAGAGGAACCAACCCCACTGCACAGTTGCAAGTCTGCACAAAACTTTCAACTTCTCCCAAACTTAACTACAAATAGTCTACTGTTGACTAGAAGTCCCACTGATAACATAAATAGTTGATTAACACATATTTGGTATGTTATATGTATTATACGCTGTATTCTTACAATAAAGGAAGCTGGTGAAAAGAATGTCGTTATTAAGAAACTTATAAGGAAGAAAAAATACATTTATAGTATTTACTGTATTTATTTTTAAAAAATCCACATATGGACCCACACACTTGAAAACTTGTGTTTTTCAAGGGTCAACGGTATTTAGATTTGTTTTGTGGGAAAAGTGTATTTCCCATCCTTAACATAGGCATCAAGGCTATCCCTTGGAGGTTAAAATTATAGATTTGTAACATTAAGTGATAAAAAGGGTTGTAAGAAATTACTTAGTTCAGTCTTGTCAAGAGTGGCCCCCAGTCCAGCACATTAAGATTACCTGGGAACTTTTTGGAAATGTTTTCCACTCACCCATCTCTGTCAACCAACTGAACCAGACCCTCCAATGTTGGGACTCTCTAACCAAAATTTTAATAAGCACTCTAGTGATTTCGGTGTGTGATAAAGTTTGTGAACCACCACTCTAGCCCAATCCTTTTAGTTTTTGCTGATAAAGAACCTTACATGTACAGATGTTAAGCCATTTTCCCAAGGTTACCCATGGAATTAGTTGCCAAATAGAAACAAATTCAACTTCCTAATTCCTTGTTGCTACATTGGACAGTAAGTAAAGAACGGCAATAAAACTTCTCTCTAATTTTCTACCTTAAATTTCTAAGCAAAAATTTTTGTCATTTCTCAACATCTTTTGGGGGCCACCCCTCCACCATTCTTAGTCTATGCAGTTCAGGTGTAAGATTTTGAGTGGACTCATAATCTGGTCTGGCCAGAGCACCTCCCATCCCCTCACTCCTGCCAAGAGTGCAGACAAAAGAGGTCACTTGTGTCTGGAACTGTCAAAGTCTTCATTGTCATTCATTGGAGAAAACCTTTCTGAAAAGGGAGTAGGTATAGAGAAAGTGTAACTGAGAGATGCACAGAGAAAAGAGCTCTGATGGCATTATTTCAACTTCACCTCCAGGACCAGTCAAGCCTAGAAGGTAGACTAGCTCTGAACCTTTCTGTTATGTAAATGTCCCTCCCCTCCCTTTTTGTTTTGTTTGAGCCAGATTTGATTTGCTTTTCCATCCCATAAAATCAAAGAGCTCTGATTGATTTTTTGGAAATGTGTATCATTTTAATACCTATGGCTTAATCACCAGAGAATAGGGATTACAGGGCAAGGTTTTCCACACAGGTTCATTCAATGGGGAGCCCTTCAAGACTGCTGAATTCTGATTAACTCTGCAGCACAAGGTCCCCTTGGACACCGACAGGACTAGAAATGCATAGTAGTCCATATTCCTGCAAATACATAATATATTCAGAACAGAGTCCCTTGATAGCCATGTCACACTTCATTTCATAATAACGAAAGGCAGAGATCTCTATGTTGGTGAACTGAGAAATATAAACTTGGAACTAAACAATTCACAAAGGTCAATCCTTTGTCAAGACTGATCTTCCACAGCTGTGTGAAGGCCCTGAATATATTTTGCTGCTGGAAGTCTTGTCCAGTGGAAAAGTAAGATGGAATACTTCTTCTGTTACCATCTTCCTGTTCCCTCTTCTCCACTTTCCTCTACCCACCACCGCATATGGCTTCCTGGACGTATTTCCTGATACAGTTGTTTGCGTTTTTCCATCTCCTCCTCAAACCAGAGCTCTTTAGATGCCACTCCCACTGTCACACTGAAATGGTTTCCCTCCTTGAAGCCCCACTCCCTCAGCCTCTGTCAGGAGATGAGCTTGTGATTCTTCTCACAACTCCCCATCTCAACCTCCCTTCTCTCCTTTGTGGGCTCCTCTTCATCTAACGTGTTCATTTGCATTGCTCATCACCTGGGTTATTGTTCATCACTCTGTAGCTTTTCTCTGAATGATTTTTTTTTCCTTTCCTACAATTTCAAATATCACCAATCCTCCAGACCCCATGTAGAATTCTTCCCTCAGTTCAGACATAATACAAACAATTCAAGTATTTCATGGGATCCTAAATGCAACTGTGGAACATTCAGTTAATGGACACTGTTTCCTCACACCTGTCATTACTGTCTGCATGGTCTCATTGGTGAACACCACCAACCACCCCTCACCCTAGCTGCACACCTAAGCTCTTACCTTGACTCTACCACTTCATTCCCAAGCATCCAACCGCCAAGCACTGCCTTATTTCACTTCTTAGATAGTTATCAAATCCCTTCTATCACCCATATTTAGAGTCTTATTATTTCTAATTTGAATTATTGCACTTGCCTTTTAATTATTCTCCTGCCTTTGAATCTTCCCTGCTCATACCCACCAAAGTGATCCCATGTGAATATAAATTTTTATTTGCCCTTCTGCTTCAATATATTCAGTGACTCCCAGTGTCCTCAGAGCACACAAGCTCCTTGCCTGGTCATTGTGCACTCCAGGAATACAAAATTAATTCTGTTTCTCTCTCTTATTGCGTATGCCTTGCTTCTATGTCTTTGCCTATACTATCACCTCTGCCACCTTCTCTTGGCTATTCTGGACACGTTTGCTAAGAATCAGCTGATGTACGCCTCACTCAGGATGTCCTTCCTCCCTCCTCCCCCCACTCTTCTCCTTCCCTCCTTTCTTCCTCTCTCTCTCTCTTTCTTTCTTTCCTTCTTTCTTTAAATTTATTTACTTATTTTGAGAGACAGAGAGAGAGAGCGAGCAAGCCTGAGAAGGGGTAGGAAGAGAGGGAGAGACAGAATCTCAAGAATACTCTGTGCTGAGCATGGAGCCTCTTGTGGAGCTTGATCTCACCACCCCAAGATCACGGCCTGAGCTGAAACCCAGAGTAAGATGTTTAATCAACTGAGCCACCCAGGCACCCCCAGGATGCCATTTCTAACACCTCCTGCCTGGGTTGGAATTTTATTAATCTGGAGCATATCCCCCTTTCTTCATATGCTCATTGTTTTCATCATTTATTTATGGGTCTGCCTCTGTTTAAAATCATGACCTCTTTTTTTTTAAGGGTTTATTTATTTATTGACACATGCGCACACACACACACACACACACACACACACACACACACAGAGTGCAAGCAGGGGGAGTGGCAGGCAGAGGGAGAAGCAGTCTCCCTACCAAGCAGGGAGCCTGATGCAGGGATAAATCCCAGGATCCTGGGCTCATGACTTGAGCCGAAGGCAGACACTTAACCAACTGAGCACCCCAGGCCCCCTTGAATCATGACCTTTTTTTTTTTTTTTTAAGATTTTATTTATGTATTTGACAGAGAGAAATCACAAGTAGGCAGAGAGGCAGGCAGAGAGAGAGAGAGAGGATGAAGCAGGCTCCCTGCCGAGCAGAGAGCCCGATGCGGGACTCGATTCCGGGACCCCGAGATCATGACCTGAGCCGAAGGCAGCAGCTTAACTCACTGAGCCACCCAGGTGCCCCGAATCATGACCTTTTGAAAGCAGGGACAGCATCTGTTTACTTTAGTGACTGACTCAAAGTAAAGACCTAGTAACTGTTTCTTAAGTGGATGATTCAGGGCACTGGCTAGATCTATAATGCAGAAGAGTCCAGAAAAAACTATCAAAAATATGCCAGAGATACACCTATTTAATTGGAACTGTTTTAAATAGGCCATCCTGTTTGCCATCGGGATCACCGGAGTGTCATTAGCCCTAATTATCTCCCTGAGTTTAATTGATACTTAACAAGGTAAAGCATTAAAGGAGATATTTTATTCCTCTAATATTTCCATAATAACATATTGCACTATTGCAAATTCAGAATTACAGCTTTGCGGTTGAGAAGGTAAAAAGCAGTTTGTCTGGAGGGAGAGTGTTCTTCAAACATACCTGGAGTGTTTAGGAAACATGAATTAAGAAACTTCTTGGCGGAAGTACAAATATCCTTTTCCTTCAATCTGTTTCCATCTAATATTCTTGAATACATGACAACTGTCAGGATCACTAAAAGACACCGTAATTGTTATTGCTAAAGAGTCCTGCAGAATGAAAGAGGCGATTTTAACCCCATTAATCTCCCCGCCACAAAAGTGTGGGCAGTAGACTGGCTGGTGATAATTAAAAGGATCATACCACCTGAATAGAAAGAAGCAGCACCTCCAGTACCACAGCCTGGACCTAAGTCATTAACTAAGCTGAGCTAGGAGAGGGAGTCCCCTCTTCAGGGCCAGGGAGTGAGTTGGTAAGATCTCATTTCAAGGATCCACACAGACAGAACTGGGACAATGGAGAGCAACCGCATTTAAATCCATATGTTAGACCCACAGGAGCCCAAGGATGCGGACTGGTTCTTCATTCTTTCAACAACGCTCCGTCATTCAGAGAACGCAGACTATGACGCTCGGTCCCAGGCATCATTCACGTACTGGTCCATCTCTACCTAGCACAGCTAGGACACCACATTTTACAGATGACGAAACTAAAACCTAGAGAGATCAATGACTTGCCTGAGGTCTTTAAGTGGCAGGATGGAAGCCCAGGTAGTTGGAGGGGCTGCCCGCCTACGTCGAAGTGTGGTTGTAGCAGCTGGTGGTTATAGCAGCAGCAGCAGCACCTGGGAATGTCCTTGAAATGTGAACCCATGAGTTCTGCTCCAGATCTTTGGACTCAGAACCTCTGGGAACGAGGTCCAGTGAGGTGAGTCGGGCCGTTCCCTCCAGGCGAATCTGATGCCCTTGAGGGCGAGCTCACGTTGTGCTGTAATCCCATCTGTTGCAGTAATGTTTCTCCAACTTAAACGTGCATGCGGACTTCCTGGAGAACTGTTTGGAATGCAGATTCTGATTCAGCAGCCCAGCCTGAGATTCTGCATGTCTAACCAGCTCCTAGTGATGCTGATCCTGCTGGTGTGTGGACTACATTTTGCATAAAAGAGCCACAGCTTGTAGGTTTCGGGAAGGCTGGTGGGCTCCATTCTCTGCTGTAAATCCTGTTTAGTGAGAGAGTACCCGCATTCTGTGTTGAATGGATACATCAGGAGTCAGTACATCCACTTGTCTGACTCACTGACTCTTTGATTCGGTGCGAACCTACTACGAACTTGAGATGCATTTGCCCCACCTGCCTTGCCAAATTTCTAATCCCACCACCCATTCATTCACCCTTGAGAACTGTCATGTTGCCCACTGACTCGACAGACTTTTTACCATTCTGGCCTTTCAGTTGAGTAGGGCATTTCGGATGCTCCAAAGGCAAGCGAACATAATCTACGTTTTAGTAAAGCGGAGAAACAGTAGGACGTGGGAAGGGGGTAGAGGGAATGGACAAAGGTAGGAAGCAGTGTAACAAAAAGGGTCACACTAAAAGGGACGCTCAGGAGAGAGATGATTTGCACGTGGCTGAGCCTCTGAGCGTTGCTGCAAGTCCACTCCCACTTTCAGGCTAAAAGTTGGAAAAGCAGTGGACCTCCTTTCACACTACACTGGCTCAACGCTGCTGGGAGTTCGAGGAGGGAGGAGGAGAAAGGGAGATAACTCTATCAAAAACGTTTGAACATTTTAAATGTTCCAAACCGTTCCCAGGAGCTGTCGCTGCTGGTACAACCACGCTTTGATGTAGGTGAGAGCAGAGTCCAGCTCCTCCTGCTTCGATCCCGGTTCTGCCACTTACAGACCTCAGGCAAGGCATTGATCTCTCTAGATTTTAGGTTTGTCATCCGTAAAACGTGGTGTCAAAAGAGTACTGCCTCATAGGTTTATGGTAGAAATTAAATAGTACGTGAAAAGCGCCTGGGGCATCGTCAGTGTAAATCAATTATTTGTAACCGTATAAATCAAATATTTATGATACTTATGATATAAATATCCTAAAACCATCTGTAACAATAAAACAGTCACACCATAAGCTTTGAATGAAGAGTGAATGAACAGAAAAAGTGTCTGATTGGCCAGGGGAAAATGACTTAAACCCAGAAATGAGGAAAGAAAAAAAAAAAAAAAAAGGGAAGAATGCTGCCAGGCTCTCCTCCAGGGAGTGAAAAGTAAGCTGCTTTAAACCCTTAACAAATGCCTTGGTCCTTAAGGGAATCAAATATTTTGTAAATAGCCTGCAGGGCCCAAGGCTCTAGCTCTTTCTGAGTAAAACACTCCAGCCCCATAAGCCCTTTAAGGATGGGGGTTAGCTGAACATTGATCAATGCTGGGTGTTGATTACAATGGTGGGGCCACAGCAATTTACAAGAAATGATTCCAAAAATTGATTTTGGAGACATTACAAAACTCCAGCCCAGGACTTCCGCGTGTGGTTCATTCTGCCAGAATCCCCCAGCAGAACTGAGAATAATGCTGAGCTGGGTTAAAATGGTGGCATAAATATTACTTTAAGTTTGATTAAAATTTAAACAAGTTGTAATGAACAGATACAACGGCTCTTTGAGACATGATGGACTGCATTTAAGAGATCAAACAGCTGAGCGAGAGGAAATGACTCCCAGGCAGTCTCAAAATTAGTATTTTAACCGAAGTTCTTTGAACTAATATTCATAGAATATTTATGTAACTGGGACAACTTAACATTCTAAACAATGACATTTCCTCAAAGCATTGCTGTAACAGGAGGAATGTATAATACATACACTATTAGAATTTCATGACTGGCTGATACAGGGTAACTTTTGATCTAAAAATCTGATGATCCCTTAAAGAGCAGTCTTCTATGTGATTATTATTACAACGCAATAATTCAGCCTATGAAGCACATAACCAAAGCTCTATGCACATACCTTTTTTTTTTTTTAAACAATTGTTAGGGGCAATATAATTACATTTTTTTAATTAAAGTTTTTTTTTCTATTTAAATCAGTTTTAAGTTCATAGCAAACTTGAAGGAAAGGCACAGAGATTTCCTACATATCCCCTGCTCCCGCACATATGTAGCTTGTCCCATGATCAGCCTGCCCCCCTTCCACGGAATGGAGAATTTGTTACAACTGATGAACCTACATTGACACAAAAATCACTCAAAGCCCGTAGTTTACATTACAGTTCATGCTTGGTGTTATATGTTCTATACAAATGTATAATGACAAGTGTCCCTCATTATAGCATCACACAACCTTTTTGGGCCCAGCCTGTTCATCCCTCCTCACGCCCACCCACAATTCCGGGTTCCCATGATCTTTTTACTGTCTCTATAGCTTTGCCTTCTTCAGAATGTCAAACAGTTGAAATCATGTAGTACGCAGCCTTTCCAGATTGACAGCTTTCACCTCGTGACATGCATTTCAGATTCCTCCATGTCTTTTCATGGTTTGATAGCTCCATTCTTCCTGGCAATAAGTAACAGTCCATTGTCTTGACTCACAGTTTATTTATCCATTCACCTACTGAAGGATATCTTGGTTCCTTCCAAGTGTGGGCAATTAATGAATAAATTTCCTATAAACATTCATTTGCATATACATTTTCTACTCCTTTGGGTAAATACCAAGGAGTGGGATTACTGAATCAGATGGTAAGAGTAGGTTTAGTTTTTCCAAAACTGCACTCTCACCAGCAATGAATGAGAGTTTCTCTTGCCCCACAAACTGGCTAGGATTTGGTGCTACTGTTGTTCTGGATTTTGGCCATTCTAATTACGTGTATAGCGGTATCTCAATGTTGTTTTAATGTGCATTTCTCTGATGAATATGATGGGGACCATCTTTTCAAATGTTTATTTGCCATCTATGTGTCTTCCTTGGTGAGTGTTTATTCAGGTTGTAGGCTGATATTTTTTAATTGGATGGTTTGTTTTCTTACTGTTGAGTTTTAGGATTTCTTTGTACATTTTGGATAATAGTCCTCAATCAGATGTATCTTTGCAAATTTTTCTCCCAGTCCATGTCTTTTCTTCTTATTCTCTTGACATGGTCTTTTGCAGAGCAGAAGTCTTTAATTTTAATGAAGTCTAGCTTACCAATTATTTCTGTCATGGATTGTGCCTTTGGTGGTGTGTGTAAAAAAAATCATTGCCATAACCAAGGTCACATAGGTTTTTTTTTTTTTTTTTCCTTATGTTATCTTATGAGATTTCTATAGTTTTGAGTTTTATACTTAGGTCTGTGATCCATTTTGAGGCAATTTTTGTGAAGAGTATAAGGTCTGTATCTTTAATCTTTGGCACATGGATGTCCAGTTCTAGCACAATTTGTTGAAAAGACTCTCTCGGCTCCATTGCATTGCCTTTCCTCCTTTATCAAGGATCAACTGAATATATAGAATTGACTTCTGAGACAGAAATACAATGGGTGGACCCAGATAGGAAGCTGACACTGATCTGCCAGCCCAGTGCCCATCATCTCAATATTACTCGGTATTATTTCCACTTTGGTTCTGACTGGAGATTGTATGTAATGAAGAAAAAAAGCAATGAAGCACCCAGATGCAAGCTAAAGGACGCTGCCTGACATTACATGACAGGATATTCCAAATACCTTTTGCTTATTACAGTAGAGATTCTGATATACTGTCATGCCCCATGCAGGACAGAAGGTTTATTCTCCAGTTGCTGGGGATGTTGCCAGCAGAAAGATGGCAGATAAGAGTGCCCTCTGGGACTTCAGGCTGAACAGACTCATTTTGCCCAAATTCACAACCATTTCCCAGGGCAGCCGGTACCCAATGACTGAACAACATGGGAATACCAAATTCCTATCCCTGGCCCCAGTCACTGAATAATCTGAAGGGTCATTTTAGCCTCACAACACCTGAGGCTTTCTTTGGAAATGACTGAACCACAGCTTAGCTTCTCCTGCTGGCAAACTTTCTTCCACAGCTTCCCTTCCACAGGAGTTGACCCCAAGAGCACTTCCCAATAAACCCCAGCCTGCTAATCTCTGTCAGAATCTGCTTTTCAAGAACTCAACATGCAACAATTAGTAATTGAAGGTTGCACTGAACAACCATCTTTACAGAGAACTAAGAATGGAGGTAAAAGGGCGAAAACTCAGGGTTTGAGAACTAGGTTGTGATATAAGGTGTGGGATTGACCAAAAATGGTTCTAAATTCTCACTGCCTGAGCAATGAGCTCCCACCCCCTTCTCCCTGTGGGAGGTGTTGTATTACCTATGTGTGGGGACCGTCATACCCAGGACCCCAAATTATCTAGGGTTTGAGCAGCAGGTAATCTGAGACAGCTCCTATAAATAGCTAAAACCCCAAACCAGATGGCCTAGCCCAAAAGTGGTTTGATTATTCCCCCTGACGAAGCTGCTGTCTCACATCTACTCTACAAAAGTCAGAACAGCAGAGAGAGCAAGTTCTCTTCACTGGAAATAGGACCTCACCCCCTTGTGATATCCCACATGTCTAGCAGACCCTTGAACCTCTTCAAGCCTCTTAGAGGGTACACAGAAGAAAGACCAGCGCCTTCTCTTCTCTCACTGGCACTGGCCTTGCATCGCTTTCCCTTTCTCCACAAAAAGTCTGAGTCTTCACCCTGTCAGTAGTGTTGTAGAATTTATCTTGAATCTTCATGGCTGACAAACGGAGACCTGTATGGGATCGTCCTTGTTCAACAAGTGTAAGCATGAAGGCATGAATTCTGCTTAGTACCAGTTATGACTTTTTATGTCAAAGGGGTTTAATGTCTGTGGATAGAAATATTCCCCGCAACAAAGACACATCACTGGGAGAGCCCGTGGCGGGGGTGGGGAGGAGAGGACCTGAATATCTCCAAAGCCGGAGAGAGGATAGCCTAGTGTGAGAAGTCACCGGCAGCTGGCCAGATCTGACTGCCCTCTGTGAACTGAAAGAAGTACCTGTCTGCAGTGACCCCTAGGGATTCTTCACAGTTGCCAAGACAACAGCCAGACAGTCCAGGAAGCCTTCCTATATCCTCGATGGAGGAACTACACCCAAGCTCCGTTTCCCCTGGGACCATTGGCTTCCTTCTCCTAGAAGGTGAATCTTCCTCAGGTTTCCCAGGTTTCACTGGCAGAATTCCCAGAAAAAGCTGTATTCCAACCCAGGTAGGCTGACTCCAGATTAGCCTGATACTTTCCCACAGCCAGGGGAGGTTATATAAGGAGAAAGTAGTAAAGAGGGTCAGGCCATTGCTTTGTGAGATGATGGGAGGAGGTACCTTCTCTTCACTCTGACCCTGACCTCATGCATCTCCCCTTCTCCCAGGAGAAGTTATTCCTTAACCAGAGCTATAGGACTTTGTACAAATCATCCCAGGCCCTGGTACAAGAGAAGTCCCACATGGAAGCCATCTAGTATTTCTCCCAAAAGGTATCTCACAAGCTTATGTATAACTTTACCTTTTAAAACACATTTCACTTGCATTAACTCAGTAAGACCCACATCAGCCGGGTGAAGTTGCCAAGGGACATGTTATATAATCCACACATTTTTCAGAAAGAAAAATTGGAACACAGTGTTGGATAAAGGACATTTCCCTTCCTGATTTATGAAAAAAAATCTTATAAATACACAGAGCTTGAATCACAGCTACTTACACATGTAATGAATTATCTTTTCAAAAGAGGATAAAATTAAATGAAGCTTGTACTACCACAGAAGATCCTGTAATTATGGTCAGCATAGTTATCAGGTCTGAAATAAACCTTGCAGCTTACTGTACAGCTTTTGATAAAAGCTGTAAGGAGAGAGAGGTCAGACGTTCAGAGACTTGGATGAGAGGAGTTTGGAGAAAAGGAGCTAAAGTTCAGAAGAAGTGACTGATAGTAAAGGACTGACCAGTCTATGATTGGTATGGTTGAGGCAAGACACGACATTCTATGTAATCTAGAAATGCAAAAGCAACTTCAAAAATGTGCCCCCAATATACTGCCTGATGTGGTCCCCCATGATAATGGGGCATTCGTGGAAGAGTTCCTCCTTTTCTGAAATGCCTGCTTTATTTTTCCTACCCTTGAAATAGGAAACCATTTTAATAAAATAAGATCCATTCAGTAAACACCTTTATCACGGGCCCACAGGCTGCTAGTTATCGGTTGGAGGCCAAATACGAATAAGCCCTAGCTCATTCTGTGAAACAGACTCATCAATAACTCATCACACTAGAGGATGACACGCAATGGAAACGGGTCTCCTACTTTTGCACTTTAAAGCACGTAAGTAACAGCTGCTGATCTGAGAATTAGCCCATATTTTGTTTTCTACACAAAACTGCCATCTATGGGGGAGGTCACCCCATTGTCAATCTTCCTACAAAATTAAGAAGGGGCATGAGTTTTATTCTTCTGGAACTGTGCCTATACCTTGTACTATAATAATGTTGTCACCAGGGAGCTATGCGGGATTGTCCGACTTTGTTACTTTTCATAGAATCACTGGTTTTTAAACACAGGAGAGACCTCAGAGACTGACTACTCCTGACCTCCACGTAGCACAAATTCCCATTCCCCAAAGTCCTTACAGCTGGTCATACGAGCAAAAGGTAGAGTTTTGTCCGCTTCCTTTGCAGGCCCTGAAATGATTTCTTTAGTACAAACACTTCGAGCACAATGCATTCTGGGAAGTGAGGACCCACAGGATGCATTTCCTCAATGCAAAACTGCTTCTAGAAACCTGGGAAGGCCCCCATGCCACCCCCTATGTAGGACATGCTCATGGAGCAGATGTTTTCTAGTTTTAATTTTTGTGAACTCTCAGATGGATTAGGCTAAACATCTCTGAGCATTATTCATAATTGCTACAGTAGGTAATTTGAGCCTGTGGTAACAGTAATTTGGAGCTGTTAATGAAAATGAAGACTAATTAAAAAAAAACTCTCAGGCTGAAGTGAAAATGTGGAAGATTCACAGGTGAACTGCATCTAAGTTTTCCCTCACGATTCCCAAGGACAAATATCATTTTAGTTGAAATAAGAAAAAAGTACATTGTCCCACAGACTCGTACTGTCCATTTGTTGAACATACCTGCAGCCCTTCAATAGCCAGTTTGAGGATGGAGGGGGTCAGTTTGGAGGCTTGTTTGAAGGAAAAGTTACTCCAGTCTATAATTAAAATGAAGCCATTTATCTGAAGCTCCGGATCTTCAATAAGGACTTCCAGAGACAGCAAGATGGCACGGAGGATATCTGTGAAGGAGTTCCTGTAGCCAAAACAGAAAGGAAAAGCTGGGTGTGAATATTAGCAGGTGGTACGTGCCTAGAGGGATGCGGGCCTCACGCCGCTGCTCTATGAACCTGACCTGCAGGGCAACACAGCTGCCCCGTACCCAAAGTGGCTGAAAAAACATTTGCCCAACTTTGCAGGAACTATACTGTAAGATTCACCAGATGGAAGTCTCCCTTTGATCCAACAGCCTCAGCACCCCACACTTTAAGAGGTATCCCTCTTTAGTGTCTCGTTTGGCTTCCATACTCTGCGTCTGGCACAAAACTGATTGCATTTCACTGAAATGCATCCCTTACTTATCTGTCTCCTTCATGGAGCTCTGTTAACTTTGAGGGTAGGGACTGGGCCATAATCACAGCTGTGTCCTCAGCACCTAGCTCCTCATTGCTGAACAAATGAGGTGAGACCTCAATCAGAAGCACTTATTTTGATTAAACCCCTTATTCCTTTTTTATGTTTAAAATGTTGCTCAATGTATAAAAATATCCATGCAATGGACGTTTTTTGTTGTTGTTGTTGTTTTGTTTTTGTTTTTGTTTTTTAGCTTACGTTCTTGGATAGAGAAAAATAAAGCAGGAAGAAGAGCTTATTTTCATTGAAGGTTTGCAGAGTGTGATTCAGGAGGGAAATCGCTTTGAGCACATCAGTAACTATGACAACAGGCAGACCTGAATAGAAAAGAGAGTGACAGCTCTTCAGTGCTGTATGTGTTCCTTATGTCATATATCTCCATTCACTGGATGATCTTTGTGTTAAATAATTTTCAGACATGAAGAAATGATGGCATTTTTATTCTGCTAATTTTCCCAACAAATAAGCTGAGCGGTAAATCTTAAGAGGATCTCTAAATTCAGTGGCTTTTTTGATAAGTAGAAAAATATAATATTGGATGGCAAATAATGGCAAATTCATTACTTTCTTCAGGTTTACTGTTAAAAATCAGAAGGCTTCTCTTCTGTGAAGTACATGTGAAATGTTCAGGTTCAGGGAGGCCTGGGTTGTTCAGTTGGTTAAGCAACTGCCTTCAGATCAGATCATGATCCTGGGATGGAGCCTTGCATTGGGCTCCCTGCTCAGCAGAGAGCCTACTTCTCCCTCTCCCTCTGCCCAATAGACTGCTGCTTATGTTCTCTATCTCTCTGTCAAATAAATAAATTTAAAATCCTTAAAAAAAAAAAAAAAAGAAATAATCAGTTTCTTGGGTATTTCAGCCTGGTTCAAAGTCTAACCAACTTCAACGATTCCAGATTAAAATCAGGAAGCTTGTGATCGAACAGTAAATCAATAAGAATTTACTGAATGTCTATTATAAGCTTGGCATTGTGTTTTATATTTAAGATTATAAAATAGTATGTTCTATTTCTATTTTCAGAGAGCCCTTGATATAGTTGGGGTGGGCTAGGAAATTAGCAATATGAGTTGAAAGGGATCAATAAAAAATTTGAGCAGTGAGGTAGAAGTTTATGGAGGGATGAAAGAAAGCTTGGGATAAATCTTGATGGATGGATAGGATTTTGATGGATATTTGGGAGAAGGGGGAATAAGATATTTCAGGAAAGATGAGAGACAATAATTGAAAAATAAAGATACACAGCTGATTCTGCTTCTGTACAGTTCTGTTTAGTAATTTTTTTTCTTTATATCAAGCTAAAATCCCCACCCACTGCTCAGATCTACCTGTTGGGTATAGTTCTGCTACAAAAGAAAAACCTCAGGTCTTGCCTTGTCACATAGCTTCAACCATGTAAACATGGTGATCCTGATGCCTTAGATAATTTCTTGATTAAAAGAAATAGTAACTTTAACCATTTCTCATAGGAAATGGTTTTTAATATTCTTCTCATCATTACTGTTTTAACTGTTTCAGATGTATTCTATTTTAACTCTAAGAGATATCAAATTCCTCTTGATGTAGGATAGGTTTTCATTAGGACCTTGTTTCCGTTTTTGCATCCACATCGAACATGAAATAAAGAACAAAGTCTTTTTCCAACAAAAAAACTTTGCACAAAAAGACATTGGTTTTTTTATTGGAAAAAGGGAAAAAAGATAATGAAAATATGGAAATGCCTAGTAGTAAACTGGAATGGCCATTAGGGAATTAGAAATCTGACCATAGATAAGCTTACTTGGGAAGATCACACACCTGGAGAAAATCAGGACTAAAAAGATCAACCCTAGATAGAGCTTATTTATAGTATTGAGTCAAAGGAAGAAGAATCAAAGAAATAAAAAATAAGAGGATTGAGATAGTATTGGGTTAAAAAAAAAGAAAGAAAGTGTTTCAAGAAATAGGCTATGATAGATTGAGAACATTACTACTTGTTCTTTTGCCTTTGGACCTTGCCATGGTTAAGAACATGCTACAGCTAGTGTGCTGGACCAAAGAGAAGGTTGAGAAACACAAACCAGTGACTCCCCAGCCAAAGAGCAGATCATGAGAAGCAGAGCTACCCAGATGCATGAACTCAGATGAACTCAGATATGATATATGAACTCAGATGCATGAGCAATAATAAATGATTACTTTTTTAAACCACTGAGTTTGGGGATGATTTGTTATACAGCAGTAGCTCTCTAATATCAAGGGTTAGTTAACGAAGTCAAGAGCAGTAGCACAGATTAGAGCTAACCCCTCTTCTCATCACTTATCCACTTGTATCCACTTGCAAGAAAAGATACAGAACTCTGTCTGGAAATGAGGAAACCATTTTATGCATTTTCAACACCAGAACCTTACTGCAGGATAGGCATTGTCAGTTAATGAAGTATTATACTCATGAGATGGTCTCAAGAGAAAAGTAAAAAGATTCTGGACTTCATTATAGTTTCCAAATGTTCCAATGCTTCACTCTTCCAGATTAACTGGATGAGCAGGAAAAAAGTTGAATGGAATGTGTTTCAAGTCATCAGATTTAACCCTTGTTTAGGAGAGCAACCTGATCTCAGACCTTAATTATGATCATTATCTTGAATTCCTTACTTCTTGGTTTCCTTACATGGATTTCCTAAACTTTTTCTTCATTCTTCCTTACAACACTTTTGAGTTGTGAAATTCTCCCAGGTTTTTATAATTTTAAAAATACCTCTCAGATCAAATACTTCATGCATATTCTCTGCCCTCAAGGAGCTTAGAGCATAAATCCCCACTCTTTAAGTGTAGTTGAACATAGTGACTTCCTTCCAAAGAGTACAGGATGGAAAGTAGAAAAAAGTAAGTTTACCCTGGAGAAACCTGACAAACACTACTTTGGGTAGGTGATTTGGGCATCAACATCAACAGAGATAACTTGTATTGATAGAATTGTCCCTTGATATGGTAATGAAAGTGGCACTTAACCTCTGTGATCTTCCTTCTAAAACATAGCCCCAAATTAATCAAGAGGAAAACATTAGACAAATTTCAACTGAAGAACATTCTATAAAATGCCTGACCAACATGCCTCAAAATTGTCAAGGTCATTAAAAAGCAAGGAAAGTCTCAGAAACTGTCACAACCAAGAAGCGCTTAAGAAGACATGAAGATTAAATGTAATGTGGTATCTTGTGGGATCCTGAGACAGAAGAAAGATATCAGATAGAAACTAAGGAAATCTGAATAAATTATGGACTTAGTAAATTAAAATGTATCAATATTGTTTTATTAGTTGTAATAAATATACTATACTAATAGAAGATGTTAAAAATAGGGGAAACTGGATGCAGAGTATAGGGAAACCCTCTCTGCTATCTTCAAAATAATTTTGTAAATCTAAAATTACCCTAAATAGAATGATTTTTTTAAAGTGCTTACTAGTGGGCGCCTGGGTGGCTCAGTGGGTTAAAGTGCTTACTAGAGTTTGTTATCTGTCATGGGAAGTTTCCATGAATCTTCTCTCAAGGTTTCTAAGCGAGCCAAAATGGTCATGAACAATTCAGCTACTTTAAGTAAATTGGAGAAATGAGAGCAGAAGAAGACATTTCCAGAATTTGTTCGTTCTACTAACTTATTTAGGTTTTTATATTTTTTCATTTTATTTTATTTTATTTCTTTTCAGTGTTCCAGAATTCATTGTTTATGCACCACACCCAGTGCTCCATGCAATACGTGCCCTTCATAATACCTCCACCAGGCATTGTTTAATAACTCATAGAACAATTATTTTCTGTATTGTTTATAATCACAATTCCATTAGAGTATTTTATCACTTGTATCAAAAGGAACAGATGAAAAATGGATAGTTAGAGGTTTTGATCCTTTTCTACAATATGCACAGCATATTTATATAGTCAGTTATGGACTGTATCAGTTTTTGATTGATAATTAAAAGCACAAGTGTGATAATATACATGAAAGCACTATAGGAATGACAAACTGCCAATGAAATGTAAGGAATTGTATTAGTAAACAGTTAGTAGAAAACTTCAGCATCCCCCCCAAAGAATAATACATTTATATTCATTAGGAGTTAAACAGCTTAACAATAACCCACAACCTTCGGAGTTATTCATGGTTTATCTAAGGATTTTCATTATTATACTATGAACACTTAGAGATTATAAATAGTGGCTCATTTTTAGGTTCTATTGTTTTTATGAGCAGAGAAGCCAATATTGTTACCTGAGGCTTTAAAATTAAGCAACAACATAATACAAATGAGATGCAAAACAGTGGAAAATGGTAAGCCCTTTACCAATGAGAAGATATTTAAGCTTCAAAAAGTGACTACTTTGTGCTTTAAATTTTTAGTGACGATTCTAAAACCTAGATCCTAGACTCCTATAAGAAAAAAGATGTGATATGTAACCAGATAACCATGTAGAGATAAGATGGGGTTCAGTGAGACTGTTTCTTAAAAGGAGCAGTGAGAAGTCTCTTGATCACTCTGAAGTCACAGTGCTTATCCTTATTCTAATTTTTCTGCTGCAGCAGAAGTCTCTTAATATTAGCAGTTAAATCTCTTTTTTTTAAGATTTTACTTATTTGACAGATAGAGATCACAAGTAGGCAGAGAGTCGGGGCGGGGGGCGGGGAGCAGGCTCCCTACTGAGCAGCAAGCCTGATGCAGGGCTCGATCCCAAGACCCTGAGATCATGTTCTGAGCCAAAGGCAGAGGCTTTAACCCACTGAGCCACCCAGGTGCCCCAGCAGTTAAATCTTTTAAGCCAGCTCTATCTCAAAACCTCTTAACTCCACATTCAATATCATCAAGAGTTTACAGGTTTTTTTCTTGGGAATTTTTAAAAGACCTCCTTGAGCTACAAAATGCTTTTGCAAATAGTTTACTACCAAATATCTACGTTTTATTCACAGGTGCAGTAACATTGCATCTGAGCATGTTTCTTTATCTCTTCATCCCTTTAACTTCTTTCAAAGTTTAATTATTAAAATAATCATGGCATCGTTCTCATAGTTACCGACCACACTTTGCCTATTATCTGACAATGATGTCCAAGACAAGGTGGAGAGGAATATGTGCTCCATCTGTATCACCCCTGATGCATTTTGATCTCTGGACATGGGAAGAACCCTATTTTGGTAAAGTGGCCAAAGGGCTTTACTCCAGGGCTTGACACCCACCCAGGGCTTGACATGCCCCCACCAAATAGGGACCACTCATAGAAGGCCGAAGTTCAGTAAAGGCTAATTTCCTGCTCCTCTTTGTAGAGGGTTGTTGCAAGAATTGTGCAAAACAATGTGTGAAGGAGCTTTGTGAATTGGAAAACACATCCCAATAGGAGGCAGTATTTGTAATTGCATGAATTATAGGGATAACCCTCTTAGTCATACTGCTTGCATCATGATGATGGTAGCAGGACATTAAGTGTACAAAATTCAATTGTGTTCTATCCAGGGGGAAACTTTTTCTCCTCTTCTAGGGCTGATGATTTTCAAAATATGGTCTGAGATGGAAATTCTGGTGATATATTTTCCTAAATGAGTTCTAATAATTCCTATATGAATCAAGGTTTAGCTGGACAGTCCTGTGTATCATTTTGCATCAAAGCAAATGAATCCATATTTCTCAAGGGGGTAATCAAGGAAAAGTAAGGAAAAAACAACTATATTTTGAAAATATTAGGTGCAAGGCAGATGCTAACAAAAATGTTTAACTTTGGGAGCCTGGGTGGCTCAGTCAGTCATCTGCCTTCAGCTCAGGTTATGATCCCAGGGTCCTGGATGGAGCCCAGCATTGGGCTCCCTGCTCAGTGGGGAGTCTGCTTCTTCCTCTCCCTCTGCTCCGCCCCCCTCACTTGTCCTCTCTCTCTCTCTTAAAACAAATATATAAAGTCTTTTAAAAAATGTTTAACGTTGCTGTAGAAGACTTAATATTTGTGAGAGCTTAATATTATATTTATTTTCCTGAATGTTAGCTAGAAAGTAAATTAGATAATTACTTTTCTCCGCGGGGATGATCACCTAGAGAACAGTGGTCTGGATTTAACTCTGCCTCACATGACTTGATGAGATTCATCCTCTCAAGAGTAGAGAGAAAGGGAAAAAGAGATCAGGGAAGAAAGAAAGGAGAAAGAAAGGATGAATGAAAAAAGAAAGAACACCTTGCAATTAATTTTTATCTCTATTAATTTCATCCTCTCCCCCTCAGTGAAGAAAACTTTTGGATTTGTATTAACATAAGAATAAAATTCCTTGTAACACCAGAATAATGAGTTGCCTCTTGGTTTATTATTAGTTGTAATAGGGGAATATCTAGTTCTCAATGTCTCAGCATCACAAAAAGGAATAATGTATTCAGTACCATTCGAACATAACACATGTGGCCCAGTTTCTATGTGTGGAGTTTTAGATAAGGTCAAGCTATAGCAGATCATCTGCTTTCTGAATTTTTAGTTTCGTTCAGGTCGTAGACTCTCAATTTCAATGGAATGTATCTCATAAAAACAAGTACAGTCATTTCTAATGTTTGTCTATCTCTACCAAGAATGACAATAATATACGGAAAGATTATGGGTCACTCATCCTTGACTCAAACCACCTCCTACTCAATCATTTGCTTATAGAGGACAGAACATAAAAGAGTAACGATCTTGTCTAAGAACAGGGCCCTTATTTAAAACTAGTATAGAGAAAATAAAGATGAAAATGGTGAAATCATTGTTTTGTCACTCAAGGAAAGCTTGAAAATAAGAGGTTATACTTCTGTAGGCCAATCCTGACAAGCCTATCCATCTCCTGATACAACACAAGAATGTAAAGTTTTCGTAGCACCATACTAAATGACATGGAAACTAAAGCTCTTAAATCCCAGTCTGCTAGTGTTCTTTCTTGTTTGTGTTTCTGTGGCAAACAAGATTATAACTCGTGTGTGTGTGTATGTGTGTGTGTGTGTATACACACATACAATAACTCAAAATCTAGAGTTAATTCCCCTAGAACTTGTCTTCCATCCCATTCAGTTATTTTTTACTTAAATGAAGAAATGGTTTAAATAGATAAAACCTATAGTTTCATCGCATTTGATCCAAGTGCTTCTAAATTCTCCCCAAAATTGAAAAAAATGAAATTAAGACCAAATGCAACTATCTGCTCACTTAAATATAGTGAAATTTCTTTTTTTAAAAGATTTATTTATTTATTTGAGAGAGGGAGGGAGGAACAGAGAAAGACAGTCTTAAGTAGACTCCAAGCTCAGTGCTGAGCACAGACCCCAAAGTAAGGCTTGATCTCATGACCCTGAGATTATGATCCAAGCTGAAATTAAGAGTTGGATGCTTAAGTGACTGAACCGCCCAGGCACCCCCAGATAATGCAGTGCAAATTTTTATCATTCAATGTCTTCTTTTAAATTTTTTGAAGTGCCTGGTATTGGATAAGGAGTCAGGAGGCATTTATTCAAAGATTTAGCCAAGTTCTTTATGGGAAACACAGAAGATAAAAGGATTTTTTTTTCCCTTTTCTGTTAGTAGATGGAAACCGGTAGGGAATGTTAAAAAAAAAAAATGAATAAGGGAGGCAAATGAAGCATAATCATTAAAAACAATAAGATTTAGAGTTAGGAAGACTCTGATTCAAATCCTGGGTGTTCTATGTGAGCTTAGTAAGTTATTTATCTCTCTGTGGTTTAGTTTTCTCGTCTGCAGAAGGAGGATCACAGCACCTACCCCAGTGGCAATGATGAGGTAAGACAACATACAAAAAAGCCACCGCAGAGCAACTGACCCATGACAATTCATAGAAGGTGCTAATGGTCACAATGGTTTTCATTATTACATAAGTGAATATCATATCAGATAGAAAGTAATAGGGGTGGCTGGTGGGAATAATGAGAAAGAGATCATTGATGTCTGGGGAGCTTTGGGACATCTTCAACTGGTCCTAAATGGGGCTGTGACTCGTCTTCATTCTGCTTGATGGGAGAACCACTGAGTGGCTAGACAGAGGGGGAAGGCAGGAGCAGTTATACTTTAGGAAGATTTGGACGGGCAACTGGGAGACTAGAGTCACGCAGTCCGATTAGGAGGAAGTAGGTGACTATAAGACATTAGGTAAGAGCTGAACAGAAATGAGAGACGTGAGAAGAATTGCAGATGACAGAACCCAGGACTTTGTTACAGATTAGATGAAGGTGTCAAGAGAGGAAGGACAGTGCTACTAATTGAGACAAAAGGAACTCTGTCAAGGAAGAAGTGAGTCAGAGATGCTGGAGTTGTATCTTACAAAAAGGATCTTACGGAGTAAGAATCAGCACCTAGGACAACGACATAGAGTGTTGATGTTAGTATCAATATGATTCCACATCAGGGCTGTCAAGAGGGTGTCTAGAAGGGCCTAATCATGTGGGGTCTGTATTGCTGCCACACAAGTGATGATATTTCCACTTAAATTGATGCCATGTCTGCAGGCAAGAATATTTCTTGTCCTATTCTTAAGAGACCACTTGCCTCTGTCACTTAGACTATGAGCTTCACGAGACCTGGGAGAATATTGTCTTTGAATCCCTGGCAATCACCAGTACCTGCACATAACAGATACTCAACAAATGATGCTTAGTGAAGGAAAAAAGGCAAGTGTGCTAAACAAACCTGTTGGATGCTCCGAACCAGTAAATATAGACAAAAACCTACTTTGGGAGCACCATTGGGTAAATTTTCCTTCTCTTCAATGTCTTTTATACTCATTGCTAATGGTAGCAGTGTCAGATGTGTGTCCTTAAGCATCTTTGCTTTTATGGCTCGTATTTATAGAATACTGTGCTACTGAGCACCATGTATCCAAAAGGAGGAAAGGAAACTAGGCTTAAAGACTTGATTTTGGTTTAGGAAAGAGCTATGTGCATGCATTCATATAACATTAGTAACAGCATAAATTAAGACTGAGAAAATGACCTTCTAGAAGGTTAATAATAAATGCTAGATGGGAATGTTTCTAGAGAGAAGTCAGGTATACCATGAGATTCTTAGCCCCCTGGAAGAGAACTGATCCCTAAATAACACTTAAGACAGCCTGAAATGCAAGTGAGGAAAGGGTTTGTTTCATCCAGCTCTCTAGATGGGGATTGATCCAAGGTCTATAGGGAGTCACAGAAAAAGAATTCAAAACCACCCTAGTGGAAGTGAGTTGTGAGCATTCCCTCCATTACTAAATGACTATGAAAAATTAATTTCATACTTGTATCTTCTGGTAGCTCCCCTGGCTGAGGAACTTCAGGAAAGTAAAAACTAGGAAGAGTCTCAAGAATGCAAAGAAGTACCTAGGCATGGAGTGAGGATCTTATCAGCCTAACTGAGGTCACAGACAGCAAGATCACCCCTGATGTGAGCAAGTTAATGTAGATGGTCACATTACTCTTACTTCCAATGGAATTCAAGTGACATTTGTAGAGCTTGCGTAGCATTCATAGTGATATACTTGAAATAGAATATTCTTTCCCGTAAGTCTGTCTGATTCTTATAACAATAACATCACTTTCAGAATAAGAAATTGGACAATAAGATGAGAAGTTATCTTAAGACAACATCCTTCCCATAATACTACATTGCTTTGAATGATTTTACCTCCTTAGCATCTCCACTTTGGTGATATGCTGTTGTCAGTCTTGGAATCAAGAGGTTTCTTTCCAAAATCATAAACCTTGATAAGAGTGTGCAGTTAATAGTGAATTAAATAGTACATTAGCAAAATCACTCTATAGATGTTGTACTTCATGGAAAGCACACCTGTGACTTCAGTGGAAATATGCAACATCTAATAATTTTAATTAACGCAGAAAATTGCCTACACCAATGAAAACTCCAAATCTCTGTGCTTAATAAAGAGGTTAACAATATCTTAAAACTGAGAATCCCCAAGGCTCTAAAATTAGTTGCCTGTAACTAGAAGTCTCAACCCTGAAAAATATGGATAATTCACATCAGAAGATTTAATAGGGACTGATTAAATTTAGAGTCTACAATCTGATTGAAGTTTTCAAAGTTGGTTTATCCTTTCCCTTTCTAAAATTCTAGCCTCCTTAATCATAAGCTACTGAAACAGCAGCAAGCAATCAAATTCATGAAAGATTAAAAGGAGAGAGCCACAGGAAATCATTATGTAACAGAAAGGAAAATCCTATTTTCAGAGATCGTGTATTTTAACATATTTATTATCTACCCTGACAGATATGCAACTTGTTGGATGATTTTCAGGTAGACATTCTTCTAGCTGGCTACTAACCTTCAATTATTTTGTCCTCCTTAAGACAATTTAAGGTTATTGGAATCTTGGAGGTATAAGGTTGCTGTGTCTTCATAGCTATCAGGCTCACAGAGTCCCTTAACACTGTCTACAGTTTTCTGAGTTTGAGTACAGTAAGGCAAGCCTAATGGGAAGAATTTGGGGTCTTCATCAACTCCCATAATGCTTAGTGATGGTTCACAAATCACAATAATGATAAGAGGATTTGAGCATGCTTCTGAAACCAGGATAAATATATTCCCATGGCCCAGAGAGAAAAAGCTTTCTGCAAATCCCACCTATACTTCTTCCACAAGTGGACATGTGCTTAAGCCTCCTCTTTGGAGGTTTCAGATGAAACATGGAACCTGGAGTCCTGTGACCATAATAGTTAATTGGCAAGACCAGACATGTCAGAATAGGGATGTGGGAGTTTGTAGAAATCTCCTAGAAGGAGATCCACATGCAAACTCACCCAGCGCAACCCAGCCGAAGTCAGGATACTAAAGAATGGTAACACTCTCTCCCTACTTTCTATACACCAGTGGTCTGGGAGCTCAAAGGGACCCACTTAGTGAGGCTCAGCCAGAAACCCTTATTTTCACCCTACTTAATTCTAGAAATCAGAAGCAAAACAAAAGGTAACATTTAATATGTTCATAAAAGAATAAACATAAGCTCATGATAGCTGATTTAACAAAACAATACAAAATAAAACAAAGCAAGAAATCTCTAAAGAATTGGTTGACTTTTCCTTCCCAAAGTAGAGTATGCCTGGAGCTGATTTTATACTTCAAGGTGACTTTACACTTGGAAGCTCTGGGGAATTATTTTATGGAGGTGGTTAAAGACAACATTAGTTTCTTTTACTTAATTACATCACAGATTATCACTTGGCAATTCTCTAAGCAATTAGGGCCAGTGGTTATTATTTATTGCTGCCGCTTAGTAGCTACACCACAAGAAATGCCATAAAACATCAACATACACTTTTCTTCAGCATAGGTCCAAAATATCCTACTCTGAATAACAGAACAGAATTTGGAAAAATGTGTTACATATGTATATAGACACATAATTTGTATATTTAAATATTCAAACAAAGAGAAAATACAACATTTTAAGACTTGGGATTTTACTTCTTGGTGTAGGAGGATTTCAGTGCCTAAATTTAGTCTAACAAAATCTCTGAGATTGTAGGGGACCACTAAGAAAGATCAGCAGTTTAATTTCTAAAGAGGAAAAGAGGAAAAAATTTTGATGATCAGACTCTGGAAAGTTCTATTTCAAGTTTTTCCCTCTCCTTTAAACCTTGCCTGCTATAAATTGATGGGCTATTATCCATCCTTTTTCTATTAACCAAGGGACAAGGAGGGTTTTCTTAGTTCTGGTTCATACGGAATAGTCCCAGAAGGTGGTACTGGTACTTCCAGTCTCCTTGACCCTGGACATGGTACTTACACAGCTACATAATTCTCTGGATCCTGAGGCAACCTATTAGTACTGTAAGTAATTGCTGACTGCAGCAAGCCAGAGCACTGGGGAAGCTTGGAGGGAGAGTAGATTAAGATGGAGGTTGGTTCTTCCAGAATAGATTTACAATTCAAAGGGAGTAAGGCAACTGACAGCTAGCAGGAATCTTTGTGATTACATGGTGAACCCCATCTGAAGGTAGGATCACTTCCTTTCCATGTGGGGGACATCTGGTAATGTGTGTATGGGAGGGATAGATGGTTTCCACAAGTATTTGGACACTGCTACCAGCATTTACTGGACAGAGGCCAATAATTCTAAATATCCTGTAATGTGTAGTACAGTCCCAGAATAAGATCCCATCCCAAATGCTTGCAATTTTTAAAAAATCTTAAATAATGAAATTCAGATCCAGAGAATCTCAGGGAAACCACATCAGCAGTTAGCTGCACAGAGGTAGAAAGGCTGCTGACTCCTGGGTCCAGTGTGCCTGCAATATCTCTGACACTTGCAGAACAAAGGAAGAACTAACTCAGTGGGAGGCCAGGTAACATAGCAAGAATATTTATTGCTATTTCTCTATTCCACTTTCTTCCTCTTTGCCTAGACTATTCTTTCCTTCCCTTCACTGGGCCAACTCCTTCTCATTCTTTAAGTCCCGAGTCAGATGTCACTTTCTTAGGTAGAATTTCCTACCGCAGGAAGTAGCAGAATATAGACAAGTACTCCCACCTTGAACAAACTTTAGTCAGGCTCTTCTGAGCTCTTTTCAACTAGTGTTGTAAAAGAGTGTCCAGTGTTAGTAAATAACTCTGCTAAGCCAGTTTATTGAGAGTCTCTCCATCCTTGATATCTAATCAAATTCCTCTCTTCACCACCCATTCTTGACACCTAACCAAGTTCTTAAGAATGTTCCATCCACTCCCTTACCATTCCTGTCAGCTGTAAAACTCTACTTGTCCCTGTCGTGTTCAGAGTTCAAACTCTCTCTGCTACTGCAATAGTCTTGAATATAGTCTTACTTGTTATTGTTAACAAATTCCAGTGAATAATCTTTCTCTTATAGTATTAATTAACATATGTCAAATGGATGAATTCCTGAGATGAGCTCTCTAGATAGGTGTCCCCACATGGGAAAGAAGCCTGGTGGATGAGGTGAGGGAACTGAAGGTGTCTACAATGAAGACTGGGCTGTTTCTTTAATAATCTGACCCTGTAGAGCTCTCCTCTACTCCAAGGGACTAGGCCTGGGCAAGACTATCCATCCATATGTGCTAATGAGCTTTTTCCTCAATGAGGGGAGCCCATTATGCCAATCTATGGGATAGGAAAATGTAGAACACGTTGAGGCTTGGAGAATATCCTTTGGGGTATTTAATTTATAAAAGAGATAATCTGGTACCTGAGGGTTATGTGCATGAAATTAAGGGATAGGATACTACCAAGTAGAATAGACCCTTTTGGTTATTATTCCAATCTGAACAGACACATTCATTTGTACTGACTTATGAATTCTTCACTCACACACTTGTCATTATTGAAAGACTGAAGAAATGTGTTAGAGAAGTCAACTGTAGTATTTATTACTTATTATTTAAGCAAGTAGTCACAAATTCTTCAAAAATCAAGGGAGAACTTCTGTTCATTAGTCCACCCCAGATACTATGCAATAAAAACTCACATATTCTTTAGTTAGCTTAATGTGAAATTGTTGAGGGAAGAAAAGTCTAATTATTTTTTTTTCTCCACACTAATCTTGAAACTTAACAAAACAGAAACTTCTCAATTTCTATGACTCTGATAACTTGGACAGAGCTTACTGGCTTACTGGTCAAAGACACACAGTTTTGGTCCAGGTAATTTTTATTTTGGTTAATCTCAGAAGAAAGAAATGGAGCTGCCATTTAAGGATCATATATGCCATATGCCACAATTGTACATATACCATCAGTACTATCATGACAACCTTGTAAAGTGCAGAAACCATGGCTTGATGAGGTCACTGATAACCACATGGTTAAGTGAAGAACAGAGATCAGAACCCAGGTGTCCAATGGCAGAGTCCACAGTCAGTTCTCAAGGACTCACGAGCAGGGTATGTGGATCTGACACCAATACTCCCAAAAATAGGTTCTGACATCCAAACTATCTTCATATATAAGGTAAAGAGAAAAGCCTGTTTGCAGCTGCCCATAAAGATGAGCAGTACTAGAAGCTTCCCTTCATCCCAAATGTCTGGGAGTAAACAATGTCCACCCAGGCTATACTTTTAGAATCTCTTGGCCTACAAGGCCCCACTTCTCCAGGTCCCCTCTTGTCGCTGTCATATTTGGAGGTGGGTTCAAATGTTCTCTCCTGTCCTTTCCACTCTGCAATGGAAACTACAAAGGATTGAGAGCTGTTTACATTATGTGATTGACTAACAGTTGATTCTGCTTTAAATGCATGCACACAAAATTCTTGTTCAACCAAGCTTAATTCCCTGCATATTTTTAGGCCACAGTGCTTTGAAACTAGAACCCAACCACAATAAGAACGGTGGAAAGAACTCAAATCCATGGAGGCTAAAGAGCATCCTACTAAGGAATGAATGGGACAACAAGGAAATTAAAGAAGAATTTTTTAAAAAATTCATGAAAATGAAAACACAGGTGTTTAAAATCTTTGGAACATAGCAAAATCGGTTCTGAGAAGAAAGTATATGGCAAGACAAGGCTTTCTCAAGAAACAAGAAAGATCTCAAGTACATAACCTAACAATACACCTAAAAGACCTGAGGAAAGAATATCAAAGAAAGCTTAAACCAGCAGGAGAAGAGAAATAAAGATAAAAGCAGAAATGAATGAAATAGAAACCAAAATAACAGTAGAACAAATCAACGAAACTAGGAGCTGGTTCTTGGAAAAAATTAATAAGATTGATAAACCCCTGGCCTGACTTACAAAAAGAATAGAGAAAGGACCCAAATAAATAAAATCATGAATGAAAGAGGAGAAATCACAACCAACACACACACACACACACAAATACAAACAATTATAAGAACATATTATGATCAACTATACACCAGAAAATTTGGCAAACTGGGAGAAATGGATGCATTTTTAGAGATGTATAAACTACCAAAACTGAACCGGGAAGAAACAGAAAACTGTACAGATCCATAACCATTAATGAGATTGAAGCAGTCATCAAAAATCTCCCAGCAAACAATGAGAGCCGAGGGCCATATGGTTTCCCAGTGGAATTCTATCAAACATTTAAAGAATTAGTACCTATTCTCCTGAAACTGTTTCAAAAAATAGAAATGGAAGGAAAACTTCCCAACTCATTTTATGAGGCCAGCATTACCTTGATCCCAAAACCAAAGATCCCACTAAAAAGGAGAATTATGGACCAATATCCTTGATGAACACAGATGCAAAAATTTTCACCAAAATACTAGCCAATGGGACCCAACAGTACATTAAAATGATTATTCAGGTATCTGGGTGGCTCAGTGGGTTAAGCCTCTGCCTTCAGCTCAGGTCATGATCTCAGGGTCCTGGGACTGAGCCCTGTATTGGGCTCTCTGCTAAGCAGGGAGCCTGCTTCCCCTCTCTCTGCCTGCCTCTCTGCCTACTTGTGACCTCTCTCTCTCTCTCTGTCAAATAAAAAAATAAAATCTTTAAAAAAAAAAAAAAAGGATTCTTCACCATGACCAAGTGAGATATATTCCTGTGCTGCAAGGTTGGTTCAACATCCACAAATTAATTAATGTGATATAATGTATTAATAAAAAAAAAGAACAAGAACCATATGATACTCTCAGTAGATGCTGAAAAGTATTTGACAAAGTACAGCATCCTTTCTTGATCAAAACTCTTCAAAGTGTAGGGGTAGAGGGTATATACCTCAACATCGTAATAGCCATCTATGAAAAATCCACAGCAAATATCATTATCAGTGGGGAAAAACTGAGAGCTTTCCCCTAAGGTCAGGAACATGGCAGGGCTGTCCTCTATCACCACTGCTATTCAATATAGTACTAGAAGTCCTAGACTCAGCAATCAGACAACAAAAAGAAATTAAAGGCATTCGAATTGGCAAAGTAGAAGTCAAATTCTCACTCTTTGCAGATGATATGACACCTTACGTGGAAAACCCAAAAGACTCCATTCCAAAACTGCTAGAACTTGTACAGGAGTTCGGTAAAGTGTCAGGATATAAAATCAATGCACAGAAATCAGTTGCATTTCTATATACCAATAGCACAACAGAAGAAAGAAAATTAAGGAGTTGATCCCATATATAATTGCACCCAAAACCATAAGATACCTAAGAATAAACCTAACCAAAGAGCCTGTACTCAGAAAACTATAAAGTACTCATAAAAGAAATTGAGGAATACACAAATAAATGGAAAAAAATGTTCCATGTTCATTGGATTGGAAAAACAAATATTGTGAAAATGTCTATGCTACCTAAAGCAATCCCTATCAAAATGCCATCAATTTTTTTCAAAGAAATGGAACAAATAATCCTACAATTTATATGGAAACAGAAAAGACCCTGAATGGCCAGAGGAATGTTGAAAAACAAAACCGAAGTTGACTGAATCACAGTTCCAGACTTCAGGCTCTATTACAAAGCTGTAATCATTAAGACAGTATGGTACTGGCACAAAAACAGACACATAGATCAATGGAAGGAAGAGAGATCCCAGAAATGGACCCTCAACACTATGGTCAACTAATCCTTGACAAAGCCCAAAAGAACGTCCAATGAAAAAAAAGACAGTCTCTTCAACAAATGGTGTTGGAAAAATTGGATAGCCACATGCAGAAGAATGAAACTGGATCATTTCCTTACACCACAAACAAAAATAGACTCAAAATGGATGAAAGACCTTATGTGAGACAGGAATCCATCAAAATCCTTGAGGAGAACACAGGCAGCAACCCCTTCGACCTCAGCCACAGCAGCTTCTTCCTAGGAACATTGCCAAAGGCAAGGGAAGCAAGGGCAAAAATGAACTATGGGACTTAATCAAGATCAAAAGCTTTTGCACAGCAAAGGAAACAGTAAACAAAACCAAAAGACAACTGACAGAGTGGGAGAAGATATTCGCAAATGGCATATCAGATAAAGGGCTAGCATCCAAAATCTATAAAGAACCTAACAAACTCAAGACCCAAAGAACAAATAATCCAATCAAGAAATGGGCAGAGGACATGAACAGACATTTCTGCAAAGAAGACATCCAAATGGCCAACAGACACGTGAAAAAGTGCTCAACATCACTCGGCATCAGGGAAATACAAATCAAAATCACAGTGAGATACCACCTTACACAAGTCAGAATGGCTAAAATGAATAAGCAGGAAATGACAGATGTTGGCGAGGATGCAGAGAAAGGAGAACCCTTCTACACCGTTGGTAGGAATGCAAGCCGGTGCAGCCACTCTGGAAAACAGTATTGAGTTTCCTCAAAAAATTGAAAATAGAGCTATACTACGACCCAGCAATACCACTAGTGGGTATTTACCTTAAGGATACAAATGTAGTTATCTGAAGGGGCATGCATACCTGAATGTTTATAGCAGCAATGTCCACAATAGCCAAACCATGGAAAGAGCTTAAATATCCATCAAGAGATGAATGGATAAAGAAGATGTGGCATATATACACAATGGAATACTACATAGCCATCAAAAACCAAAATCTTGCCATTTACAATGACGTGGATGGAACTAGAGGGTATTATGCTAAGCGAAATAAGCCAATCAGAGAAAGACAATTATCATATGATCTTACTAATATGAGGAATTTGAGAGGCAGGGCAAGGGGTTGTGGGGGCAAGGGAGGGAAAAACTGAAACAAGATGGGACCAGAGAGGGAGAAAAACCATAAGAGACTCTAAATCTCAGGAAACAAACTGAGGGTTGCTGGGGGTGGGAAAGGATAGGGTGGCTGGTTGATGGACACTGGGGAGGATATTTGCTATGGTGAGTACTGTGAATTGTATAAGACTGATGAATCATAGACCTGTACCCCTGAAGCAAATAATACATTATATGTTAATAAAAGACAAACAAACAAACAAAAAAGGGGCAACCTACCAAAAAAAAAAAAAGTATTTGCTCTCCATTCCCATACAGCAACTAAGAAGGTCTGATAAAGCAGTGAGAAACTTGCTCTTTCTAGCTGAAAACCATGATTAAGTGGTCCTTTTCTGGACTTGTTCTCCAGATTTCAATACACAGATCCCCGTCCACCTCTGCACAAGTCTGTTCCTTCCCTAACTCCCAGCCTGCCTAGAATGATTTTCCAGACTTGGGAGTGATTTTGAGGGCTGAGATGTGTATTATCTTCAGTGTTTATTACAGGACAGTGTTCAGTACTAAGCAATCTAGAAGGATAAGGGAGATTCAGATCCAGCTCTAGAGATAGGGTACAGCAGCTCACAACCCAAATGCCTACGAGGTCCAAGAAGGACTTGTGAATGAAGGAAACAGGTTGGGGGATGCAGAACTATTGGCCAGGATGTGATGATGGGGAAACCACTAGTTGACACCAAGAATAGCTAGAAATTGAGATTTCTAATGTGAATCTTTAGAATGTCTTAAACATGACAAACAAGTCTGCCTCTACCATTAGTGAAGCCTAGGATAAAAGTACAAATGGAGCTCCACATACCCTATGTCTAAATATTTAAATATTAGAAACCAAGTCAACAAATCGTTAGGGCGCCTGGATGGCTCAGTCAGTTAAGTGTCTTTGGCTCAGGTCATGATCTCGGGGTCCTGGGATCAGCTGGTGGGTGTCGGGCTCCCTGCTCAGTGGGGAGTCTTCCTCTCCATCTTTTTTAGCTCCCCCTGCCCACCATCCACCCCGCTCATGCTTAAGCTCTCTCTCTCAAATAAATAAATACAATCTTAAAAAAAACCAAGTCAACAAATTCTGAAATAAAATACTTTCTAGCCCCTACTCTAACAGTGACATGGATGGTCAGGTTCTAATTTAGAATATTTGGGATCTTTAGAATTCCATGCCTAATTGTAGTACCACTGAGAAAGCCAGCTCCAGGACCTGAGTGCACTACCCCCTGCTTTTTTCACCCCGGCTCCATCTGATGTAGTTGGGACCTATGGTATATGCAACTGCATATACCTTAGATATAGTTCCTATATCTAAGCTACAGCCATATTCTCTACATTCAGTGTCCCTTGGATATATCTCAGGCCTGGAGGTGCACACTTGCATACTCTGGAGGAAGTCAAATCTGGAGAAGAGATCCACACAGATCTTGGAAGTGGGTTTGGGACCATTTAGGCAAGGAACTCTGGGCTGCTAGATTCCAGAGCACAGTCTAGAAGGAGAGGGTATAGACTCCAGTTGGGCACTTCTCCTGGCCCTACAAACTTCTGACCCTTTTAGAAAGGAGCACGGCTTTAGGAATAGAGGAAGTTCCTCTAAAATGTGAGATCCAGAACAGCCCATTTCTGCCAAGTACTAAGGAGAGTACTATGGCCCGATTATTATTATTTTATTTTTTAAATTTAACTTAATTTTTTCAGTATTCCAAGATTCATTGTTTATGCACCACACCCAGTGCTCCATGCAATATGTGCCATCCTTAATATGCACCACCAGTCTCACCCAACCCACAACCCCTTTCCCCTCCAAAACTCTCAATTTGTTTCTCAGAGTCCACAGTCTCTCATGGTTCATGTCCCCCTCCAATTTCCCACAACTCCCTTCTCTCCTTCTCCCAGTGTCCTCTGTGTTATTCCTTATGCTCCACAAGTAAGTGAGACCATATGATAATTGACTCTCTCTGCTTGACTTATTTCACTCAGCATAATCTCCTCCAGTCCCATCCGTATTGATTAAATGAAGTTGGGTATTCATCCTTTCTGATGGAAGCATAATACTCCATTGTATATATGGACCATATCTTCTTTATCCATTCATCTGCTGAAGGGCACTTGGCTCTTTCCACAGTTTGGATATTGTGGCCATTGCTGTTATGAACATTGGGGTACAGATGGCCCTTCTGTTCACTATGTCTGTATCTCTGGGGTAAATACCCAGTAGTGCAATTGCAGGGTTATAGAGTAGCTCTGTTTTTAATTTCATAAGGAATCTCTACACCGTTTTCCAAAGTGGCTGCACCAACTTGCATTCCCATCAACAATGTAAGAGGGTTCCTTTTTTTCCACATTCTCTCCAACATTTGTTGTTTACTGTCTTGTTAATTTTGGCCATTCTAACTGGTGTAAGGTGATATCTCAATGTGATTTTGATTTGAAAATATGAGGATCATTGAATGGACCATGCAAGTGCTTGTGGACAACCAGTTTGTTACCACTGGCCTAGACAAAACATTGAGTTGTAAACAATGAAACCAGGCTTTGCCATAGGCTAAGTGTTTACACTTAAATAAATTCTGTAACTTCTTCAAGACTCAAGTTGACCCTAGTAAAATGCAGTGCCTTTTACAGTAGATTGAGAGCTCTTATATCTAAATTGACTATAGAAGTCTTTACTAGCATCATTAAACAAAGATACATCTTTAAATTTATATTATAGAAATAAGCAATCTCTCCCTCTTCAATTTTTTAACAGATGTCTAGTTTATAGGGTATATAAACTTGGTCATATGCTACAGACATATAAAGATACAGGAACCTAATATTCTTTCTAGTGTGGTTGGTAATGTGGTCCTTTAAATGATGAGTACTTTATTTTAAAATAATAGTCATAGTGAGCCATTATCAGAAAACGAAAATTTTTCTCAAAGCGAAGTTTAAGAGCTATTTCCTTTGTATTAATCGGATAACTTTGAGCAAGAAGAAAACTGTTGAAAAATATGCCTAAAATAAAGAATATAAAGAATAATTTAAACTTTTAAATAATGATAATACCATAAATTTTCAAGAATGCTTGAGAAAATACTTAGGCAACATACACATAACTTTAACAAAAAGCCGATATTAGAATAGGCAAAATCTGGTATAATGGCACCACTAGATTCTGGTGAGGATATGGAGCAGAAGGAACTCTCATTCATTGCTTTTGGGAAAGCACAACGCTACAGCCACTTTGGAAGGCAATTAGGTGGTCTCTTTCTTTCTTCTTCTGTTTAAAGATTTTATTTATTTAATTGTGAGAGAGAGAGAGTGACAGAGATAGTGAGTGGGGAATGTGAGTCTCAAACCCAGGACCCTGGGATCATGAACTGAGCCAAAGGCAGAGGCTTAACCAACTGAGTTACCCAGGCACCCTGGTGGTCTCTTTCAAAACTGAACATACTCTTACCATATGATCCAGCAATCCGGCTCCTTGGTGTTTGTCCAAAGGAGTTGAAAATTTATATCCACACAAAAATCTAAGCATAGATGTGGAAAGAACCTTCATTAATAATTGCCAAAACTTGGAAGCAGCCAAGATGTCCTTCAGCAGATAAATGGCTAAATAAACTGTTGTACTTCAAGACAATGGAATGTTTCGCTTATTTTTATGTGGGAAAGAAACCAATCTGAAAAAGTTACATGGTGTGTGATTCCAACTATATGACATTCTGGAAAAGAGAAAACTATGAAAACAATAAAAGGATAAGTGGTTGCTAGCGGCTGGGCTTTGGAAGAGAAAAGAATGGGGGCACACAGAGGATTTTTAGGGCAGTGAAAATACTCTTTTTGATACTGTAATGACAGATACAGGTCATTCTGAGTTTTTCCAAACCCACAGAATGTACAAGAATGAACTATAATGTTAACTGTGGACTTTGAGTACTTAGGATGTGTAAATGACATTTCACCAATTATAACAAATGTACCTCTCTGATGGAGGATGTTAGTAATTGGGGAAACGCTTCATGTGAGGGGACAGGGAGTATATGGGAAATCTTTGTACTTCTCAATTTTGCTGTGAACTTAAAACTACTCTAAAAAATTATTTGAAAAATAAAATGTATACTTTATTAAGAATAACTACAAAAGAAAAAGGCTTCTTAAGGTCTTCTATTGTCATGATGAACAACTTAAAATTCTATTGTCCAATGTACCCTATCCTCATAGATTTTTGATCACTTCTATTCTGTTCTTCCTTCAATAATCTACTTTGGCAGCTGTCTCCTGAGGATACTCAGACTTTAATGGTGGAGATGGAGTCTCAGTTCTCTGCTCCCAAAGCTGGGCTTTGCATTAAGAGTAAACATACCTTTCAGCACAAATCCTCATAATGATGTTCAGCTCTATGCCTTAGAATAGAAAGGATGGTGTCATGTCTGGAATTCTGATCAAATTTGGGACTTATCCTTGGAGAATCATACCGGTCAGATAGCTCAGAGTGATTTGAGCAAATTAGTTAGACCTTGGACTTACAGGTCTTGGAAAGGATATAAAAGAAAGTAAAAAATGATGAAATATAGATACTGGAAAGGCTAAAGAGCTTGCAGACAGTATATGTAACTGCATGTAGTATACGATATAATTGTAATTGGAAATGACTGGCTTAGGAAAGTAGGTAAATGAGAGCCAAAGAACATTTTCAAAAGTGAAATGAAGGCTTTCCCTTCCTCTTCTCTTTACGGGGTCTAGAGAAAGAAAGAAAGTTCTTAGATTGTTGTTTGAAAGATTCGGGTTGGAAGAAAAATGTGCTGGCCGTGACGATTGCTCACAATGTGAAGAGATTACTGAGAGATTTAGAATCAACTTCTGGTGACCTTACGACATCATAGAATTTTAGAACTGTTCCAAAGCCTTCATCTTTATACATGAGGGGAAAAAATGAGGCCCAGAGGACACAGCTAATAAATATCAGACCAAGACTTGAACGTTGGTGTCTGAATATCACAGAAGGAAGGGACCTAAAATATCATCCAATCCCCAGACAGCCAGCCAGATTTGTTTCCCACCAACTTTTTATTAAGAAAATGTCTTGACAAATAAAAAAGTTAAAAGAATACTCAATGATATACCAATCATTGATTTTATCAGTTGTTAACATTTTACATAGTTGCTTTATGTTAGCTATGCATATATGCACATGTGTGTGTGTACAGCTAGAAATAAGCTGAAGGAAAATTCCATACATCAAATTATTTTTTTTTTATGATTTACATGTTACTGTCCTGTAGAAGGTTCTACATTTTGTTTTCTCATTAAGTCATTTAATTTGTTCTTAAATTGGAATGAGGTCCACAGGCTTGGTTAGATAAAGGTTAAATATTCTGAAGAGAATATTTTATATGATGATGGGCCAATCAATTTTTTTAAGATTTTATTTATTCATTTGACAGAGAGAGAGAACAAGCACAAGCAGAGGTAGCAACAGAGGAAGAGGGACAAGCAGGCTTTCTGACAAGCAGGGAGCCCGATGTGGGGCTTGAACCCAGGACCCTAGGATCATTACCTGAGTCGAAGACAGACACTTAACCGACTGAGCCACCCAGGCGCCCCATGCCAATCAATTCTAACCAAGTGATGGTTGTTGCAAGAGCTCTCATTGAGAAAGAGTCCAAGACTCTGCAGAAGCTCGGCAGAAATTGGTGCCAAGATAGATTTGTTGTCAGTATTGTTGGGAGTGAAATTTCATATTTATGAAGAAGGAAGAATATTTTTAAAATTGGAATAATTGTAGATTCACATGCATTAATAGTCTTGTGTGTGTGTGTGTGTGTGTGTATTTAGTTCTATACAATTTTATCAAATAGATAGGTTGGTATGTCCACCATCCCAGTGAAGATGCACAGATGCATTACAGCAAAGATGTTGCCCTTTTATAATTGCCTCCTTTCATCCCTAAAACCTGGCAAATATTAACTGTCCTTCTTTTCTAAAGTTTTGTCATTTCGAAAATGTTAGAAAAATGGAATTTTATTTTATGCAACTTTGGGGATTTAGCTTTTTTTTATTCAGCGTAATTACCTAGAGATTCATTCAAGTTATTGCATATATAGTTTGCTCATTTTTTTAAAAAAAATTATTTATTTATGTTAGAGAGAGAAAGAGAGTGCATGAGTAGGGAGAGGGACAGAGGGAGAGAATCTTTAAGCAAACTCCCCACTGACTGTAGAGCCTGATGTGGGGCTCTATCTCACCACCCATAAGATCACGACCTGGGCCAAAACCAAGGGGTGTATGCTCAAGCAGCTGAACTACCCAGGCACCTCAATTTGTTCCTTTTTATTGCCGAGGTAGAGTTCAATGGTATGGATGCACCACTGTTTGTTTTAACCATTTACCTGTTGAAGGACATCTAGGCTGATTCTAGTTTTTGGCTATTACAAATAATGCTGCTATGAGGTTGACAATTGATAAATGATTCAGTTTCTCTGGATTCTAACCAATATTTGGCAAGATATTATCACCTTTTTTATTTCAGCAATTCTCATATGTGTGAAGTAATATTTCATTGTGGCCTCAATTTGCATTTCCCTGATAGCTAATGATGCTGAACCTATTTCCATGTGCTTATTTGTCATCTATATATCCTGTTCAATAACATGATTATTTATTTATTTTACCCATTTTCTTATTGGATTTTTTTGTTTACTTTTGAGTTTTGAGCATTCTTTATATATTCTAGATACTAGTTCTTTATCATATATGTTGTTTAAAAATGTTGTCCCCCAATCTGTATCTTCTCTTCTCATCTCTTTCACCTAGACTTTTGCAAAAGAAAAGTTTTTAATTTTTTTTTAAAGATTTTATTTATTTGAGAGAGAGAGAGAGTGAGCATGAGAGGGAGAAAGTCAGAGGGAGAAGCAGACTCTCCACAGAGCTGGGAGCCCAATGTGGGACTCGATCCTGGGACTCCAGGATCATGACCTGAGCTGAAGGCCGTTGCTTAATCAATTGAGCCACACAGGCACCCCAAAAAGTTTTTAATTTTGATGTTGCCCAATTTACCATTGCTTTTCCTTTTATGGTTTGTGACTTTGACACAGGTCTAAGAACTTTTATCTAGCCTTATATCCTAAAGTTTTTCTCCTATGCCTTCTTTCCTAAGAATTTTGAAGTTTTATGTTTTACTTTTTTAGAGAGAGAGGTAGAGACAGAGAGTGTAAAGCAGAGTGGGGAGGGAGGTGGTGCGGAGAGAGAGAGGGTGAGAGAGAGAATCCTAAGCAAGTTCCAGCCCAGCACAGAACCTCACATGGGGCTTGATCTCACAACTGTAAGAACATGACCTGAGCCAAAATCAAGGGTTGAATGCTTAACTGACTGACCCATCTCAGACATCCCTATATTTGGGTTTCAGTTTGCTAATATACTTTAGTGGTTTTTTAGTCTAAGTTCAGAAAAGTTATTGGTGGGTAGTTTTTCTTTTCTCTACTGTCTCGTTTTGAATCAGGATAATATTGGCATCCTAAAATGAATTCAGAAATATTCCCTTCTTTTCTTTTTTCTGGAAGTGATTATATAAACTTACTATTAATTCTCCTTTAAATGTCTGATAAAATTCTCCAGTGGAACCATCTGGACCTGGAGGATTCTTTTTCAGGAGTGTTTAAATTATGAATCCAATTACTTCAGTGGTTATAGGGCTATGCAGATTATCTATTTCATAATGGCTGATTTTGTTACTTTGCGGGTTTGAGGAACTACTTCATTTTTTCCCTAAGTTGTTGAATTTATAAGGATAAAATTATTAAAGTATTCCTTCATTTTCTTTTTTATGGCTGTAAAATCTGTAGTGATATCACCATTTCAGTCCTGATATTGGTAATTGGTGTCTTCTCTCTTTTTATTTTTGTCAATCTTGCTAGAGGTTTATCATTTTTGTTGATTTTTTTTTAAGAATCAGCTTTTTTCACATTGATTTTCTGTTTGTTTTCCTACTTCCAACTTCATTGATTTCTTTTATTCATTATGTCCTTCTTCTGGTTGCTTTGGGTTTATTTTGATCTTCTATTTTCTTGTTTGTTGAGGTCAGAATTTAGGTTTTTGATTTGAGATCTTTCCTAATAGTTTCCAATAGTGCATCTCATGTTATAAGTTAAGCTTCTCAGAACTGTTTTATCTACATTCCACATATGTAGATGTGTTGTATTTTCATTTTCATTAAGTTGCATGCAATTTTTAAAATTTCCTTTCAAACTTCTTCTTTGACCCATGGATTGTTTGGAAGAGTGTTGTTTAATTTCCATGGCTCTGAAGACTTTCTTATTGTCTTTCTGTTTTTAATTTTTTATTTGATTCTGATATGGTCAGAGAACACCCTGTCTTATTTTACATTTTTATTTGTTACAATTTAATTTACGGTCTTCATCAGTCTTCCAAGAGTACTAGTGAAAATGTGTATTCTATTGTTGTTGTATAGAATGTTCTATAAATATTAGAGTCTCTTTGTTGATTGTCTTGTTCAGATCTTTTATGTTCTTGCTGATTTTCTGTGATAGTTCTACTAGTTGCTGAGAGGGAGTCCCCAAGTATAACTGTATATTTCTCCTTTCAGCTCTTTTATATTTTTTCTGATTATCATTCTTCTATTTCTTTTTTCTTATCTTCCTATGGATTGCTTTAATGATTTGGGGGGATTCTATGTCGGTTTATTCACAGTGTTTTTAGTATATTTCTTTGTACAGTGTTCATATAGGTATTACAATACACATATGTGGCATACATGTATGGTATTAATGTTGTACTATTTCCAGTAAAGTAAGGCAACCTCACGTCTATCTAATTCCCTTTACCTTCTTCACTTTACATATTGTCTTGATCAGATGTCAAAGTTTATGTTTCAGTCACCAAATAGAGTTTCTAAAACTCCTGAGGAGAAGAATAATCTATTACATGTCCCTGTATTTTTGCTTTTCTTATTGTTCCTTCTTCTTGATGCTCCAAGATTCTTTCATCCTTGACCTTCTGTCTGAAGAAATGTCTATAGCTAGCTTTTTCTGAGAGCTCTCCTAGGAAAAAATTCTTTTAGCCTTTCTTTTTCTGACAATATTTTTATTTCTTCTTAATTATTGAAGAGTCATTTCATTAGACATAACATTTATAGTTAACAGTCTTTTCTTTCAGCACTAGAAAAATGCACCTCTTCCTTCTGCCTACATGGTTTCAGATGAAAAGCCCACCGACATTTGATGTTTCTCTATAAGAAATGTGTCTCTGGCTGCTTTCAAGATTTTTCCCCTTGTCTTTAGTTTATGAATGTTTAATTTTGATTTGTCTTAACTTGTTTCATTCTGTTTATAATTCATTCAGCTTGTTAGATCTGTAGGTTTGTGTTTTTCACCATATTTGGGAAGTTTTCAGCCACCATTTCTTCAAATACAAACATGTCTTGGAGTTACTGTGGGTCTAGTTAAAGCAAATATTGTAAGAACGTAAGTCAAATAAATTTTTCCCCAATGTATGTAAAACTTATGTTTACACTATGCTGTAGTCTATTAAGTGTGCAGTGACATCATGTCTAAAAAATATATACATACTTTAATTTTAAAATGCTTGATTGTTAAAAATAAAGTAAAATAAAAGTGCTTTATTGTTTAAAAATGCTGATCATCATCTGAGCTTTCAATGAGTCATAATCTTTGTGCTGGTGGAGAGTGTTGCTCCATGTTGCTGGCTGCTGACCAGTAAAGGTGGTAGTTGTTCAAGGTTGGGATGGCTGTGGCCATTTCTTAAAATTAGGCAACAACTGCTGCGTCAATTGGCTCTTCCTCACATGAGTTCCCTGTAGCATCCCATGCTGCCTGGTAACATTTTACCCACAGTAGAACTTCTTTCAAAGTCGGAGTCAATCCTTTCAATCCTCAGTGCTGCTTCAGCAACTAAGTTTGTGTGATATTCTCAGTCCTTTGTGGTCCTTTCATTAATCTTCACAGCAGCTTCACCAGCAGTAGATCCTAGCTCAAGAAATCACTTTGTTTGCTCATCCATAAAAAGGAACTCCTCATCTGCTGAAGTTTGATCATGAAATGGCAGTAATTCAGCCACATCTTGACTCCGCTTCTAATTCCGGTTCTCTTGCTAATTTCACCACATCTGCAGCTACTTCTTCCCCCGGTCTTCAACCTCCAATTTGTAAAAAACACAGTATCTGTGAAGTGCAATAAAGTGAGACGTAATAAAACAGGGGCGTGCCCATACTCTTCCAGCACACTCTCTTTTCTCCCTCTGGAAATCCAATCATATGCGTCTACAACCTTATAAAAATATTGCCCCACAGATCCCTGAGTCCCTGTTCAATTTTTTTTTTTTCAGTCTATCTTCTGTCTATTGAGATTGGATAAATTCTATTGATCTGTCCCCAAGTTTACTGACGCTATCTTTTTTTGCTCCATTCTACTATTGAGACGATGCATCAAGGTTTTTTTTTCTATTATATTTTTCAGTTTCCACAATTTCCACTTGATGTTTGTTTATAACTTCTATTCCTTGGTGGAGATTTTCTATCTTTTCATGGTACATGGATCTCTTTATGTTGATAGAGAGATTATTGTTAATCCTGTGGGAAGGAATGAGCCTACCTGGGATGGTTTCTGCTGTCAGGTTGGGTGACAGGAAACAACAGGCCTGGGTCACTTTCTTCCTTGGGTGAGGACGTGAGATCCCCTGTCACTGTGTTGGTTTCTAGTTTTGGGGTCTTAATCAGTTTACCTTATTCCTATCACTTTCCAGCATTCTCTTTTGGTTGTCTCTGGTGCTATTTCCAGAGATGACAGTTGTGGTTAGCGTGGGGGAGTGAAGAGAAGTTCATCCATGCTGTCTTGTCTAGAGAGGAAGTCAGAAGAGACTGTTTTTTAAGGCTTTTCGTTTCCAAAGCAAGGGTTCATAACCTGAAGTTGTATTTTGTGCCTTTGTGTGCATCTGCCTTTCTCTGTATCCTGTAGCTTTCATATATGTATCAAAGGAGACCGTGATAAAAAGGGTCAAGCCCTGCTTTTACTGTGGCCTCATTTCCAGGACCTGCTGTCCAGCCACACCAGCTATGTCTAGATTAAGAGTTTCCATGAAAGGGCTCAGCCAGGCTCTTGGTTTCCTTGGCTCCTTCCCACCCATGAAAACCAGAGCCTCAGGGTCTGAATATCTATCAGAACCCTGACCTTAGCAGCCTCTAGAATAGAAATTCTACAAGGGCAGCATCTGTGGCTGGCATAGAGAAGTTGCTCAGTAAACATTTGTGTGAATAACAGTCTCAGAGCTAAAGTAGCCTGAGAATACCCTGAAACCCCAGAACTTCCTTTTGAGTCTACAGCAACTCATTATAACACTTTGTGGGGAAGGGAGACAGTTCAATATGGGGTGAAAGCCTTATGGAGAAGGCCTTACTCAACTGAGACCTTCCTGGGGTACTCTTGATAAGACAGAATTCCTCAGAGGAGTTCAGACTTGAGCAAGGAGAGAGGAAGGACCAGATACAGGGTGTACCCCATGAAATAGCTTACAAGGACCAACCATGGTGCCAGTCACATCTTTCTGGGACAGATGAGGACATGCATCCATTCCTCATCGACCCCCTCATTACACCTAAACTTTTCTAGAAATTGCCATCAGCATACCATGCCTACTAGGCAGACAGTGTGCGATTTTCACTCAACTCCACAGCCAGAGAGACGTGAGGAAGTCTTTACAGAAAAGGGCCAGATGCCTCTGCAGCTCTCTACGACCATCACCACTACACGGATGATTGAGAATCACACAGTTAACTAAAGGCTTCCATTCAGCTGCGTTTCCTCTACTCAACATGGCAATTGCTTTGCTCATATTTGCTTTACCTTTGATTTCAGTGCCCATGAACAAAAACATAATGATATAAGAGGGGGGAAAGAGAACATGCATTTTCTAAGCTGCCTAGAGTCTGACAATTGTTTAAATGTGTATGTACATTTAACAAGATGGCAGATTATGCCATTAGCTTATCTTCGGAGTAATAAAAACTCCCATTCAGGAACCAAAGTCTCCTCATGGTTTATTGAAATGGTTCCCTCTTGCAACGTATCATCACCGTACTTTACGATAAGGAGAGAAGTATGTTCCAATACAACATCAGATAATGCCAAATACACAGACTTGCAAGAGAAATAGCTCACTTGGGAAATAGAGAGAAGTGAAGAAAATGTATTGAGTGAGAGACGCTAACTAGACCTCTGGTAAGTGAAGTAAACAACGATCCATATGGGATGTCGGATTCTCCTCAGTGGTCAAAAACACTGAGGAGGAGGCTGAGTAGAGAGGAGCCACATTTCAATGTGTTTTAGTTAATTTAATACCCCCACAGAATTATTAGTCTATGCAGGAGATACAATTAAAGTTTTCTGAAAAAATTTTTTACATGGCAAAAAAAACATGCACCTCAGTGAGACAGTTCAGGGATTACTTGGATGGGGTTTAAAAGACACACATAGCATAATGCACACCCATGTCATGTCTGGAAAGTGCTAGGGAGCCCCCAGGAACTTGACGCAACTGATTAGACTGTCCTTCACCAACTGGTTATCCCTTCCCTTATGAAACTTTAATTTATGTAGTCTTCTTCTGGATTTATATTTTTTCCCCTTTGGAATTTTCAAACCAGGGGGGTTTGGGAATTTGGAATCAAATACACTAGAATTGCAAATCACTTGAAATTGTTTCCTACTGGCTCCAAGTGGTAAATCAAGAAGGTTCTGAGTATTCAGATGGGGGAATGAAGAGAAAAGAAAAAAAACAAAAAACAAAAAAACTATTTGCTGTGTGCTCTGAGCCATCTGGCAACCCAAATCTGGTCTTCCCCTGTTTCCACATCTCAAGGGATCACACTCCCCCAATATAGGTTATCTTGTGGGAGTCTGAGAGACATCCTCATCCTCCTCCCCTTCCTTTGACTGTTTCTAGTCAGTCACTGGGCCCTGCTGGTTGTATCTCCTAAGAGCTCTTCCATCTGTCTAGGTCGCCTTTCCCGCACCATTGCCTGGCCTTTCCAGTCACCTTCATCTCCACAGGAAGTAGTCTTGGGACTGGTCTCTGCTGTGATCACTCTCACAACCTCCTAACCCATCCATCAAGACACAGAACTGATTCTGTTGCTCTTTTCTTTACAACTTTCAATGACCTCCTCCTACCATTTCTTAAGATGGCCTCCAGGCTCTGCATGGCTTTGTCTTGCCCCTTCTCAATACTATTTCATGACTCGGGGTTCATTCTTGGTGCTGCCATAGCCCTCTCATGGATCTGCGCTCCTGCAGAGTTAACTCTTCAGCAGCTCCAACTGTGTGTACAGTTAACAAGAGTGGGGGGCAACACTGCAAGAGTGGGGTAACCACTCTCTGTGCAAACTCTAACTCTTCAGTCTCATTATCCTGCTTGAGTTTCCTGAATCTACCATGACTTTTACCCCTAAGGACATTTGCATGATTTATTCTGTTGCCTGGAATGCTAATGCTGACTCTTTCAGGTCTCATTTTAAATGAGAGGTCCAGGGCCCCCGCTTTCCACTCTTTCCTATACTTCTTTTCTGTAGTCTTCTCGCACTTGTGCTTTAAAAATTAAGTGAGACATTATTTGTGTGGTGAACTCTCTTTACAAGGTCTCTGCCATTAGAACAGAAGCCCCATGAGTGTGGGATGGCCATCTGCCATGCTCCTGGCTCTTTGTCTTACAGGACCTCAAGATTTGTCAGATGAACAAATTATCTGGGGGAAAAAAGGTCAGAAATGGTTCACAAGGAAACCTCCAGGGAGCGCAATCTTGAAGGTATGTTGGTGAAAAAGTGATAACAAATGAGAGTTAATTGCACGCTGCCTTTTAACTAATATGTAAAAAGTTATCATTAGCATTTGGTAGGAGTCCTTATTATATTTTTAGTGAGTGCAAACATATTTACACAGGCTTTAAGGGACTCTGAAAGACTCACATCCTTGAATTTTTCTTTATTTAGTTTCCTTGTCTATGCCCTCTATTTCTCTCTGCAGAGGCTGAGTAGTGTCAACCCTGGCTCCATAGCCGAGAACTTTTTCCAAAATCCTGATGGCCTTGTCCACCAACCCACTCCACCCCGAGATTCTGATGTCATCACTGAGGCTGGGCAGGTCCCCACAAGCCTTGGATAAGAAAAACACTGACTGAGACCCCATACCAGGAGTGAACAACTCTTCAGTGAAATGCCCTATGTAAGGAAGTTGGGAGTTCTTTCGTTTTTAAATACATTTTCTTTAGGATTTGATGGACCCTTGAAGCAGCATGCTTCCTTAAAAAGTATTTCACACTGGAGTCAAATGTGCTCTCTCCTTATTGTCTAAAACAACCAAGAACGAATATGGGCTTAGAGCAGTGGAGACGTTCGAGCTGACTTCAACTAAGTTTCCTGAAATATCTGCCCCACAACCCAATCCAGGAGTAGAGGGCTCCTTGCCCCCCCACAAGTGACAATGCCAGCCTCCAGGCCCAATTTCTCACCTGCTGAGACACCTGCTGCTACCATCTACCACCCTGCCCAGCTAAGAAGGAGGCTGTTTGCTCATGTTCCTCCTCCACATTTCCGTCTTTCCTCTAGCTCTCCTTTTTCCTCCCTTCCCTTTTTCTACTTCCATTTCATCTTAGTCAAGAATGTGCCTTTGGAAGACCCATTCTTTTCCTGTAACAGCCACAAATACACACACATGCTATCAAGTCAAACTCACCTACATACACCTAGAAGCTCCTAATCAGGGAAGAGGGCAAAGAGTGGGTACATCAAGTCCTCCAAATGTAATTAAAGGTGTCATTTTCACCTTTTCACAGGACCTCTCACCATTGCTTCTGTCCCCTTGCTTCTAGACAAGCGTGTCCTCCACATGCTCTGTGACCTTTCTGAGTGGCCCTTCAGTGTGTCAAGGCATCCTAGTGTGGGGCACTCTCATGAAGGTTCTGGTGTACTCCAAATGTCAGTCTACTCTGTTTTGAGAATAAAAAATCAAATGCAGGGCGCCTGGGTGGCTCAGTGGGTTAAGTCGCTGCCTTCGGCTCAGGTCATGATCTCGGGGTCCTGGAATCAAGTCCCGCATCGGGCTCTCTGCTCAGCAGGGAGCCTGCTTCCCTCTCTCTCTATCTCTCTGCCTGCCTCTCCATCTACTTGTGATCTCTCTCTGTCAAATAAATGGATAAAATCTTTAAAAAAAAATCAAATGCAAATGTGATATTGTAAGTAATCATCTTAAGGATTAGGGTCAATAATGGAAAAAATATATTTACAAGGACTAGAATAAAGGAAAATGTGATTGGCAAGGGTCCAGGGCATGTGGCCATGAAAAAGAAAGTCAAACTTGCTGCATCTTGGCTCTCAGGCATGTGTTGACAGGGGCCACAGTTCTTCTATAGCAATGTGCACTTTCCTATAGGTTAAAAAGGGACTTATATTTATTACAAATCTTGCCTATTAGGATGGTTTAGAAAATGACCACTGAAGAGATACCAGAGAGAGGAGAAGCCGCAGATAAGCAAATCTGAACCAATAAAATACACCTTTACCTTTTGATAACACAGTGGGTTGTATGGATACAATTTCCCGTATTATCCATTCTACCTAGTGTTTTTTATTCTTTCTGGAATAGTATAGTTCAGGCCTCAAATAGTATGCTTTTTGCAAAACCTCAATTTAAGAAGATTGACCAAACCAATGCCTACCAAAAAGGCATATCTCCTGGCTAAAAAGTTAAGATAAGTATTGGAACCAATGAAAAAATAGAGTTCATTGGAACCAATGAAAAAGTTCTCAGATCCTTGTTGAATATTCATTCATTCATTTATTTATGGAGTGCTCGTGATGTACTGTTGCTGGGTTCAGGGCTAGAACAGTTCAGATAGGACAGCTGCACGAATTCCAGTTTCTACCGCAAGATGGCAGAACTGAGAGGTGAACAGATTGCTGGGAGGTCATGGAGGAGGTGGAGGTTATCCAGCCCAATTAGATTGTCCCATTCCCCGGAGACCTCTACCCCTATTCTAATATGCTGAGCAGGGTGCCTGGCCTGCTCCTAATGAACTAAGGAGAGATTACTCTCGCACTGTTCTTCTCTTGACAGTGCTTGGGACCTGTGGCACAGTGGTTAAGGGTGAGCACTGTGGAGCCACAGAGCGGGGTCTGAATGATGCCTCAGAATCGTAAGCTTGACTCCGTTAAGTTTGTTGTTTTAAAATTTCTCTCTACAGGGACACCTGGGTGGCTCACTCAGTTAAGTGGCTGCCTCCGGCTCAGGTCATGATCCTGGAGTCTCTGGAGGGAGACTCTGGATGGAGTCCCCATCCGCCTTGGGCTCCCTGCTCCCCTGGGAGTCTGCTTCTCCCTCCCTCTGCCTCTTCCCCTGCTCATGCTCGCTCTGTCTCTCTCGGTCATTCATTCTCACTCTTTCTCTCAAATAAATAAACACATACATCTTTTAAAAAAGAAAAGTTCTCTGTATACTCAAAGTTTCTCATCTACATAATCAAAATGCTGGTGCCAAATCCATAGGATTTTTGTGAAAGCATTAATACATTTTAAGAACTTAAAATACGGTCTGACATAGTAAGTGAACAATAAGCATGAGCAACTATTATTGCACAAACTGATCTTTGTCACAGTATATTCTGCTTTAATTTAACATGTGTGTGCATATGTAGCTATATCACATACAATAAACTTCTTCAAGAGAGGAAATGGACGTGACATTTCTTTCTACCCTAAAGGCCTACCGTTAAGGTTTGAAGTGACTGGAGGACAACCATGGCAGAAATGTTTAATTTTATTTTATACAGCATTTTCTTTTTAGGACAATGTCAGAGTGTTGATACTTTTTTTTTTCCCCCAACTTATCATCCAAAGGAAAAACTTTACCTTAAAGTAGGACTGAGAAAAGGTATTCCAAGGATTTTGCTTGGGAGAATCAGAGGCATTCAGAAGGTGTTGAGAGACGATTTAACATGAATTTTGCAATTGGCCCAAGGACAGTGTTGCCCCAGGTTGTTTATAAAGTTTGCCCAGACTGCTTAGGTCCACACTTCTGCGTCTTGGGCTTTTAATCCTCCTCTTTGTTTGTGAATGTTGCTCATTAGTACTCAGACTTACTTAAAAAGAAGAAGAAGAAGAAGAAGAAGAAGCAGGTTGATACTGAAGTATGCGGTTCAGGTGCATTATCTCTACTTCTAGAGATGCGACCTTGAAAATGCTGGGAAAGCTCAGCACTAACGGAATCAGGCCATTCCAGTCCACAGAGGAGAGGCTCCATTGTTGTTAAACACGTGGCCCGCCCTTGTGAATCATCTCCTCTCTCCTCTTGAGACTGGTTCTAAGAGCGAGCCCACCTCACTGCTAGTCACCAGGAGCTGTCATCAAATTTACATCCTAATACTTAGCAGCAATAGTGGCCCCTATAGGTTCCTGTCTTAGAAAACAAATGCTTTGCTGCAGATCCAAAGAACATCAGAAAATGAGAAAGCCTGCAGGAAGCACTTCGTGTATTGTTAGGGAATTGCACTGTCCCAGGTAATGCTAAATAAAATATAACCAAAGTTGCTTTGAAGTCGTGTTGGTTTAATTAAATGGGGTAGAACAGTGAGGTCTCTGTCTGGCTCTAGTAGAGAGAACCTAAGATGTTAATACCTGAAACTGGATGTGCATTTTTTTTTAAAATAGCATTTTTAAAATATTATGCCTGTACTTGTTCCTCTGCTTTTCACTCTTTTCCCAAGCATGATATCCTTTGATCATTTTGGTGTGCAACACGTCGCTTTGGGGGGACATTATTTCATCTTTTCAAAGTTTAATTATAACACACAATTACGTGGTGGCTTGAACAATCGTTTGGGCACATACACTGATCTCCTGTATGCCTCAGAAAGTGGGTACTTGCTGCTCTGGGACACCAGGATGCTTTCCTCACTGGCTCCACTGGACACATGGGCCTGCTTTCCCAAACCACCATGTAAATAGAATTGGTTATAATTGAACTTGGAAAAGATGCGATAAATTTCACTCCGCTTTTCAGCCAAGGTTAGCCAAACTCTGTATGCCACGCACTATGCAAAGGTAGCACGGTTTTTGTTCCCAAGTTTACCACTCAAGGCGAGGCAGAGAAGGAAAATTTTGCAGGCCATCCCATAGGATCCAAGGAACAGCGAACAGGGCAGCCAACAGGGCAGACAGACCAAGCTGCTCACCTCAGAGAGCTGTGTGCAGAGCAGATAGAGGCAATAAACCCTACCATCAGATTTCTCTGGCCAAGCCACCACGATGTTAAGCCGTCCCCACTGGGTAGGTGGTGAGTCCTCTCCCCACGCATCACCCCTCAGCTCTTAGCAGGGCTCTGTTCTCTTTTCTCCACTTCCACCGCACCAGGGATCCATTCAAAAGGGCCCTAAGCTCCCTGGTTGAGTAGGAGAATTCTTTCCTTCCAGCAGGGGGCAGAATGGAGGTAGGTTGTGACCTGGGCAAGAGGCAGAGGGGACCATAGGCTGCGTGCTCCAGGGGGAGAAGAGTGTAAGCTAGGTCTAGTTCACCACACTTAGGGCTAACAAAGGTTTGGGGCAAACCACCTCTACTAGTGTACTCCTTGCAAACATGCTTCAGGAATCTGGAGTGGTCAGAGGTGGTTAGCTAGACGATGAAAATCCTATCTATTTCTGCTGGAAATGCCAACTAGGAGTTTCTCAGGACTTTTTGTTTTTGCTTTTCTGGAGGTATCCCTCATGACATAAAAAAAAAAAAAAAAGATTTTATTTATTTGACAGAGAGAGAGCAAGCACACAAGCAGAGGGAGTGGGAGAGGGAGAAGCAGCCTCTCCACTGAGCAGGGAGCCAGATACAGGACTTGATTCCAGGACCCTGAGATCATGACCTGAATCAAAGGCAGACACAGATGTCCCTCTCCAGACTTTTCAATCTGCCACTCAATACCAAGCACTATAAGCCCTCAAAGCCCTCTCGGAAACGGCAGTGAGTTCAGCATCCATTCAAAGAGAAGACGCAGCAGCTGTTCTCACTCAGGGGCATTCACACCGTAGACTTCTCAAAATCTCCTTCAGTGCCATCGTTGAGAGTCTGGTAGCTCTATCCCAACGCCCAACCTTGGTGTTCACCTCCAGCCTTAAAATACTGCCAGACTGTCTCCTGTGTACATGTTGTTTTTTCCTGAGACAAAATTCTGAACCCTGGGGAAGAGTCCACCTTAGTGACACTCAAACAGAACGAGCTTGGATTGCCCCGGGAAGAGGTGCCCCACCTCCCCTCCCACCGAACAACCACCCCAGATGGTGGGTGCAGAATCAGTTAAGGGTCCTCCCCAGAGATGCTGGAGGAAATGGGCATGAACGTGAGTTCCTGGCCAGGGAGCCTGGCCTGGGATTTGGGGCATGCATATTCACAAATGCCCCCAAAGAGAAGGGACAGACAGCTGTGAACACATCGTCTGTGTGGAAAATGACCCACAGAGGACAATGAATTCGGGGCCAGAGGACAGCTTCTTGGTTTTTGGGTTTTAACGCGGGTCTATTATCTTTAACAGCTTTGCGCTTCCATCCAATTTCAGTTCCCAGAGCAATTTTCAGACCCGATTCCCTCTAAACAGAATGATGGACTTATCAGCATGAGGAGCAAAATTCATTCTGTTGTGGTGGCTAGAAATGACAAACACTGAAAACATCAAGAAGCTGAAAAGGAAATGTTTTCTATGGTCTACCTACTAGGCATAATTTATTCTTTTCAGTGCATTTTAAAGGTATGTTTTTATCAACAATACTTTTAAGAGAGGACCGTTACCATCTGATATCTTGCCTGAGCTGGGCTGACGTAGGGACATCTGGTTTCCCAAACACAACAAAGCAGAAACCAGGAAATACACAGGTTCTTTCACATTCTCCAGTCGGCCAACGTGACATCGTATCCCAGCATTTTTAAATTACTGAACCATTTTTTAAAAAGAGATTCAGAAATATAATTTCCGTTCTCTTTCAATAACATATCAAAATTTTTACAAATTAGAAATGTACCCAGCACTGCTGGAAAATTTAGATGTTCGTTACTTCTTTCTTTCTTTCACTTTCTCTTTCTCTTTTTTCTTTCCCTTTCCCTTTCCTTTCCTTTCCTCTCCTTTCCTTTTAAATAGTCCATCAGCTTGCCTGAGGTATAACTCTTCTGAGTACCTGTTTGCTGATGAGATACAAGTCATGTATTTCAATTTGGTGAGGTGACTTTCAAATATGTTAGGGATTCTGGGTCTCTCAGTTGAAACTCAGTGAGGGACATATGGCAGGCACAATGACCTTCCTGGGACAAGGACAAGATCGCAGGTCTGGCTCTTGCTGGTCTACTCTGGGCTCATAACTCACTCAGGGCTCATAACTGCCCATAGGTGGTCAGGTGCTCACCTGGTTCTTAATTGCACGAAAATAAAGATCTCTTGCATCCTGAGCAAAATTCCTAGTGTCTTAGAGTCGATGCCTAGGCCATCTGCCTTTCTGTTCTGCCCATGTGGCTGTGTTCACCCAGCAAAGTATTCAGATTGCTACTGGAGAGCGAGGTCTGCTATGCATTTTCCTTGGGTCACCACGGTCCCCTCATTTCTACATGTGGAGGATGGGCAGACAGTAGAAGGAGACCCACAAAGGTCATGCCTGAGGAAGCCTCTCCAACTCTCTCTTCCTTCATCTTCAAAGCATCCCCGTGGCCTGAAAATAATGACACATACAGGAACAAAAGACCTTTTTTTTTTTTTTTTTTTTTTTTCTTTTTTAAACCAAGCCTGCTGACCTGGGCAAACAGGGTAGCTGGCTGTACCTTTCACCTTGACTCATCCATGCTTTGTCACTGAGCATCAGACCAGAGCAGCAGTCCCTCTGCCAGTTTTTCATGCCCGGAGCTCAGCTCGGGAGAACTATGTACAGTTCCTACACCAGGAAGGAAAAGCATCCTTCCAGCTGCTTCTTGAAAATTCCGCTGCATCTTGGGGAGGAAGATGACTTTTGAAAGAACAAAGACTCAGTTTGGAAGCAGAAAATTCTGTGTGAAGATCCTACATCCTTATTCAGCTGGGTAATCTTAGGAATTAACCTGACATTTCTGAGCCACAATTTCCTCTTCTGTCAAATGAAGAGGACGATCGCACCCCAGGGAGTTGAGAAGATGGGAATCCTCAGAGTGTTGTCCCTGAACCAGCAGCATCAGCCTCACTTTGGAATTTTTCAGAAATGCAAAATTTCAGAACCTACCCAAGGCCTACTGAGCTAGACATTCTGGGTGGGGGAGGCAGGCTGGGGGGAGGGTGGACGTCTGTGGGGGCCCAGGTGAGGCCCAGCAATTTTCAGCTTTCACAAGCCTTTCAGGTGACCCTGATGTACTCTCAAGTTTGAGCACCACCGGTCGATTTTTAAGAAGTGCCTATTACAGTGTCTGGAATGGCAAATACTTAGCAACTGATAGCCTTCATTTCCGTTTCCCCCATCCAGAAATACAGACGCACACAATCCTAACAATTCAATTCAATTGAAACATTTGCAGAAATGGAAGCTCTCTGCCTGCCATTGCAGGGATACAAAGCTCCGCGGGAGAAGAGCGGCTGCCCCGGGCTCCACGTTCAAGCTAAGGGTCTGGCCTTTTTCCCAAAGAAATGAGGGATACTGAAAAGCCCTGAAACTGCCCACTACATAGTGCCAAGTCTCAAGGCCTCCTGCTTCAGGTGACCTGTCTGGGAGTGAGGAGATCTCTTAAAAGCCAGTTTGCCACTAACCACATTATAATCTTAGGCAAATCCATTTCAGTGGGCTTTGCTTTCTTTAGCATCATTTTTAAAATGAGACCTTGAGAGGAAATATTCCAGTCATCAGTATAAGGTGGCATAGAATGGGTCAGCTCTCAATGTCACCCAGGCCAGCATCTAGAGCTCATGACCTTGGGCAAGTTATGTAACGGTTCTGGACTTGAGTTTCTTTGTCTTGAAAATAACAGCTACAGCAGCCCACCTCACATATCTATTTTGCAGACTAAATGGCTGGAGGTAAAAACACTTAGAAGACCACACCACAGGTCAAAATTGTCACAATATCACAACTGGTCACATCAGGTGGGGGCCCATCGTCAAGGCAGGACATAGCCCCATAAATCTCTAAGACATGGTAGGAGTCGCGGTTGTTTCTGGGATGGTGGGGAGTGTGGTGAAGGCAATTCATTGGAAACAATGGCTCCAGTTAGAAAAGGGGGAGCTGTCCAGGGCTGGCAGCATGAAAACCCCATCCAGGACCTAGGCTCCAAGAGCAATGGGCAGTTATAGGCTAAGTAAGACCTGGAAGCATCTAGCAAACCTGGTGGATACTGGGCAAACCAAGGATCTCATCACAAGGAGAATTATTCCATAACTCACCTCCTTGTGGCATAAGATATCTGAACTACCAGCAGACTTGCTTGGGCTCACCCTAGGACAAGGTCAGGATAACTCTGCTGCTTGAAAGTGCTCCCTACCTTGGGCAGGAAAAGGTTAGAGCAGACACAAATTAAGAGCCACTAGTATTGATCCCCTGGTTTTCTTGATCCCATAGTCAATGTGAAGGTGTGGGTGGTGCGGATGATCACCTTGGTTAGTTATGGTAGTCAGGCCTCCACATCTGAATTACAAACTGACTTCACATCAAGAAACAGAAGCCAAGAAAGACACGTGTCTTTATCCCAGGGACATTGATGAATTACCAACTAATGCCAACGCTGAATTTACCTTGCATTTCCTGATTTGCTCTTTCTGCCATAATTTATCCCATTGTATTTTTGGTTACTGAAGTTTATTTTACATTTTTTAAAATATTTTTTTTTATTTGACAGACAGAGATCAAAAGTAGGCAGAGAGGCAGACAGAGAGATGGGGGGAAGCAGGCTCCTTGTTGAGCAGAGAGCCTGATGTGGGGCTCGATCCCAGGACCCCGAGATCATGACCTGATCTGAAGGCAGAGGCTTAACTCACTGAGCCACCCAGGTGCCCCAGTTTATTTTACTTTTAATCTACTCTTTTTTAATTCATCACCAGTAGATCACATTCATTTTTACCCTTCTTTAGCTGCTCTATTTGGCACTATTTACGTTTGTTGATCTTTATGAATCTCTAGGTTCATGAGCTTTTTATCTGCTGTCTTATCTCCCACCTTATTTTTTTTTTCTTATTTTAGATATTTAGGTCCTTTCTCATTCTCTGGGATTATTTATTATCATTATTAGTGTTAACTCTCCTAAATTTCCTCTTTCCATTTGCTCGCCTCCTCCTTTGATACACACACTTCTTCCCACGGAGACCAGCGTGATGGGACAGTGAGGGTCGTGCTCACTTCCATGACAGTCCTGCAGTGTGCTGGGCAGACAGACTCGCTGGTGGTGAAGGACCCCTTCTGCAGGAAGTTATGATGCCAAACTTGAAGCCAAAGAAACATTCATGACTGGCCCAGCTCTAAATTTACAACATGTGGTTTCCTTTCCCAGTATTTGTAAAACTACTTTTGTTTCCCTCTTGTGACAAGTACTCTAGTGTTTGAGAAGTTACAAGAAAGGCTACAGAGATCGAGAATAACAAAACAGAACCCTATCATTCATAGAAGGGAAATGTGCGTCTCGAATTGGATTAAATCCTGGAAATTATCAAGGATGGATGTAAGGCAAGATTTTATACTTGGCTGGGAAGTTGGATGGATGTCTTAACAATTGCTAGGGGCAGCTCCGGGTCAGCTGCAAGTCCCCAGCCCAGGCTGGCGGCTCACCACAGGAACGAGGGTCCCAGCAGGTGTGCAGAAGCCGAGCCCACCCTCTCATTTTCTTCAGTGAATTCTACTCTTGGAATTCTGCTGAGGGAGGCTGTGCCTCTCCTCTCAGACAGTGTCCACCTGGGCTCTGACCTTGGTCTTTAACCCCTGAATCCCCCAAAAGTGTCCTTCATTTAACCCCCTTAAACCCCCAAAGTGTCCTTCATTCTCCAGTGCCTCCTGGTTAAGTTCTGACAAACAGATTTCCCTCCAGCAAGCCAGTCAGACATAAACACCAAACAAAGGAAAAGGCGTGCCGTCCCTGGACCCTTTGCTACCTGTCCCCTAAAGGCTCTGCTCTGTGTTTGGAGCGAGAGAAGAAATTTGCCTTTGCTGCAGACTGTTTCCCAAAAGGAGTAAGGTAGGAGTTTGACACTTTAGAAATGTGATGCTTGATGCCGAAAGACAACAAAAGCCTTAAATTGCAAAATAAACTCTAGATAAATTCATATGTATTACCTAGGTTTCTATTACGTATTTACAAATAGACTCCTAGTCTGGAGAAAATTGGTATAACAACCCTAAGGAGCAGAAAAATCTCTCATCAGCCAAGAAAGACTCTTCCCCCACACCCCGCCCCGTTCACTTGAACACAGGCTTTGCTGCATAAAGTTTACGAAGCACAGTCACCTTCATGGTCTTCGCCACTTCGTCCTGGCGCAGGGCGGAGGCCCAGCTCCCGCCATGGAGAGATCGCGGTCATCCATTAAGACTCAGCGCAGCTCTCACTCACTGCCCCTCTCCTCATGTGAGGTGCCTCTCCTCCGCATTGCCATGGCAACTGCATATTTATTTACCACAGCACTTACTACACTGTGTATGGAACTCCTTCGCTCCGATATTGCCCTCAGTAGCCACTTTTTTTTTTTTTTTATTAACTTATAACGTGTTATTTGTTTCAGGGGTACAGGTCTGTGATTCATCAGTCTTACACAATCCACAGCACTCACCACAACACATACCCTCCCCAGTGTCCATCACTGGGGAGTGAAGCCACTCCATCCCTCCCACCATTTTTTCAGGGTTAGCCATCTTGTTTTTTCATGCTGGCAATGTTGAAGTTCACCCACGTTCTGTGATGCTGGAAAACAGCAAAGGTTAAAGGACCTTCCCATCCTTTGCGATCCAGGAAACAAGGGCAGATGGCAAAGAACCACCCTTCCGGTGAGACTCAGGTGAGACTCACACAGATGCCCACCCCCGAGTTCCCTGTGATAGGGCAGGCACATGCCCTCCCTCTTCCCACTCTTTGCCTCATTCATGATTAGCTGAACTGCTGGTCCCCACGGATCAGCACAGCAAAATGCTTATTAACCAAATTTGGTTACGATTCCCTCCTTCCCCTAGGACCTGAACTTTGGATCATCCTCACCTCCTCTCAGGGTAAAACTTTCTCTGATCTGTTGCTGATCCTGGACAGACTTGAATCCTACTTCCCCACATCCTCTTCTTCCTTGTGTGCTCTTCCCTGTATAAGAAAACCCTTTTTGCCTAATCCTCGAGACGCTTGCAGGTTCGTGTTCAGAGTGTTCTCCTTATTGCCCTTGTTCTCCTCCCCGTGTTGCAGTAGGGAGCTCAAGATTTTTCCACCACACATGTCATCTGTAAGAGATTCTTCTGCAGAGTATAGCTGCCCATCCCAGCGCCTGCCCTCGGTGCCCATGGTTTTCCTTTTTTTTTTTTTTAATTTTTTATTTTTTATAAACATATATTTTTATCCCCAGGGCTACAGGTCTGTGAATCACCAGGTTTACACACTTCCCAGCACTCACCAAAGCACATACCCTCCCCAATGTCCATAATCCCACCCCCTTCTCCCAATCCCCCTCCCCCCAGCAACCCTCAGTTTGTTTTGTGAGATTAAGAGTCACTTATGGCTTGTTTCCCTCCCAATCCCATCTTGTTTCATTGATTCTTCTCCTACACACTTAAGCCCCCATGTTGCATCACCACTTCCTCTTATCAGGGAGATCGCAGGTTGATTGCCTGGTCTAAATTGTGACCTGGGGATTTTTTATTTTTTTATTTTTTATTTTATTTATTTATGTCTTTATTTTTTTAGAGACAGAGAATGGGCAAGGGGAGGGACAGAGAGTGAGGGAGAGAATTTTAAGCAGGTTCCATGCCTCGACAGAAGCCCCTCATGAGACTCCATTTCATAATTCTGAGACTATGATCGGAGCTGAAATCAACAGCTGGATGCTCAATCCACCGAGCCACCCAGGCACCCCATGAGCTGGGGACTTTTTAATTACGTCGTTGATTTATTAATTGTTTTTGCTATAAAATTTGTTTTTAAAAAACAACACAAAAAACAACCCTTTGAATTACCTTGCATTAGCATGTGCCTGAATTCCTTTAGACTGACTTTACTATCATGCAATTTAAATAAGTACCATAAACTTTAATAAATTTTGAACCGTAAAAAAAAAATTATTTCTTTGCCTTGCAATAATCTTTTTGAGTAAAATCTCTCCTTAATAAGTCCACATTTGTTTTTTTATTTGACAATATATTCTCACACAGTAGGGTCTTGGAAAAATTTAAAGTGTTACTGTTTTTGTCAATTCTGAAGCCCAGTGTTCTTAATTAATAACTAATCCCAAAGTTTCCTTTCTATTTTATTTTCTGGCAGGCTTCAGTTAGTCATGAACCTTTAAGTCAGCATCTTCTCTTATCCTTGAGATCTTTATAGGACCCACTGGTGGCACAGTTAGGATGGGGGGCTTTGATTTTTAAAGAAATTTTCTCATTATAATTTCTTCTAACTTTGATGTTTACCTATTTTTCATTGGATATGTAGATACTTTATTAAGCTTACAAATTTTTCTCACTTTATTCTTGCCCTAAAATAAAGGCTATTTTTAAATTTCTTTTTACATCTAAAGCCAGGTTTAAAAAAAAAAAAAAAGAACATAATCAGTAAATGTATATGAAAATAAAAAACTCAAAAACTTTAATGACATTAAAGACAATCCATGGTATTTCAGATGCTAACTCACATTATTCATAACAGACTCACAGGAAAGTATTAAAAAATATGAACAAAGCTACAATGTCAGAGAGCTTCCAGTTAAACATGGCAGATTGAATATATGAGTTTATTTCTTCTTCATTTAAGCTCCATTCACATAAGAGTAAAGGAATTTTTTGTGTGTGCATAAACCTAGGGGACAAAGAGAACATATGGAGAAGTATCAACAAATGTTGGAAGCTGGCAAGAAGATGGACCAGTAGGGTCAACATGATAGGACTGGAGAAAAGAAGCCAGTAAGAAGCAAATCAACGTGCACCACCACCGCCTGGAAACACTCAGGAGACAGTCTCCTCTGAAGGCAGGGACAGGTGGTGAGAACAAGGGGAGTCATGGAATGAATTTAAGGGAACAGTTAGGCACCCAGATGCCCACTCAGCAGAAGAAGGACAGTTTACCCTCTGGGGGTTGGAACAGAGATAGGCTTTAGGGCATCAAGCCCAACTGAGGTCTTGGCCAAAGACCAAATAAAGGTTAAGTGAAAGTCTATATGTGAACCTGCAAAACCACTTGCTCTCCCTCCCCCACTCAGCTCCTGGAGAACTGGCAGCCACCCTCCCCCCTAGTCAGGACATTGGGAGGACAGCCCTCCTAAGGCAAAAAGACTTACGGACATGGGTGTTTGGGAGTCCTCCAGAGAAAAAGACAGCTTGCTCCCCTGTCATATCACCAAAGAGCTCACCAAGGTGCACCTCCCGCCCACCCCCCAGGCCCCGTGTATGTACAACTTCCAAATGGGTCCAAATGAGGAAACAATTAACTTGTAGAAAATGAGTAAATGCACAAGGAATTGTAATTCGTATCCTCAGGGAGATCATAAAAATATCGTATCTCTCAGGGGAAAAAAGCACAAGATGCTGTTAACAACAACCAAGTATTTGTAGAAAACTATGACATGCTACATGAAAAATGCAGAAAAGGGTAAGAAGGTCACATCAATGAAATCTCAAAAATAAAAAGGGAACTGGAACAAAAAGACAAATTCAAAAAGTGCAAGAAAAGAGTCAAAAAATTAAAATTTAAAAAAATGTTAATAATTATAAAATTTATAATTATGAAGCAAATATTCAATGAATAGGAATTAGAAAAATCAAAATCAGAAGAAACAGAGGAGGGGATTTAACAACAAAAAAATGACAAAATAAAAAACTTTCCATGGATGTAAGCATGTGAATTTTCAGATTAAATGGGCCCATAGAGTATTCAACTAAGCCAATGAAAAAGACCCTGGCCACATAGATCAGGATGAAATTAGAGAACACCAGGACCTGTTTCCTGACAGAGACTCCAGGAGAGAAGAAATGGAAGGACACAGGATTAAAATGTCCTTGGATTTCACAGCAATAGTGGAAGCTTGAAGACCAAAAAGCAATACCTTCAAAATTCTGAAGGAAAACAACTTCCAACCTCCAAATTTGATACCAGCGTTGGTCTAAGGAAGAAGACAAATATTTTTCCATCTACAGTGTATCTCCCATGCACCCTCAAAAAAGCTCTGAAATAAACCGAGAAAGAGGAATACATGAGATCCAGAAAAGAGCAGAGACATGACAAAGGAAAAGCAAAAGGGGTTTTAAAAAGGATGGAGAAAAAAGGGGCCTAGGAAGCTCCCTGGGTTAAGTGTCCGACTCTTGGATTTGGCTCAGGTCAGAATCTCATGGGTCCTGAGATCGAACCCTGCACTGGGGTCCATGATCAGTGGGGGAATCTGCTTGCGATTCTCTCCCTCCTTCTGCCCCTCCCCCCACTGTGCGCGCGCTCGTTCTCTCTCTCTCTCTCTTTCTCTAAAATAAATAGATAAATCTTTAAAAAAATATTAAAAATAAAAAGGCTGGAGAAGGGGGTGATGCCAAGCAATGGTCCATCAAGCTGGTGGGTTTGAACAACTGTAAAGAAGGGACTTCCCTAACAAAACAAAACAAAGATATTAGCAATTGTGTTTGAAGGAACTGAGAGATTTAGTCCCATCATCTGCTGGGAGTGAGTTACTGACAGGTGCACACGCACTGGCCCCTAACATTTGCAGGCCAAGGCAAGAGTACAATGGAGACCTCCGTCCCGTAGCCCATAGTCCACTGGCTTCCCCTGCCCCGGCTTTTTCCTCCACCAAGAGGGGCTTTGCAAAGACCCGTGGACATTGACAGCTGCCCCTGGGTCAGTCCTTGGCCTGGGAGCGTGCACATAGCAGCACCTTCTGCTTTTACCAAAAGGGACCCAAAAAGGGCACTGGGACCATCTAGACAAGAACTTGTGGAGTCGAGAGTCTCAGAGGACAGAGGGGCATAGGTCCTGGTGTACATGTCCCTATCCCCTCAGCCTTCATGTATCCCTTGCCATGGAAGGGTGAGGATGGGGGAAGACCAGAGTCTAAAGCTCATAGTCAAGGGCAAGAGGCCCCTTTGCCTGGGTCGAAGGGCAGTACTAGATGCATAGAATGTCAAGGAAACTGTTACAAAAGCAATTACTAACTTAAGGGCTAAGAAAGGCTATATAAGGGAAGGAAAGGTCATCATAGATTTTTCCTTTTTAAAAAAAAACCTTTAAAATATTAATCAGCTTTTTAGTGGCTCAGCTATGAATAATATTTATATAGTTATAATAATGTAGACATTAAATATTGATTTAGTCCCAAATTGTGTTATAACTATTTTGGGAGGTTGGGAAGAGGGAAAATTTCTGTTCAAGGCGAGGTTAAACTTTCACAGAATTACTCAGTAGTAACTAAAACTAAACTATGCATTGGGAATTAGAGGGAGAGAGATAGGTAGAAACATGTTGCCTAGTCTTCAAAAGCTATTACAATTTGACTTTTGAAGCTATTTACATTATTATCTGATGAGATACAAAATTAAATGAAAACAAAGGAGATCATTAGAAGAAAATGGTGAGAAAAATCAATGAGGAAAAAAAAACAGAAAACATAGAAACATCAAAAGGGAAGAATAAACATTTTTTAATCAAAATCAAGACGAATAAAAAGTGGAAGAATGCATAGGTCCAACTTGCAGACATAGTAATAAAAATTTCATTTTAGACCCCGTGCACCATCCGGCAGAGCTTCCGTGGATTGTCATTCATTAATTTTATTGCCTTAATTTATTCCTCACAACATGCCGCAGAGTTAGTCTGACTGTAGCATTTACCAAATGTCCAGCATAAATAGACTGCAGGGCGAGGAGGAGAGCTAAGAACAAAAGAGAAATCAATCCTGTTTTCCAGGTGATTTACCTCCCACTGAGAGACAACCAGCGTTAAGTGGGAAAGCATGAATACACAAGGAAAAACACGTAGAAACCCCGCCTCTTGCAGACTAGAAATGAACAGGCTTGCTGGAGAACTTCTGAGGCGTCGGGGAATTTCCAGTGGGAAGGGGGCTTTACGGAAGTAATGGGTTTGTAGGATGCATTGAAGGAGGGAAGAAAAGAGCTCTTGGAAGGAGATAAGGGAGGTGATAAAAAGATACAATTGGCCAGGATAAGGTCCAACAGGGTAGCAAAGGAGTAATGCTGAAGAGAGAGAGACCCCTGGCGCCCTGGACCAGGTCTAACCTGCGAATCCCGCCCATCCTCCGTGTCCAAGGCAACCCTCACCTTCCAATTCAAACTCCACCTCCCCGAAAGCCACAGAACGTGCCCCCTTAGGAAAGACACCAGTAATGTCTCCCTCCTCGTCACCCTCCGCCGGGGTCCCGCACCTTCATTTTGAGCACTTTCAGGCTGCTCTGCCCTGTCCAGTATTCCCTGAATCGCAAGATAACACAGCAGGAGGCTGGCCTGTAACATGGAATCGTTTGGGATTTCCGCTTCACCCATTTGCTACAGCTGCGGTGTTTCCCTGCTTGCAAATCGGACATAATCATTGTCTAACTTTCAGTGTTCTTGGAAGAAGAAAGATGTTGCGGGTGCTGTCTTTGTCAAAGAGTAGGTGTGTGAGACACAGTAGGGGCTAGCTATTATTACTACAGAGGTTATTGTTTTTGCGTAAATGTTCTTTTGTCAAACTGTAGGTGTCTTGAAAACAGTGACTTTGCCTTTTTCCTTCCTTGGGATCATTGTGCCAAGCACATGGTGGATACTATTAAATCTGAGCAGACAGATCAAGACAGAGCTGGTCACTATACAGTGTGTTGCTTTAAGACAGAGAATCCCATGACACTAATTAAAGTAATTCTAAGTGCTGACCGTTGGGAGAATGCCATTGAATCTAATCCAGACACAGGAGCAAAGACACTCAGGTATAAATTCTTTGGTCCTACTCTGTTGCAATGTAACACCCTTTAAATGATAAAGAGAAAAATGCCTTTGAATATATCTGAACTATACTTCCTTCCAATGTGCATGTAAGTATTAAATCATACAGAAAAGTTGAAACATTTCAGTCATAGTTGGAGTTGGAAGTAGAAGCCCAATTTGATCTAATTCAGCAAAATATTGAGGGCCGACCGAATGAAACTCTCTTGAGCCAGACATGAGAAAGGGAATAAAATATAAGGTCTTTGACTTTAAAGAGCTTATTTAGGAGAAAAGAAATAAAACATTTACATACAAATAATAGTGCTAAAAGTGATCTTTTGATTTTCCGTTTATTGTTCTATCCCTTTATATGTAGAAATGTAAAAGGAGGTTCTGGATTTTATTTATTTATTTTTAATTTAGGTTTTTGTGTTTTTGTTTTTGTTTTTGTTTTTTTGAGAGAGAGAGCCAGTGAGCACAGGAGCAAGTGGGGAGGAACAGAGGAAGAGGAAAGAGAGAATCCCAAGCAGGATCCACACTCCGCTCTGCGCGGAGTCTGACTCGGGCCTCAGTCTCACGATCACTGTGAGATTATGACCTGAGCCGAAACCAAGAGTTAGACGCTTAACCAACTGAGTCACCCAGGTGTCCCAAGGCTCTGGATTTTAAACAATGGCACATTATTGTGACAACCAGATGCTAACTGTGCAGAAACCTATACATGCTTTTACTCATGCTGACCATATGTTAAATTGTTGGGATTTCGAAGTCACTTAGACTATGTCAAGATAGCATTTATTCCAATATACAGAAACAATGCTTTCCACCGCCCCCAACCCCCCAACACACTCTTTTTAACTACAGAGAAAAACGTGGGTATGTTCTTTAAAGGGTGCATTCTGAATTCTCTCATGTTTTCTACATTTCTTAACAGTTTCATTTATACACCATATATGGTGAGATAGACTTCTGTGTGTGAATTCTTCTTGCCTCCAATATAAGGAGATCTACCTCAGCTCCCTTTTAACAGTAGCTTGAATATTGTATTCATTGAGAGTTGTCAAATCAAAAATCCTTTAACTGAAGTGAACCATGTTTTAGGGTTTCCAAGTATTAAAAGATAAAATCAGCATTTTCTTGGCCACATTTATTATGTGGAGTGAAATCCTCCTAAATCAACAGAAGAAAATGCCTTTGAAAGTGTCTGGACGCCAAGTCTTTTTAAATGGAACATCAGAGCTGGAATTACTGACCTAAATTCTTCCTCCTTCACTCACACAAATATCTATTATAGCATTTATTTATGTTGGGTGATCTGCCTGGTGCTATAAGGAATACAAAAATTAACAGGACTCAGCTTCCCTGGTGCCTTGTTAAATGGTTAAAAATTCCTCCCACTTCAGGGGATGGTTTCTGCCCCTCTTCAAACCAGGCTGGTCATGTGACTTACTCTGATGAATAGAGTGTGGGGAAGTAACAGGTGAGATCCAGAGTCTAAGCCTCAGGAGGTCTTGCAGCTTTTGCCCTTTTTGTCTTGGGACCTTGTGACAATCATACTGTAGAGAAGCCCAGGGTTAAAGACTACTTGCAGATGGAGGCTCAGCTCTCCAACTGTTGCAACTAAGCCCAATTCACAGCTGACCTACAGCCAAATCCAAGAACCACATGAGAGAACTCAAGCAAAACCAGCAAAGAACTATCCACTCAAGCCACAGAATTGTGAGAAATAATACATCACTGTTGCATTACGCCACTAAATTTTGATACAGTTTGCTATGCAATAATGGACAACAGACCCAAATCGACACCTGGCAGTGGAATTCTGCTGTAACAAAATCTTAAAACATGAATGAGTTTCTGCACCCATTTCCTGCATATGTTGCAGGGGCAAGGGAGGTTTCTCTCCATCAAGAAATTCTCCGACACAAGCTGGGTGTCCTAGAATCCAACTCAGTTCTGACACTGTGTACATGGAGCTAGAAGCAGATCCCACAAGTTAAGGGCTTGGTTTCACAATCCTGCCGACCCCCACCCTTCAGATGCCAGTCCCAAGCTCAGGTTGGCATCTGTGCTTTTGATCACTCAGAGGTTCTGACCATTGGAGAGTCCAATGACTCCCTCCTTGGGTTGGATTAATTTGCTACAGCAGCTTACAGAACACAAAGAAACACTTTAGTTATTATATTACTGGTTTATTATGAAAAAATATAACTCAGGGACAGTCACGTAGAAGACATGCCCTGGGTAAGGAAGAGGAGAAGGGCGTGGAGCTTCCATGCTTTCTTGGAGTCTGTCCCTCTCCTCAAAACTCCATGTGTTCACCAACCTGGAAGCTCTCCAAACCCCATCCTTTCGGATTTTTATGGAAGCTTCATTACATAGGCACAATTGATTAAATCATTGGTCATTGGCAATTGATTCAACCTCCAGTCCCTCTCCCATTGGGGGAGATCATCCAGAAGACATGATGGCCAGATGACCTATGAGCTGGCCCCACATGATCGGAGGATCCTCACCACCCGCATCCTTGGAATGTGCGTTTTGCTTGCCTTCCTAAATCCAGAAGCAGCCCCCAAGGACAGAGCCTTGAGATAGTGACACAGTGTTGAGATCGTCTGGATGGTATACATGATCAAACTTCGTTAAAACCTCTGTATGAACTTTTCAGATTTGGCAGGTGGGTATGGAATTCCAGTCATCTTGGGCCACCCAAGACAGGCCTCCTATCTAAATTCCCTAGTTCATGAAACCTGCCTCTGAGCAATGTGTAGGGGTGTCCCTCTGCCCTCTGTATCTGGGCTGGTTTCAGATTACACTCAGGAAGCCCCAAGAAGTTTCAAACCAACACTCCCCTCTGGGAAGTCAGTGGGGTTGGACAGAAAGTTCCAACTTTCTAATCCCAGGGCTGGTTCTCCTGGCAACCATCCCCCATTTGGGGGTGTGTTTAGAAAGTCACCTCATTAACATAACAAAGGCACCCTTATGCTCTCATCACTTGGCAAATGTCAAGGGTTTTAAGAGATCTGTGCTAGTAATGTGGACCATAACCAAATATATATTTCTTATTATAAACCCCAATATCTCAATGTGGCACTGGTTTTAGTACTGGGTTGCAGGTGAAGGTTGAAAAGCAGTGAAAGAGTCTTTAGTAAAGGCTGGGAGAGAAGGATGAGTTGGTATTAAAGGCTGGGGAATGGCACTCGTGTTTTGGAGTGATGGAACATTTGTAAGACAATTTTCTGAACTAATGCAGAGCACAAAAAATGTACTTAAAAGAACTTAAGGCTATGGCAGCAAGTTCGAAGTGTCAGTTGGAGCACTTCAGCTATGTATGATAAGAAGGAACTCCTCAGTCTGCAAGCAAAACTCAGAGGAGAGGTGAAAGACCCAGAATTTGTTGATATGGAAAATAATACTATGTCATATTCTTGCTCTCTCCAATACTTACCTTACAACAAGCTGACTGAGAAAGCAAACCTGGGTCATTTCTTAAGGAAAAGGAAAGATGTTTCTGAGGGTAGAGCCAATAGCCCAGAGTCAAAGAGAATAAGAAACCATGAAAACACTTCAAAGGAGCAGAAACAAGCTCTCATTAAAGAATGTTCGCTGTCCCTACAGCCACTCTGGAAAATAGTATGAAGGTTCCCCAAAAAGTTTAAAATAGAGCTACCCTACTACCCAGCAATTGCACTACTGAGTATATATCCCAAAGATACAAATGTAATGATCTGAGGGGGCACCTCCACCCCAATGTTTATAGCCCCAATGCCCACAATACCCAAACTATGGAAAGAGCCTAGATATCCATCAACAGATGAATGGATAAAGAAGATATGGTACATCTATACAATGGAATATTATGCAGCCATCAAGAAAATAAAATCTTGCCATTTGCAATCGCATGGATAGAACTAGAGGGTATTATGCTAAGTGCAATAAGTCAATCAGAGAAAGACAATTATCATATGATCTCTCTGATAAGAGGAATTTGAGAAGCAAGACAGAAGATCATAGGCGAAGGGAGGGAAAAATGGAACAGGACGAAACCTGAGAGGGACACAAGCCATAAGAGACTTAATCTCAGGAAATAAACTGAGGGTTGCTGAGGTGGAGGGGGTGGGAGGGATGCGGTGGCTGGCTGATGGACATTGGGGAGGGTATGTGCTATGGTGAGTGCTGTGAATTGTGTAAGATTGATGAATCACAGACCTGTACCCCGGAAACAAATAATACATTATAAGTTAATAAGTTTTTTTTTTTTAAAGAATATTCTCTGTTCCTAAGGTAGGGAGAATTGTCAATATGATCCAACTGGATTTGAAAACTGCTGTGTGCGAGTAAGTGCCATATGCTTCTTGTCTTCCCTGTGTTCTTCTCACTCTTGAATACAAGTGTTTATTACAGTTACCAGTTGTGGTATGTTGGTTGTCTATGGGCAGATAACTCAAGATTTCAATTCAGAGATAGCCAGATCAAGAGCTAGTCTTCCCATGTATTACACCAGAGAAGCCTTGTCCACCTCCGCGTCTGATGGAAACCATGGGATCATGGTCTCAGACTCTGATGCTAAAAATTGAGGTGGGATTTTCAGGGGAGGATGTGAGTATATTTTGCCTTTGAAAAGGATGTGAATTATTTTTGCCAGATGACACATCTTTGCAAACACTCAAAACCTCAACAATTTCTTCCAGCCTGCGTATCCCATGCACCCTCACTTTATCATTCCTTTCATAAAGAGGTGGAGTTGACTTCCTCATCTTAAATTTGGACTAGTTTGTGAGTTGCTTTAATGCTTTGATAGGATGTGGTAAGAGTGACATCTTCTAATTCTCAGCCTCAGTGGTCTTTGTAGCTTCTGCCTTTTCTCTCTTAGAGAACTGCCCTGAGACTATCATGCCTTAAAGCAACCAAGGATAGAAGAGAAGCCCACCGTCCCACCTATGCCAGCTGAGCCCATGCCCAATAGCACCAGCCTCCCTCAGTTAAATATTGCCTGATGAGTGGGCAGAAAAAACCAGGAAAGAAGCATCCAATTAAATCATGGAACTGGAAGAAATAATAAACTGGTTTTTTTAAGCCACTCAGTTTTATGCAGCAAAAGATAGCTGAGCATTTCCTGTTCTTTCAGGCCTTATAAAATGTTAGGAAAGAGAAGATATTTACATTCAATTAAAGATGTCTTTAAGAATGATTGTGCTAAATATCGTAAGAGAGGCAATACTAAATTTTGGGACTTCAAACAGGCGCTGGTGAGGATGTGGAGGAAGAGGATCCTCTTGCACTGTTGGTGGGAATGCAGGCTGGTGCAGCCACTCCAGAAAACAATATGGTGGCTCCTCCAAAAGTTAAAAAGAGAACTAGCCTATGATCCAGTAATTACACTACTGGCTATTTACCTCAAAATTACAAAAACACGAATTCAGAAAGATACATGCACCTTTGTTTATAACAGCATTATTTGCAATAGCCAAATTATGGAAGCAGCCTAAATGTCTACTGATTAGTGAATGGATACAGAAGATGTGGTATCTATCTATCTATCTATATGAATATTATTCAGCCATTAAAAAGAATGAAATCTTGCCATTTGCAGTGACATGGATGGTACTAGAGAGTATAGGGTAAGTGAAATAAGTCAGTAAGAGAAAGACAAATACCACATGATTTCACTCATATGTGGCATTTAAGGAACAAAGCAAACGGGTAAAGGGAATAAAAAGAGTGAGAGAGACAAACCAAAAACCAGACTCTTAACTATGGAAAATAAACTGATGGTTACCAGAGGGGCGGTGCGGGGGTGGGGCATGGGTGAAACAGGTGATGGGAATTAAGGAGTGCACTTGTTATGATGAGCCTTGGGTGATGAAAATAAAAACTTAAAAAAATTAAATAAAATTTGGGAGTTCAGAATGAGGGAGACTCAATTTTGTTTGGAAAGATGGATGAACATCTATAAAGAAGACAATTTTAAGCTGAATCTTGAAGAGTATTTTTTAGTTAAGGAGAAACAGAAACAGAAATCTTAAGTTTCTTTGGAGAGGAAGCTCCCTAATTTCCCTTATTGATTTGTTGAGGTGAGAAGAGTAGTGCTCCCAAAAGGAGTAGGAGTGGGCTGAGGAAGATGGGAACAATCATTCTGGCTTATCAGTAGCCCTTTCCTCTGTTTCCAGAAGAAACTAAGAGCTACTCTACTTCATATTTCAGTTATATAAATAGGATATATATATATATATATATATATATATATAGTTGCCTTATCTTAATTATTGGATAAGACAAGGTGGGGAAATCCTCTTTGGGCAGGCTGGCAGAATTTGACACCACTAGTGTGGCATTGGGAGTCCATAAAGCTTATTTCTTAAGCAAACTGGCTCCTAGGCATCCACATCAAACACAGAGAATTTCTGCAGGGAGAGATGGGACTCTCTGTTACCAATCATTCTGGCTCTCATCCCTCACCCCAGGCTGAGAATCCTTGGAATACTGATGCCCATTCACAGAAAATGTGCGTTTCTTGTTCTTACTGAAAGAGCTTTCCAAGGATCCACATCGGAATCTGAAGGGATCGGCTTCATTTCAATTGTACATGACTTTAAATGAATATTAGAGAACGTATCTGTTTCTGTAAATACGAGCAAGCAGAAAATAAACCGGCCGATAGGCAAACTGAAGAATTTGGTTATTCATCCAATACATATTTCATAAGCACCTACTGTATGCCAGGGACTGTTTTAGGTGCTGGGGATATATCAGAAAACAAAATGTAGAAAGATCCCTATTCTCATTTTAGTGAGGCTAGAGAAGGATCAAAAGAAGGACAACCATTAAAAGGGTATATTAAATAAGGGATGCTTGGGTGGCTCAGTGGGTTAAAGCCTCTGTCTTTGGCTCAGGTCATGATCCCAGGGTCCTGGGATCGAGCCCCGCATCAGGCTCTCTGCTTGGCAGGGAGCCTGCTTCCTCCTCTCTCTCTGCCTGCCCCTCTGCCTACTTGTGATCTCTGTCTGTCAAATAAATAAATAAAATCTTTTTTAAAAAGGTATATTAAATAAATAAACTAGAAAATATTTTAGAAGGTGGTAAGTGTATGGAAAAAAAGGAAAAATTGAACAGAAAGAGGGGAATCTGGAGTACGCGTGTTGGAGAGGGATTATAGTGCTGAATTGGGTGGTCTGGATAGGCCTTACTAAGAAAAGGAGGAGGGAGAAAAACTGTCAGAAGCATTTCCTTCTCTAAAGTAGATTTTTGCAACACACAAGAGAAAATATTTCCAAATTTCTCACTTACCCATTAAAAAGAAAATCCCAGAGAATATTGCATCTGTGGAAATCTAAGAAGCTGAAATGAAATGAAGGGGCCACTTTGGTAAGAGGAATTGCACAGACATTACTGCTTACTGAGAAACAACAGCAGAGTAATCAATTGCAGCAATGTGGGAAATATTTCATGGTACAAAGAAATACTCTAGTTAGAAAATACACAGCACGCAGTATGCTCGAAGAAAACGAAATGTCACGATAACGACGGCTCTGAAGTGTAACAGGGAGGAAGTTTTCAGTATCTGAAAGGAGAATGAGGAAAAGAGAGAATATGGGGGACTCTTCCAGAAATCCAGAATAAAAACATGAAGTCACCCAGGAAAAACAATCCGCAACAAAATGAGGTTGTCAGACTACCTAAGTCGAAGTGCTAGGAGGCAAGCCAACAAACCACTACAGAAAAAACCTTCTGACTCTACAGCCAGGCAGCCCATTCCTCATACATGAAAACAACAAATGCAACTCCTTGGGCACAGAAAACTCCCTACCAAGGCAGTCTTCCTGAAGGAGCCATTGGAAAATTTATGCCAGAACAATGATATAAAAACAAGGCATAGTGGAGCAATCTTGGTAGAAGGACAGGCATTAAGCAGAAAAATGAATAAGATGCAGAGATGAATTTACATGTTTATTTGTTTCAATTGTGTTTTAAATGGTTTTAAAACTGATTACTAAAAGGTATTTTTAAGTGAATTAAGTGATCACTTTTATTTTTAAGTTAACAGAAACTAAATGATGGCAACCATAACCACAGAATTATGAAGAAAAACCAAGATGGTGGGTGAGGGGTGCCTGGGTGGCTCAGTAGGTTAAGCGTCTGCCTTCGACCCAGGTCGTGGTCCTGGAATACCAGGATGGATCCTTGGATTACCAGGATGATCCTGAAGTATCCGGTGGAGCCCACTTCTCCCTCTCCCTCTGGACCTCCCCCCACTCGTGTGTGTCTGTCCCTCCCCTTGCTATGGTGTATGCTTTCTTTCTCTCACGTGCTCACTCTCTCTCTCAAATAAATAAATTAAATCTTTTTTTAAAGGGTTTTTTTTTTTTTGAAAGATTTTATTTATTTATTTGACAGAGAGCGAGAGTGAGAGCAGGAACATGAGTCAGAGGAGTGGGAGAGGGAAAGCAGGCTTTCCATTGAGCAGGGAGCCTACGTGGAGCTTGATCCCAGGACTCTGGGATCACGACCTGAGTCTAAGGCAAATGATTAATGACTGAGCCACTCAGGCACTCCATAAATACATAAAATCTTTAAAAAAGAAAAAAGGAAAAAGAAAAGATGAGAATGGTGGAGAGTAAAGTGAAACAGTATTATACTTTTTATCCTCCATAAGAGATACTTTTTTAAATGACTAATATATTGGGGCGCCTGGGTGGCTCAGTGGGTTAAGCCGCTGCCTTCAGCCCAGGTCATGATCTCAGGGTCCTGGGATTGGGTCCCGCCTCGGGCTCTCTGCTCAGCCAGGAGTCTGCTTCTCCCTCTCTCGCTAACTCCCCCTCCCTCCAGGTGCATGCTCTCTCTCTTCTCCCAAATAAATGAATAAAATCTTTTTTAAAAAGGAAAAATTTACTAACTTATTACTTACTATAAGATTTTTACTTACAAAAATCTACTTTAGAGAAGTAAATATTTCTGACAGTTTCTCTCCCTCCTCCTTTCATGTTCTCAGTAAGGCCTCCCCTGACCATCCAGTTCAGCACCATAACCCTTCCCCACCCCTGCACTGAAAAAAATTACTGATTTATTACTTACTATACTTACTACTTATTAGAGCTGTTAATGCACGTCTAAAATTGTCTCTGAAAAAATCTAAGTTAACCACTGTTAAAACTGAAAGCACAAAGTTTATCTTCTAAATTATTGCTAAAAAATAACAAGTAAAAATAAACATATACAGCAAAAATGAACAAACCAGGAAAAAACCACAAAGAACAAAAATAAAAAGCATTAAATAGGAACAACATCATCCATAACATTTGTAACTTATAAGAAACAGCTGAAGCAAAGCAACATAGAAAAACTTAAAACAATTGAAGTGTTCAAAGGCAGAGAAGATCCCATCAAAGGAAAAATATTTTAGTATCTGATGTCAAAATACTTTTTTTTTTAGAAGGAGCATTATTTTGTATGGGTGAAAGCTGTAACCAATGCAGTAGATATAATGAATAATATAGTACTTACAGGAAGCAAACCTATAGAGAGATTGATAAAAATAAAATTGTATTGGAAGAATTTGACCTACTGCTTTCAATTTATGACAGAATTCCTAGGTAAAATTAAAGATATAAAAGTGGTTGATAAAATAAGGAACAAATTTATCAATACTTTTAGAATATCCTTAAGACCCAAGAAATTACAAAATTTAAGTAAGATGAACAAATGTAAGGTAAATATACAAATATATTATTGCTGCTGTCATTGCTATTATTTTTGTTATTATACATTAAAAATTCTACTTAATGTGGTAGAACAGGCTGCTGCCAGAAAGAAGCAACTTCCCTCCCCAAAGAAATGTGAATAAATATAATTTAAAAATATTAATTCATAGCTGAAACCAAAAGTAAGAAAGGGAAATCTCCAGGGGTTACAAATGAAGAAGGAATCACCAAAACAATAAGTGATTGAAATCATGTGACAGCTAGCCAGATCTGTCTCTTAGGGGTAGGGTTTTAACGCTCCCCTGGTGATGAGATAAAAGTCAAGGTCTTGAGACTGAAAGTAGAACTGTCTCCCAACATGAAACAAGCAGCTGGGAAATGGGGAATCCCAGTTGTAATAGGAATAAAGGAAATTCTACCTGCCTATCTTTGGGCAGGTAGAATGGGCTTTTCACCTCAGTTCATGGGGGGGGGGGTGTGCAGGGGGAGGACAGAGATTCCGTTTGCAGATGACATGATATTATATATATCAAAGACTCCACCAAAAAAATGTTAGAATAAACAAATTCAGTATATTTGCAGAATACAAAACCCACTTGCATTTCTATACACTAACAAACTACCAGAAAGAGAAATTAAGAAAACAATCCCATTTACAATAATATGAAAAAGAATAAAATATTTAGGAATAAATTTAACTCAGGAGATAAAATATTTGCACACTAAATTGATGAAAAAATTAACGAAGACATAAATAAATGGAAAGACAGTCTGTATTTATGGATTATGGTAATCACTATTGTTAAAATGTCCATACTATACAAAGCAATATACAGATTCACTGCAATCCCAATCAAAATTCCAATGATAGTTTCTACAGAAATAGAGAAAACAATCCTAAAATTTGTATGAAACCACAAAAGACCATGAATAGCCAAAGCAATCTTGAGAAAGAACAATGCCAGAGGAATCAAAATCCCTGATTTTAAACTATATAAGGGTATATGATAAAAAACAGACACTTGTATCAGTGGAGCAGAATAGAGATCCCAGGAAAATACTCATGCCTGTATTATTATAGACAAAGCACAAAAAGCATACTTTGGGGAAATGTCATTCTCTTCAGTAAATGGTGCTGGGAAAACTGGACAGTCACATGCAAAAGAATGAAACTGGACCCCTATCCCACGTACATGATACACAAAAATTATCTCAAAATAAACTAAAAACTTGAAGACTTGAAACCATAAAACTCTAGAAGGAAATATAGGTAAGCTCCTTGACATTGATTTTGGGAATATATTTTTTTGATCCAACACCAAAGCAAAACAAAAAAAAACCAAAAAACAAAATAACCAAGTGGGATGACATAAATCTAAAAAGCTTCTTTCTGCACAGCAAAGGAAACCACCAACAAAATAAAAAGGCAACCTACAGAATGAAAGAAAATATCTGCAAACCATATATGCAACAAAGGGCTAATACTAAAAAATATAAAAGGAACTTACACAATTCAATAGGAAAACAAACAAATAATCCAATTAAAAATGGGTAAAGAACCTGAATAAAATTTTCCAAAGAAGATATACAAATAACCAAGAGGTACATGAAAAGATGTTCAACATTATTAATCATCAGGGAAATTAAATCAAAACCACAATGAACTATTTCCTCAGACCTGTTGGGATGTCCATTAGCAAAAGAAAAGATAAAACAAATGCTGGTGAGAATGTGGAGAAGGAACCTTCGTGCACTATTGGTGGGAATGTAAATCTTGGTGCAGCTACTATGGAAATCAGCATGGAGGTTTCATAAAAGATTAAAAAAGAGGACTACCATATGTACCAGGTAATCCCACTTCTAGGTATACACCCCAAAGAAATTGAATCATTATCCCAAAGAGGTGTCTGTGCTTCTATGTCTGCCACATCATTATTCACAATAGGCAAGGTTGGAAACAACTTAAGTGTCCATCATTGGATGAATGGATACAGAAAATGGGATATATAGAGGTAGACAGATAGATAAACAGGTAGCTAGATATAGATAGGAAGATATAGATATTATTCAGCCTTTAAAAAAAAATGAAATCCTGGCACACTTTTGACAACATGGATAAAGCTAGAGGGCATTAGGCTAAATGAAATAAGCCAGTCAGAGAAAAACATATTCTGCATGGTATCATTTATATGTGGAATTCAATCCCCTCCCCCCCAAAAAAACAAGAAAAAACTTCAAACTCATAGAAATAAAGTGTTGAATTGTGGTTGCCAGCAGTTGGGGGTTGGGGAAAATAGGAAGAGTTTGCTAAAAGGTTAAAAGATGAAAAAGGTTTAAGAAACTAATTTATAACATAGTGAATATAGCTAATAACACTGCACTGTATAACTGAAATTTACTAAGAAAATAGAACTTGGGTGTATTCACCAAAAAAAGGGGGCGGTATATTTGAGGTGATGGAGTTGTTAATAAACTCAATGGTTGGAATCTTTTCACAATGCATGCACATAACAAATCAAAAAGGAAACAAAAAATAAATTTATGAGTCTTAAGATTAAAAATTGAATGTAAGACTATCAACTCTGTGTCCCTGGCATCTAAAAAAACATCAGGCATCTCAAAAACAAATATTTATTGAAAAAATAAATAAAAATGAATGAAACAAAAAATATATAAAAATAAAAAATATATCAAGTTCCAAGCAGGATTTAAAAATATGTAGATTTAAAAAACCAAACACCTAGATACAACTGTAAAACACCACAGACCAAGAGAAATTTTAAAACCACCAGGGAGGAAAAACAGATTACCTGTAAAGGAATGTCAGTTAGATTGACAACCCTCTTTTTTAAAACAACCGGAGTACAATTAATTAATGTTTTCAAAATGTTGAGGGAAAATCGTTTTTAATCTCAAGTTATATGCCCAACTAAATTATAATTTGAGAGTAAAGAAAAAATAACATTTCAAACATAACAAACGTTGTTAAGAAAGTTCACTAACCACAGCTCACTTCAGTAAGGAGACAAAGTCACAAAGAAAAATGAGGTACAAGTTTCAAAAGTGAGCCAAGAAATTGTTAAAACACCTTGATAGATTTAAACAGGAATTAATTGCAAGCAATAACAATGACAGTAACAGTGGGGTCGAATAAGTGGTAGGACTAAAACAATAGACAGCAACAGTTTTTAAAGATGGGTAAGTTCAGAGACAAATTTTCTTCTATTATTCTGGATGAGAATGGAGAGATTGACTGACTCTGAACTTTTTAGCAAAATCTACTGGTAAAACAACTATATTGAAATTTGGAAGATGACATGTAAAATGATAGGAACCAATAACTTCTAAACCCAAAGGGTAGAAGCGAGGAAAAGCATGAAAAGAATAAAACCCGATTAGACCAAGAAAAGCAATGTTTAATGAGAGCAGGCTAACAAAGCATTGCACTGTGAAGCAGGGGGAGGTGGGGACTGTCATGGACTCCTGATGGGCAGAGAGACTGGAACACCATTTCTGGAAAGCAATTTGACTATATATACCAAGGGCCATAAAAGTGTTCATTGCTTATTAATTCAACCTCCCGGAATTTATCCTAAGGGGGAGAAAGTAAAGATGTGGAGAAATATTTATATAGAGACATTCCTTATATCATAATTTATACTTGTCAAAAATGGAAAATAGCCTAATGTCTAAATTATTTGAGTTTTAAACTATTCAATCATTATTTTGTTTTCAATGCATATTGAATAAACTAATACAGTAATGTGATATAATTTTAAGTTAAAAAATGCAGAATAATAAAAAGTAGATGATAATTACTGAGTGCTAAGTATGATCAGTCATTTTTCTGAGGCTTTTCTTATAGTAATCCCTTTAATGCGCATGATAGCACTTGGAGGTTGATGCTATTATTATGATCATTTTATAGGTGAGGAAATCAAGGTACAGAGTATTCACTTGCTCAGGCTTAGGCAGCTAGTAAGTGGTAGAGTTCTGATTCATACCCAGGCAATCCAGCCACAGTGTTGAGCTCTTTACCACTGTGTTGTCTTAACTAGATTCAGGCCAATTGTGTGTGTGTGTGTGTGTGTGTGTGCGCGCGCGTGTGTGCAAAATATATCTTAATTCTCGGTGTCAATGGTTATTGCTAAGTGGAGGGATTATGAATAATTTTTAATATACTAACACTTTCTCCATTTTCATGATTTCATTTTCAAGTGAAAATGCTGACTCTTACAACCACACAACCCTTCATAAAGGATAAAGCCATGAGCCCATTTGATAACCATTCTATAATACTATCCCTGTAGGATGTTTGCCTGCCCAGTACACCATGCAGTTGTACTCACGCGTAAACCAGCAGATGAATAAGCTAATGGGGAGGTCCTTAATCTTCTCTGGGTTGTGAACGGCTTGAGAATCTGGTGGAAGCTGGATCCCTTTTCCCCCAATATGTGAATCAAAAGATTCACATATTCCCAGTAGCCAATTATAGACCCAAAGTCCCTGCCCTCTTAAGAATGACCCAAGTTAAGGTGCTTCGCTTTATCCACAGCGTCAACTTCTTGGCCTACTGCCAAGAACAAGGAAGAAAGCACCTCCTGTGTTTCAATCCCTGACTAAGGTGTCTTTGACTTGATGATCCTTGCCCTGCAGGTGTCCCTGCCCCTGTCCCTTCCTCTGGGTGACTGGATACTAAAGGGACCAAACAACAGAAATTCAAATCTATCAATATAAAAACCATGGCATGGTGAGGCAGCTGGGGTCCTGTGACATATAAGAGAGTAGTAGCTCCAGGGAGGGCCTGAAGGGGATAGACTCTGTGACAGTGCTGTGTGAATCACTTGGAGTAGGGGTGCTGAGAAGACAGGCATATAATAAAAAATAAACAGAAAAATAGGCCACTTTATTTTGCCTAGTATATTCTTGATGAGAGACAAAGGCTTATATTTAATGCTAGAAAAGTCAAAAAATGAAAATACAAAGGATAAAAAAGAAAATCAATACAAAGGATAGACGCCACTTTGATAAAAATGGGTTTTAATCCAAATATAAATTAAGATATAGGTCTTTTCCTGCTAGGCTGAGGGAGCTATTATAGAGAAGAAGGATACATAAGTCAGAGGGTATATTGTACATGAATCCAAGGGTTAGAGAAACCTTGGAAGAAAAATCGCTCAGGTTTTCAGTTCTACGCAGTTCCAAGTAGATGCTACAATGGAAGGGCCTTCATGCCCTGCCTGCTGGTGCTTTAGGCAGAATCATATTTCCGAGCATATAGATGAGATGTTATAAAATTCATGCTCCGCTACAGCTCATTTACTTTATCCCTTGGGATTCCCCAGAAGTCCTCATCCAAAGCACAGAATTCAACAAACTCAGTTTTCTGACGTCCTAGCCCACAGAAAATTAGGTAGGAGAGAGGGTTTTGGAGCAACCCCACTAAGAGTCAAATATTAAACGCTAAGAGGATATGTCCCCCCCACGCACACTAAAAAAGGATTAGGAAGCATATGGAGCAAGCCAGTATGGACAATGTGGCATAAGGGCGAGCCCATATGCCCCAGGAATCGCCATCCTGATAGCTGTATTTCTTAGCCCAGGGTACAGTAATTTATATGCATCACACTCACTACTTGTCATGAAGAAAGTGTTCAGTTATATTTAACAAGGTAGGGAGTAAAAAATGCATTGTGTTTGCTTTTTAACCAAAACTGAATAAGATAAAACTTTAAAATTGGCCCGTAGAAGGCCCTCAACTATTTGAAGACTTCACACCACTAGAATACCCTCTTCCCTTACAAAGATAGAAGGTAAATGAGGCGTTACAGTATTATTCTGGGAGATTTCACAGATTAAATATCAAACTGCAACGCTCTGCCTACAGGGGTGTAATATATTAATCAATATGCATGCTATAAAATTATACGATGGATTAACTCATCAGAAACCCATGGGGAAATGTGCGATGAACAAAATCTACAAAAACTTGTCCAGGTGAGGAGGACATGAAGTAGAAATCAGAAGCTGTTCACTAAGAACGAGGCAGGGGGTCAGGTTCCCATTCCCTGACCTCTGCAGGGAAGGTAGAACCCTGAGCAGTGATGCTTTCTACATGCGAAGTCTATTCTTAACTTGGTCTGATGCACAATGACACAGCTAGAACACAGAATTTGGGAGATGAAAGAAAATGATGACAGTCATGCACTTCACACCATTAAGGGGTGATGGGCACCTGAGCTCGTCACACGGTGGATGGAGCCCCTGGGGAACCCACAATAATGGCTCCAATTCGGGGTCTGGGTTGCTTGTGATGTTTCTACAACAATCTCGGTCTCCCTTCTGTCATGCTGAGAAGCACTGGACACGGAGTACACAGAACACCCCAGCCTCTTCCTCCTTCCTTCCCAAGTTCAACTGCACACAGCTCCAGTCCCCTCCACAAGAGTGTAGTTGTTGAGAAGAGTCTAGAAAGAGCCTCTCTGTTTGGGCTTTCCGTCATTCCAAACTTCTCCCCACAAGTCAGCCGAGGGGATTCTACTGAGAGCCCTACTCTGTACCCATGGATACCAAGAAGGAAAAAATAGCGTTCTGCCTCCAGGAGCTTCCCTGCAGCCTGAAAAAAGTGTGCAGCAAAGTCGAGAGTGGCAAGAATTTGGGGAAGAACAAAGGAGAGATCAGTGCTGCCCCAGTCAGGGGCAAAGCCTCTTAGCATGAATATGAGCTTTGAAGGATGAGTAGCACTTGGTTTGTTCGTAAGCCTAAATCCCAAATTCCTTAGGGGAAGCCTGGATAACTCCTGGCCTCGCCTACCTCCTCAGCTTCCTCTCTCTCTGTGTGAGCCATCAGAGTCTATGCTCAGTGCAACTCACCAAGGCTCTTCCCATGGGACAGGCTCGCTCTCACCCTAGGTCCCTGCAAAGTGCACTCTTTCTGTCTCCGTCTTCCTCATATTCACTTTCCTCTACTGTTTAATCTTACTTCCTGGAGACAGCTCATGCCCCCAGGATGCCTCTTTTCAGCGCTCCTGGAGGGTCTGTGCTTGCCTCATGAGAGGCATGATGACGACTGCGTAGGAGAATCTGCAGAAGCAAAGGCTGGGGAGGGCTGGGACAAACAGGGGGAGGGGACGAAGAGGAGGGTGAGCCTTCTGACTTGAGCAGATGACGTCCTTCGGATAAGGAAAGCGATGCCAAATTCTGAAGGTTTTATTTGGTGCAACGTGTGACGAAGAGACTAAACCAGCTTTACTAAGGAGCGATTAAAGACTTCTGGGCAGGAATTCCACAATGAATTCTGAGCAGAGATTCAGTGACACAATCCCTAAGAGCAGACCTCAGATATAATCAGGCATCACGACGAAGGAGAAAGGGAAATACTCACACCGCTAGCCAGCCTTGTGATTTCATCCAGAAGAAATACCCTCTCTCTAAAACAAGGATAACAAGATCTCCTTCACAAATGGTTTGTGAGAATTAAGTTAAATAAAACAGCACAAGGAGACGCTTGATGCCCGGGAACGTCCCTACTGTGAACATTCTCGAATCCCGAAAGGCACTCGGTGTTCCTTGTGGGAACGCCACCTTTGCAATTAGATCCCGAGACACTCAGCAAGAAGTGCTAGAGATAGAGAAGACTTAAAGGCAAAGGGAAGAGAAAAATGATGAGAAACAGGAGGAGAATGAGCAACGAAAAAACAACACATCACTTTAAAGCCTTCACAACAAAATGTACCCTCTCTTTATTTTCCTATCCGGTGCTACATTTTGCCAGTAGAGTAGCAATAACTTCTACTGCTTTATAGTACACTCACAATAAATGGCTTCTGAGGCCTGATTTACCACCTCAGGGAAGTGCAGGCATTTAATCATTCCAGCAGCTGCTCAAGGTTCTGAACATCCCCGTTCAGGAGCGATTATCGAGGAACCATATTGAAAGGGTAAGAGAGCCGGTGGCTTCTTAAAGCGCTGAGTTTCAGGGTTCAGGGGCTGTGGGGGTTGAAGTCCGGGCAGATGCCAAGGGGCTTCCTCCTCAGCACTGCATTATCCTCCTTGTAAAGGAGATCAGGAGATGCTTCCCGGTTTACTGAGAACCAGGGAAAGTGGTTCATCTCCAAGAAGAGCTTCACGTTGTACAGGGCCTTTTCCTATAAAGCGCTCTTTCCAGAAGTCAGGCTTATTCATGAGAAAATCAACAGTGAACACAGCATACAGGCAACCCCACGCTTAAGAAATTGCCCTTTCCCCATGCCCTCTTTTCCCGATGCTGGCCTTCACGAGACCTAGACCCAGGTCATGCACTGACGGCAGCATGATTAGAAGTCAAGGACTTGAGAGCGAACTCGGTGTTGGCTGCCTTATCCGGGCCATGCCCTGAGAAGGAAGCAGTTATTCTTAGGCCCTCAAATTTCTAGCCATCGGAGACTTTTTTTTTTTAATCTGCAGGGTAATAAGGGTTGTGTCTTGTAATCTCCTGGGTTTCTAAGTGTGAATTTGGGAGGAACAGCTGGCCTGGAAAGATACGTTGTCAGTAAAATCTGGCTCTCCAGGTCCTTGGGGCCCCTTCTTACTACGCAGCTGCCTTGCTTTTACAATACGCAGCCAGAGCCCTGTGACATCAGACATGTCTCCGAGGGCCAGCCCTCCCGTCAGGCAGAGGCATCATCTCCAAGCAGACCCGGAAGGGACTGGTGTTAGCTTGCTTGCTTACTGATACGTCCTGAGAGCCCTCCCGAATGTCTGATTTAGTGGCCCCCAAATTTGGCAAATAAATTAGATCTGAGATCCCGCCTGTTTTAGCTACTTCCCAGGGGTGTGATCTTGGATAGCTTACCTAACCTCTCTGAGCCTTAATTTTATCATCTGCAAACTAGGGATATTAATAGGGCATTACTGTCTGCCACATGGTTAGCATTTGGCAAGCAAGTTTGATTTGGTGGTTGTAATAACCCTCCTCTGTTCCTTTTTGCTCATTTCCAAGCTCATCACAATGGGAAAGTTGATCGCTACCAGAGCAATTCCAGGAATGTATCTGTAGGAAGAACAGACGGTGAAATCTTTCTCTTATAACTCTCTCAATAGGCTTCGTGTTCTGGAGCTCCTGGTCTCCACTGGGCCTGCCGGGTCTCTGCTCCCCTCCCCAATGCTCGGCATGGCTTAAAAACTTGTTCCCCCTTGTGCCACAAGTTCTTAAACTGAAGACAGCCAAAGGGAATGAGGCGCAGACCCCCTGCTACTTACGAAAAGCTCTTCTGTGCTCTTGCAAAAGCCAAAGGTAAACCTCAATCAACTGGCTTATTTATAGTTTGAAGAGTTATATCCCACCTACTGCCTCGGGGTTTTAATCAGAAGGAAAAACCTACTTAATGTTCATCTCCCACTGCCAGATCACGCCACAGAGCTGTCGGAACGTTTGCCACGTCAGCCTTTTGGAGGTTGCCACAGGTCAGCAATAAGCCGTGGCGTTTGAAGGAGCTCACTAGCTCCAGCATATCCATCAGATAAATTACTGACTGGCACGAGGGGACGAGGAGCAGCTGAGCACCTTCCCAGAAAAACAAAAAACAAAAAAGCCAAAAAAGCCAAAAAAAAAAAAAAAAACCCAAAAACAAAAAACCCCCCAAAAAAAGAAAGAAAGAAAGAAACAGTGAGTGGAAAAGCACCCATCCCTAAGAACAGACAGCTTCCAGCTTGTTTTCTACATTTTAAAGCAAATATGACAGTGTCCTTGCTTTCAGAAGTGGAAGGGCTAGAAGGTCAGTTCCCTGGTAGACTTCATCTTCCAGTCACTGAATGCCGGGAGGGACTCGGGGTGGGTGGGGGACTGGTGTGAGAAGCTGTCCTGGGAGCCTGAGCTCCAAACAGGAATGCTTCCTTTGGACCCTCCGGAGCTCACACAGAGCTAGACAACCGCAGCTGGGATGTTTATGGAGCACATGAAGGAAGGAATGAGGCTTGGGTTCATCCCACTGAAGAAAGACAAGTCTGACCTCTTAATCAGCGTCCCAGCTGCTTTCGTACTGGCTCAAACTGAAGCAGTAAGTCCCTCTCTGCTTCCTTTTCCGACTCATACTTGGGACTAGGCAGACCCTTGACACTGAGCCTCCAGAACCATTTCAACTTCTCGTGTACCCAGCTTCTAATGCACGTTCTTTGATGTCTGAGCCCCATTAGAATGCATGCACAAGGAATGGCTTCACTGTGTACCCCGAGCCTCCGGTGCTTCTCAGCTAGAAGAGGGAGCTGAGGAGAAGGTGTGAAAAACCTAGATTTGGACCCTGGAGCCACACTACCATTTAGCAATGTTCCAGTGATTCAGATTTTGATTTGATTTGGGAACTCTCGAGTTCAGCGTAAGAATGAGGACATAGCTAGAGCTTGGCAAAAAAGCATAGCCTGGTTTTAGAACATTTCTAGAACTTTCCTTCAGGGGTTCTCAAAGTGGACTCCAGCTACCCCCAAGGGCTTTGGAAATGTGAAGGTGGCCTTTTCAATTGCCCCGGTGCCTGGGAGAGGGGATACTAAACATTCCTCCATGTTTACAGTCATATGCATTAAAAACTGAATAGCTCCAAATACCCATTGTGCCCCTTTTGAGAATCAGTGCCACTCAACCTCAGATCCCCACCCACTGTGACTCACTGCACTCATCCACACACACGTCCACCACCAGGAAATCTACTCACAGCCTTTCAAAAGCTGCGTGGATGTTCTGAAATATCTAATCACTCAGGGGCTGAACAATTGGCTCCAGATGTCTTTGGAGCTTGGAATTAGAAGCTCTGAGTCTAAGTTTTTCCATTGATGAGTCATTTAGTTCCTTGATTAGAAAGTATCTTCTCCTCCTCAAACCACTTCTTTGTCATCTGTCCCTTAGTGATACTCTCCAAATGGTTAATGAGCATTAAATCAGAAAATGTACATGGAAATGCTTGGGAACCATAAGGTTCTGTGCAATTGTTAGAGTATATAGGTATTCAGTATTACGTACTATAATATAATTGATCAGGAGCCAACTTATGGATTTTCTCTTCTGAAATCTGATTAGCCCAAGCAGTGCTAATATTGCCAAGCCATATTGGAGCCTGAGGCACAAGGGGAAAAAAAAAAAAAAATCAATGCTCTTATCCTTCCTTCTTTTTTTTTTTTTTAAATTTTATTTATTTATTTGACAGATACAGATCGCAAGTAGGCAGAGAGGCAGGCAGAGAGAGAGGAGGAAGCAGGCTCCCCACTGAGCAGAGAGCCCGATGTGGGGCTTGATCCCAGAACCCTGGGATCATGACCTGAGCCGAAGGCAGAGGCTTTAACCCTCTGAGCCACCCAGGTGTCCCTTATCCTGCCTTCTTTAAAATTTTGACATTTTGTTCATGATGTACTTTTTGTATTAATTTTGATTTAAAAACTTTTTTTGGAAAAAATATTTCTTTTGGAGTGCTTTGGTGCCCCCTTTAAATTTTACACCCCAGGGAAATGCTCTAGACCCTCACCCTTGTGCTGAAAGCTTGGCCCCCTAACCTTCCAACCAGTAGGTCGCTCTTTAGTCCAAACCTCTGGCCCTTGTGGGGAAAGAGAGACTACAAGATTCACTGCCTTCTTGTAAGAACTCTATATACCTGAAGGTAGTGATCAAGCTGTCCATTGGCCCCCTTTTCGCTCTACTGAATTGCCCTTACTCAGCTTTTCCTTCTGGTGCCCCAGCTTCCTGCAAAAACCAACTAGTCTTCAAACTGGTTGTTAATTTCTGAGCTTTTTAATTGTGAGAAACCAATAATACACTGACCAAAGAATATCCACTGTTATTTTATATATTATTACGTTCAATGTCTTTCCAACTGTTTTTCCTCCCATTTAAGTAGTTGGGGACAAGCTGGTCTACACCGGGCCCTACAGGATACTATTGTAGTCTATTGTGGGGTTTTTATTGTCTGGATACTCCTTCCCAAATGCCTTATAGCCTGAGACTATAAGCCTGCTAAGGCCAGATGATTTCTCAGAGCCTCCTGGCCACAGCTGAGTTACCCAAGAGCCCTTTGAAGCATGGTGGCTTGGGGTCTCTGTTGCTTTTTTTTTTTTTTTTTTTTTGTACTTTTCAAGGTGGAGGAAACTTGGTCATGGTTCAAATCCTACCATTTGGATTTGGAAAGTACATCTTGTGACTCAGTATCCTAGATAATTTGCCTGATTGGAATTTTTTTTTTTTTTTTAAGAAAAAACTGCCATTTGTTGGTTTTTAGACACCAACTAGTTTTAACCTATATTCATCATCACCCCAGGTGAGAAACAGGGTAATAAGGAACTAAGCAACTTGCTCAGGATAGCCCAGGGCTAGTGAGAAAGCAACTGGGCTATGAAGCTGGCTGTCTGGCTTCGGAGTTTCTGGGTGCATTTAATCACCGCTCCATTACGCCTTTCAGACACCATCAAGTAGGGCAATTGGGGTTAATCCTTGTAACAGCTCCACATGCCAGATAGTACATCTGTTTCCACCTAGTGAAATGGAGACTCCAGAAAGTCAAATAACTTAACCAAGCTTTACTCTTCTTCAGCTGCGTATGGGCTGGAGGACCAGGTACAAGTACGCGAACCAGAAAGAAACGAGAAATGGATTTCTTTTTTATCAGCTCGTAGGGGGCAAACTGAGTTTAGGTAAGAAAGGGCCAAGGGCTCAGGGAGCGGGGGTGGTCCTCCCCTGTGTCTCCAGTAGGCACCTCGCTGGTGAGCTGAAACGTAAATTCTGCTAGCCCAGAAAGTGCCAGCATCATTTTAGGAATAACTAGGTGAGCGCTGATTTCCTCTAACTCATTTCAGCGCAGCCTGGCCGTCTCAGGAAGTATAGAAGCCACAGAGCCCTCCACTGAGGCCCGATTTCTGGGGGAGGCCGGATCATGCTCCGGGAGCCCGGCACACCGGCCCTTCAGCTGGCACCGAACCCAGGCCCACAGAGCCCCCCTCATGTGTCTGGAGGACAGCGTTTCCTATCGCTCACCGCTCTGCCCTTTTGTTCATGCTGTCTGGGTTTAGATGAATGAGATTTACATAGTTTTAATAAATATTAATAACCATTTTAATCTCCGTAAACCTTTCATATGAGACATGCAAATCGCTTTCCAGTCATCTTAGGTGCCCAATGAGAGTGAAGTAATCATTTTGCAAAGCTGTGCCAACTCTTCCGGGCCTTTCGGGCCCCATTTAGGCTGGGTCTGTGTGACCGGGGAAATGTTCGGGGAGAAAACAAAGAAGTAATTAGGATGGGTGTGCAGGCAGACCGCACCCACTGGCCCATTTTCGTTTTTAGGTATTGTACACCTATCTTTATCTATCTACCATCCATGGTTGATTATTTTTTGTAGGGGGTGTTTTATAATATTACTAATAATACTAGCTAATATCTATTGAGTGCTTACCGTGTGCCAAACAATGAGTTGTGCTCTTCAAGTGCATTTTGTCATTCCATCCTCCCAACTGCATTATTAGCTAGATGACCCTCATCCCCACCTTACAGATGAGAAAACTGAGTCTCAAAGAAATTGCTGGTCCCAGATCATATAACCAGGAAAGCATGTGATAGTCCCTGGGTTCAAACTGAGGTTTGTTTGCTTCTAAGGATCTTTGGCTATCAATGGGAGAGCCTGATCTTTTACCTCCCTGTTGAAACCAAAAGATTTGGAACAAATAGTACTGTATAGTTTGGAGAAAAAAAAAATGCCTCAAGACTCAGCCTTTGTGGGGTGTGGGAGAGAGTGGGAGGGTGAGAGAAAGAGAGAAAGGTTACTTCGAAAAGCCTAGTGAGTTAGACAGCTATAAAGTGAATTTTAAAATCTCTTTCCATCCATCCATAGGATCAGGCTGAATGAGCTTTACAGTCATGGGCCATTAGAGCAGAGGTGTCTCAGGGATTACCTAGCTGGAGCTTCTTACTTTACACTTGAGGAAACTAAGGAACAGAGAACTGTAACTCATTCAAGGTTATCATAATTACAAACATTTGGGTTATTGTCCTGGAGCTTCGCTTCTTCTTACTATCAGTATTTGTTATTACTTGTTAACACATTTTGAGATACATTCGGGCCAATCACTGATACAAAATAAGATATTTTGCCATGATTTTTTTTTTTTTTATGTATAAATCACTACTTAGTGTCTTAGCAGATGGAAGGTCTAGAACACTTACAACTAAGAGCAAATGGAGACAGTATGATTGTTCTCCGGAATCATCAAAATTGGCCTGTTCCAAATGCCAAAATGTTATCGTGCCATTGTCCAAAGGATGGCTGTTTCCTCGGGTATAAGTCTGATGCCCTGAGTCGATGGGCGTGTGTGTGTCTCAGAAGGAATTCTCCTGTGGTCAGTCGATGTGCTGGCAGGGGACCTTGTGTTAACAGAGCAGAAACGAGAAAGGCATTTGGGCCCAGGGTGCAGAGCTGACCAAGCTCTAGACCGATAGTGTTAAAACCCTGCAATACATCTTCAGGATTAAGTTGCCTGATGCCAGCCTCCCAACCAGAAAATAGCCAGTGGTTCAAAGGTGTCTTACAATATTATCATTTTTAGGAGGAGGAGGAGGAATGATATGAAGTAATAAAGGGCCATCCTAGAAATTCCTTTTAGTTATTAGGGAGGGATTCTTTGATATATTTTAAGTTAAACCTGTGTCTCCCCAGGGACCATAAACATTCCCATGATGATATTTCTTTTTCTTTTTTTTTTAAGTTTTTTTTTTTAAGATTTTATTTATTTATTTGACAGACAGAGATCACAAGTAGGCCGAGAGGCAGGCAGAGAGAGAGGAGGAAGCAGGCTCCCCGCTGAGCAGAGAGCCTGATGTGGGGCTCGATCCCAGGACACTGAGATCATGACCTGAGCAGAAAACAGAGGCTTTCACCCACTGAGCCACCCAGGCGCCCCATAACCCGTGATGATATTTCTGTGAAGACTAAAGTCACAGGAGCTTGATTCATTCTTTCTTTCTCACTCAGATTTACTGGATATCATGCCATGTGCCAAAGAGATAAACATGAAAAAAAAAGGGGGAGGGGGAAGGGCAGTTTCCTGCCCTCAGGGAACTTGCAGCCTTGGGAGGAGGCCTAATGAAGAGTATACAAGTAAACACACGATTACAGTGAAGTCCTGTTAAGACAACTCTCAGGTCAGACTACCAGCGCTTCATGCCCACTCTGTGTTTCACCAGTTATGTGATACTGAGTGACTGACTTAATTTATCAAAGTCTGTGTCATCAAATGTGACATAGGGATAACAGTATTATCTTTCATGAAAAGTCGTCATTGGGTTAAATGAGACAATATATATAAATGCTCAGTAGAGTATATGACATAAATATTCCAAAATAATAGCTGTAATAACAATGTATTCTCCTATTACAAATGCTTTAGCAGAAATATGAACAAAGGAAGGGCACCTAACTGAGAAGGGTTGGGGGGAGGGATGGAGAAAAACTCTACAGAAAAGAAGCATAGAGATGAGTATGAATCAGTAGACAGACCGTGTCCAGGATGGTTGGAACTGGGGTAAGAAGTGGCTGGGCTCTCCTTTCGGTGCCTGATGAGGCAAGTCCAAAGGCTTAGAGACACGGAAAACGTCAGTTACTCAAAGCAAGGCTTATACTTCCTTCCAGCTGGACCAGATTATCAGGAAGGGCAAAGGGTAACACATAGCAGGAGAGGTACGAGGCAAGTCATAAAGGGCCTTACTTTGCTCTGAAGGCCTTCCAGGTCACTGAAGAATCTTAATCAGCAGAGTGACATTGCAGAAGGTTGGAAGGGTCACTCCAAAATGTAGACCCAAATGGCTCAGAAGAGAGCAGATCAGAGGAGGGATGCTAGGTAAGAGTCTGTTGTAGGAATTCAAGTGAGAAATGATAAGGCTCTCCATCGAGGCAGTAACAATGGTTGCAAAGAGAGGTGACGAGATTTGAGATGTTCTTAAGAAGAAAGGGGTGGGGCTTGGCAATGAATTGGATGTGAAGAGCAAAGGCAAGAAGCAGTTCAGGATGTCACTCAGGTTTCTGGATGGAGGGACTGGATAGATGAAAAGGCAGGGAGAGTATGGAAGATGGTGCGTTCAGTTTGAGACATGCTGAGTTCGGGGTTTTTATAGGGTTTTCAGGGAGAGATGCATTTCTGGCACTCAGAAGAAATATAGGATATTAAAGTCATGGAGAGGAGCCAAGAAATTATTTATGTGTTGAAAACATTTGATTTAAAACCATCTACTGAATCCATTTTTGTTGTTTTGGTTGTTAAAGATGAGAACACGAAAGACAGAATATATGGTTCTTCTAGAAGACCAGCTTTCAACTTTATTAAAATAAATGACCCGCTCTGATGAATAGAATAATGATTTCTAAGGTGTCTTACAATTCTAACACTATGATTCTATTGTTCCAAACCACAGTCGTGAATCCAGAATTGTCTTTTGATGACGAGTAATCTTGCGGCCTTAAATCATCTTTTGTGGCCTGGTGAAATGAATATATATATATATATATTTTTTTTTTAAATAAAGCCCCCACGTCACACATTTTTTGCATTTTTTAAAAACAAACGCCATACAGCCCCAAACATGCATTGAGGATGCTTACGAAAAGGAAAAACCAAGTAAAGACACTATCTACATTTACCTACTCTGATCCCAGTTGGCGGCAAAGAGCAGAAGAATCTTCCTGCCATAGTGATCACGGTTTTCCAGCACTCCAGGGAACCCGTCGATGAGAGCCCTCTTAATGCCAGGGTCATCAGCCTTGAAGTTTTTGAACATGTCCAGGTTGAGCTGACGGTACTGAAAGTACTGGGCCAGGAGTCTGAAGGCATCTGCTTGGTGAAACTTCCTGGCTCGGAGAAATCTCAGGATGAAGGCATCATCTGTACGTAAAAACCCAATGTCAGGCCTGGTGATGATCATGTCCCTGACTTGCTGGATATCCTGATGTAAGACATCTGGGTTCTCATTCAGTTCCAGGCGAGCTTTCTCTATAGTCTCTGGACTGAGTCCGGCCTGTAAATGGGTCATCTTGGCCGAATCTCCTTTCCACGTGCTTAATTTCTGATATTTTGGAAGAATGGAGACTGGTCCCATTCACCTGATGGTCTGCCGAAATCGGGGCCCATTCAACAGTTTCGTTACTACCAAGTTGCCACCAAAGCAGACAAATAGATGGTCTTCTTTCTGTTTTTGGAGAGCAGTAGGACATTCAGGTCTTATGTGGCGGGGGCCATCCAAAAAAGAAGCAACTCTGAGACCATTCCTTACTGCAAAACAAATGCACACAAGAGAGATGAAACAGTGACGATACAACATCTAGGCAAATTAATTGCAGCTGAGATAGAAAATCAGTATTGTGCTGGGGTTTGACTAGACAAGGTCTCCAAAGAATGAAGGGTACATGGTATAATTGGGGTTCCTGGGTGGCTCAGTCTTTGGGCATCTGCCTTAGGGTCAGGTCATGATCCCAGAGCCCTGGGATCAGCCCCACATGGGGCTCCCTGCTCAGCGGGAGGTCTGCTGCTTCCTCTTCCACTTCCCCTGCTTGTATTCCCTCTCTTGCTGTCTCTCTCTCTCTGTCAAATAAGTAAATAAAATCTTTTAAAAAAAATTTTAAAAATAAATAAATAAATAAAAATAAAAAATAAATAAAATCGTGTAATTGGCAGAATTTTATCCTTCATATCCTGAATGCATCATACGTGAATTTTTGAAAGATGTTTGGGAACTTCTTAGTTACACTGACTGGTTAACATAATAGCATACGGTCAGATTAGTTAATAGATGGCTCTTCCATTAATTACTCTCAGAAACGGTACGAAGAGAGAAAGATCCCCCCTCTGCGGCAGCCTGTTTTATGGGGCTATTCACGGTCCTAGAAATTATGGCTGCTGTACAATTTATTGCTCCCCATTAGCCTCTTTTCTCAATCGGAAGTACCTTTCACAGAAATGTGCCCTCCCCCCTACCTTTTTAAAAGGCAGTCGTTTGCATCCCAACAATAAAAAAGGGACTGTTAAAGGTCACTCTAACCTAACCCCACAGGTACCTAATTACTCAAAACTGAACTAACAATGGCCTGGGGGGAAAGGGGAGGGTGGCCGCCTTTTGGCTGGAAACCTGACCTTCCATAATCAGATTCAGTGGCAGTGAGAAAGAATGCTCACGTGTGGACATTACGAGCAGCTTTATTGTTTGCCTTTGTTACTCTTCCGCAGGAAAGGCAAAGGGACTTGAAACCCAGGAGGACTCCCTGCTCCCATTTTTTATGATTTTCTTGTTGTTCTGAGCTATCGTTTTACTTATGATAATGACTGAATCTCCTCAGATACATCTCTTTTGACTTCTACACCTCCTTTTACAGAGGAACACCCCTATTATTTACATCTTTCTCATTTTAAATATAAATGCCCTCAGACATCTGTTTGTTGTAACCCAGAAGTTGCAAAAATCAGAAGACATATAAGGTGTAAATGAACTTGAAGGCATGTGTTTTTTTCCCCAGGTCTACAGTATTTACAATGAGAGGCAGAATATTTATACCCAAACTAATTATTATTGGTACTTTTTTATCATACAAAATAATTTAAGATTTTATTTATTTATTTGAGACAGAGACAGTGAGAGAGAACATGAGCGAGGAGAAGGTCAGAGGGAGAAGCAGACTCCCCATGGAGCTGGGAGCCCGACGCGGGACTCGATCCCGGGACTCCAGGATCACAACCTGAGCCGAAGGCAGTCGTCCAATCAACTGAGCCACCCAGGCGTCCCAGTCATACAAAATAATTTAAAAGACAAAACTGATTCTTCTGCCTAATTTAGGACAATCAACTCACACGTTTCTGCTTTATACTGTGATATGGAGGAGCTGAAGAACAGTTCAGGTAACTGGATGTATTCATCTTCAAGATAATGAAATAAGACAAATTTTACAGATAAAATGTTGGCTTTGTAAAATAACTTGTAAGAAAACAGCATTTAGTTCTGTAACATGTGAAAATGAGAAATAAAACAAAGTCTTCATTTTCACTAATTTTAAGGACTTAGAATGGTAAATGGAAAATAATGCTACGAACTATTCCCAGGATTGGAAGAAACTTCCGAATCCTTCTAGCTCGATGTTCATCTGATGTTAAATGTCCCTATGTAGTAGCCTTACCAAACCCCTTCAGAAAGTTCCTGTGTTTGATGTCTCCTCTTCTAATTCATCCCCACACCGACAGCAACGTCTTCACGGCTCCCACCAACCACTTGAGCAGAATGATCATATAATTTACCATCCAAATTTAAACACGAGGGGGCACTTACAATAATAATAATGCTAGAACAATAGCCATAAACTGGGACAAATCTCAGCAAACCCAGACAGATGGTCACCCTACTAGAGAATGATCTTTTTGTTCCTACATCCAATAGACAAATTTCAGTCCTCTTTACGAGTGAATTCTATCAGTATTTGATACTGATGACTTCATCCTTCTTAAAACTCTCTCCAGCATTCTCCCATTCTTTTTTTCTCGGACTCCAGACACCCTGATTCTTCTCTCAGCCTTGCCGACCCTTGTTCTGTCTTCTCTTTCTGTGAACACTTGAGTATAGTGTTTCCAGGATCCTGCCCCGTGGTTTGACCACCTACATGTAATATGACTTCTCTGTATGGCTCTCTCCTGGTCTCCAGGCTACACATTCAACCACCTTCTCAACAACCCCACAGAGATGTCCTCTGGACACCACACATTCCATGTGCTTAAGCCTGAACAACTCCTCCTTCCTCATCCTGAGCTCACTCCTCCACCTCCATCTCTTAGTGACTGACATCTTCTGTGCCATTTCCCATTCTAGAAACCCGGGAATCTACTATTATCTGACTCTCTCCCTTCTACCCACTTCCAGACAATTAGTTCCATAATATTTCTTAAATCTGCCTGTTTTTTTCCATCCATTTTTCCTGTCTTTTTCTGGGTCATATCCGTCTTTGTCTGTTTAGCCCTGTAACATCCTCTCTATGGTGCCCCAGCCTCCAACCTTGCCCTTCTCCCCCCGCATTCTCTGGATTCTACTTGAAATCTGCTCATGCCATTCCTCGATGGACATTGACCAATACCTGCCAGTTGTCCCAGAATGAAGTATAAAACCATGTAATAACGTTTCCAAGACTCCTCATCATTTTGTCCTTATCTCTTTCCAGATTCACCAGCCATACTCAGCCACGTGAAGTTTCTCCTCACTTCTGTGGGCCTTGACAAAGCATGACCTCTGATGAATTCTTCTTCACCCTTCAGGATGCATCTGGACACCATTTTCTCTAGGAAACCCTCCCTGACCTCCCAGGTCACTGGCAGTCCCACAGCCCCAACCACATCATGTCATTGCCATGTCCCTCTCTCCCTCTTTACTCTAAAGTCCTTGCTGAGAATTGCAGGATCTCACTCACCTGTGCCTCCCCAAGACAGTGCCTGACACAAAGAGTGTCAGCCCATGAGTGGAGCAACTTGGCTGTGTTCACTGTCTACCCTCAATGCCTACAACAGTGTCTACCACACAGGTGCCCAATAAGAACAGAGAGAATAAATGAATAAAGAAAGTAACCAAAACATTATTTCAATGAGTGAGTGGTTTCCCCTGCTGTTGGGTGCCTCTGAACCATTTTCCTTAAATGATGGTGTTGCAGCTGACTTTTAATTGCCCAGGAGAATTCAGCCTAGGCACACTGTACTTCAGATCATTGCTTCCCTGAAGCAGGCTGGGTGATATTCACAGTTCCTAGCCACGGTACAGGATGCTCAGAGCACCAGTCATAGCAACAGCTTGTCCCCTTCAGAAGATTTAAAGTTACACACCTTACAGTTCAGGGAACTCCATAATGTTTCTGAAATAAATTACTACAGGTTCAAGGGGAGAGCTGAGATTGCATTTTTCATGACCACCTCCACACATAGTTATGCTTCCAATCTATAATATAGAAATAAATTTGCTTCAGTTTTACATCTTTATTCTATCCTCGGCGTACGGTAGAAGCTTCTGGGGAGAACACCCAAGCCAGGATCACTTGAGATAAAATAGATATTTTCCATTAAAGGCAACTACTGCGCTTCCGAAGTCTGAATCATCTGCTATTTAAATAACAACTTTAATTGTTAATATTTGTGGCTCAAAATGCTGTGCCATTTAAGAGTGTTCTCCAGGATGTGGTGTTCTTACTTGACTGCCATCCTTTGTTCATGGGAAGGATTTGGTTCTCACTCAACTTTTTTGAACTGGTCAACTAAGTATGAAAAGATACACTGGCATTGGTATCACATGAAGAAGTAGGAGTGGTTTTCTGTCCAGTGGAATGAATAATAATAATAGCTTTACTTTATCATATTTATAAGTATACTTACTATGTTCCAGGCACTTACCTATTCTCTATTAATATATTACATTATTTGATCTTTAGAACAACTGTATGAAATGAGTGTATTATTGTCCCCATTTTTCAGATGAGGAGACTGAGGCATAAAATGGTTAAATGAGTTTCCCAGGGTTGCATAACTGCTAACCAGAAAAATTGGATTCAAGACCAAGTAATCTTTCTCCGGTCCCATGCTCTTTCCTACTGTGCTTTTCTGCCCCTTAGGTGCAGTAAAGAGGCTCTAGTATTTACTACGTAAGAGCTATGTGACCTTCAGCAAGTCATCTTTCCTCTCAGAAACTTACTGTCCTTTACTAAAATTCCTTCAAGATTTACCATTCCATAAACCTAAACATGCTGAAGGAGTTCACAGATATTCTTAGGTACCGTAATACCACACCATACAGACGTCCAGTCTTGTCTCTGATTCTTCCTCAGAAGAGGATTGAAACTATTTAAAAATCTAGCTGTCTATGCCTTTTCCAGCTGTTAGAAATGTTCACTTTCCTTTGCATATCTTCCTTTGGCTAAAATGCCGATCAAAGATCCTGCCATTCTCTTTGAAGGATTGATACTTTGCCATGCCTAGCAGAGTGCCAAGCATGATTTGGGCACCGAAATGTGCTTGATAATAAAAAAAAGCATGTTAGGCAGATTCATGTGAGCCTCAGAAATCATCTTTCCCATTGCTGTTTGGGTACAAGTGATTCGTTATTTAAACATTGTTACATATACATGGAGAGTAACTTACCACACCCTCTGGGGCACCCAAGGCAGAAGCTACCTTCTACTTTAAATGCATGCTTTTTCTAATGAACTAGAAATTTAAGTAGTAATACTATTTTGTATGATAGAGAGGAAAGAAGAGTCTTCATATCATGATATTTAAAATCATGGTATCTATAGATTTACGATTCCCAGTTCATCTCAAGTTTCCATTAGAAGAAATTTTTTTAAAAAATTTTATTTATTTATTTGACAGAGAGAGCAATAGGGCACAAGCAGGGAGAGCAAGAGAGGGAGAAGCAAGCTCCCCACCAAGCAGAGAGCCCAATGGGGGTCTAAATCCCAGGATCCTGGGATCATGACCTGAGCCTAAGGCAGATATTTAACCATCTGAGCTCCCCAGGTGCCCCTAGAAGAAATCTATTTGTATATTTCCTTATACAAAATTCAGTTATGGGGCTCCAAGGTGGCTCCGTCAGTTAAGCATCTGAGTCTTTATTTTGGCTCAAGCCATGATCTCAGCGTTGTGAGATCAAGCCTCATATCAGGCTTCATACTCAGTGGGGAGTCTGCTTGAGATTCTTTCCCTTTGCCCCTCCCCCACCCCACTCCTGCAGGCTCTCTCTCTCTGTCATACAAATAAATAAATCTGAAAAAAAATTCAGTCTTAAAAAGGTGAATTTGTACACACACATACACACACACCTATAAAACATACATCGTAGTATTTATGAACTAAGGAATCTATGCAGAAAAATCATTTTAGAAAGTACAATAATCCAAATGAAATTGACTTCAGTTATTTTATAATATGTTACTTGCATTTATTTCATTGTCTTCAAAAACTCACATTAAATATAGTGGGAAACAATCAGACTAATAATAACCGCACCTTGTCTACAGAATATGTAGGTGAGTATGTATTACTTCAAAGCCTTTTACACCAATTATCTTTCCTCATTGTTACATGATCCTGCAATAGGTAGGAAGAAGAAGGATTTCCTGGGAGATACTGAGGATCATGTGAAATGATGTAGGTAAAAGTGTTTTGGAAATAAAAACTCCATCTTACACTTACTGTGATCTTGTTGATCATAGTTTTATGGTTCCAGGTTAAAAGAGATTGAGTCTTAGAACAACAAAGCACTTGTCTTAAAGTCAGAAATAAACTAATGTTAAAAATTGGGGGAAAAAATAAATATTCACTGAGCGTTTATTATGTACCTAAAGCTTTGTTGTTCTACGATCTAATCTCCACACCCACCTTTAAAGTTGGGTATTTATTAGATGAAAGGATAAATCTGAGATTTAGATAGATTAATTATAGCTAGAAGAATGAAGATTGACACCACAACCTCCCTGATCTAAGGCCCATGTTCTGTCAATGACCTCGCCCGGCTTCTCAGCTTAGGTCCTTTCTCTACACCACTCTGGATGCCTGTGCCCTCCCAATGACTCATTCACACAACAGGCACACACCTACACTCCACCAGTCCTAAGGGAGATCATTTAAAGCATGTTGTAAAGTCGGCCAGATTTGGGGAGGAAAGAGTATAATGTTGTCATGACCAGAAAGATGAAATCTATAAAGCCTAGATATTGTTTGAAATATAAGAACATCAGTAAATAATGGAAATGTCTCAAATATGTATTGCTTTGAGATGTTCCTAGTAACACAGAAGAAACATTTTAAGTACACATAAATTTAAATTAATACAGTAGAAAATGAGAAATTATAGCCGTATTTGTTTTATAAGAAAAATAATGAAAGATCAATCTGAAGGATAAAACTTTCCACATGAAAGTCTAATCAACTACCTCCTCCATTAAGGTGTGAAAGTTATGTCTCCAAATTTTAAAGGTATATTGAATTAGGTCAACCCTGATGGCTCTTCAACTTTCCAAAATGTCACTTCAAAATTTTTAACTGAATATTTTTTCCCCTAGGAATGCTGAAAGGAATTTTTATACTGAATGAAATAAAAATAGATGTTGCTGATACATCTAGACCAAAATTGAAAATCACAACGAGCAAAAATCTTTTTTTTTTTTTTAAGTACAACTGTATTTGAAATCTTTCCTGAAAGATGATATGCTCCCTTACAGCTGGTGATACATAACATTTAATCCTCAGATTAAATGGTGCTAACCAGAAGAGGTTGTTTTGTTTGGTTTTGTTTTATTTTTTTGTTTTTTCCAAATAATGAATTTGAAATTGACCATGAGGGCTTGTAGGATTTCTCTGCATAAGTACTGGCAAAGGACTCGAAATCCTGTGAGTAACAGATTGGTTCCCAATCCATCAGCATTCTATCAAACATTACTCAACTTGCAGATGCAAACTAGCTATGCCGAGGGCAGGGAGAGAATTCCAGAAGGATAAAGGAGAGGCCTTTAATCATCTGAAAGTGTAATGTGACCAGAATTTAGCCTCTGGCACACCTTCAAATGTCCATCACCTTTAACTCAGTCCTAGCCCAGGGCTTACCCTTGCCATATAAATATTCATTGTGTTGATTCCCTTGGCTGTCTTTAAAATAGCAGCTAAGCACTGTCATCTGCTCCCATTTGCTCTTGCTCTTAAGAAAGATTAAAAGTAAATTGGAAGGAGTTTAATCAGAGTAGAGACACTGTGAACTTCTACCCAAAATAAAGGCCAGATCAGAATTAGAATCGTCTGGAACTCTGACGATGGACTTTTTGACAGAGGATTGTGTCCTGTGTTCTAGAACACCTACACAACTTTTATTCTTTTAGCTTGCTTTGGGGCAAATAATACAAGTTGAAGGAAAAGACAACTGGCGAGGAAGGCATGGGATTTTTCTGCCTCCTCATGGTAGGAAAGTACTTAGTTGAAGTAGTGTTTACCTTATAACTCACTGTATTCTAAATAAAGACAATCTACAGGGAAAAATTTATTGAGACATAGAAAATTAGACTAAAATGCTTTTCTATGCTATTAAACTATCCCCATAAGTAGTCATTGGCAGTCAATGCCCCAATTTAAAATTTAATTTCAGTTGTGCTTCTTAGGAGTATCAGCGGGAGGGGAAGGAAAAAACATACAAACATGCGACTCTTCTGTCATCCAGGGAAGAGGGTATTTCTCTAAGAATAGACTCTTTAGAGGAAGAGGATCTGGAGAGATGTGAGAAAGGCAGGGCTCAGCCAAAGATGGCCACTGAATCCACTTGCCCTCTTTCCCTCTCAGTGTTTTCCCCAGCATGCTGAAGGGACTGGGACCCTTCTTCCAGATGTGCTTGGGCAGATGACGTCAACTGCAGGGATCAGTTAAGAAAACTGCCAGGTGAAGGTGGAACCCAACAAGGTGCGCCTGGCTGAGGTGGGAAGGAAGGGGTTATTGGTATCCCTTTCTACTCAACTACAGCTGTGATGGCTCAACTATATTGCCTAGAGTGGTCTTGGTTTTGCTTTACTTTAGTATGAGTGCCGTTTTTTACTACTCAGACATTAAGGTGGGACTGTTCAGAAAGAAAGAAACTGTTGTCTTTGTTTCTCATAGTGGGTTCCGTGGCTCAGTAGCATCAGCAGTACCCAGGCAGTTTGTGTGTGCACTGTTTGGGAAGCCCTGCTCTAGAGGATTTGTAGTGATTCCAAAGGGTTGAGAAGGTAGGTTCATTATCTCTGAAGTCAGCTCACACTGTCTGTGGACAGCAGCGTGACTCTGCCCAATGGGAGGGTACAAACAATGGGTGCTCACTCCATTTGGATACCAGCACTCATAAAAGCTCATTAGTTCACTTCATTAATTGCACACATGCTTGTGTGCTCTATATGTCAACAAAAAGCAATCAAGAAAGGAAGGGGGGGAGGAAGCAAGAGATGCTAAGGGCAAGAGAGGGAGAAAGAGAAGGGGGACAAGGAAAAAGAGGAGAATCTCACATGTTTTGTTTATTTTGCTTTATTTGGCCACATACCCGACTAGAGTTCTCTTACTTCTAAAACCTGTAACGTGAGCTCCTCTGCCATTTCCAAGCCCACAATTTCCCTTCATCCCAAACTACAGAAGAATGAGCACTGAATACACTATGTGCTTGGCATATATAAAGGTATTGAACTTTATGTAAAACATTTGAGCAGTAACAGAAGCTGAATTGACATGACGTTATTTTAAGGAGAAGAAATGGGGGAAGGTGCTTTGCATAGTGTCTATGAATTAGAGATGTGGTTAAAAGGGTCCAGAAGACAAGAACAATCATCTCAAACACATACAGGGAAAATTCTGCTGGCTCAGAAGTCAGGAAGAAGAAATGCTTATAGAAAATGAGTCTCCTACCAGAAAACTTTCTCTGATACTCCTTGTCATGTGATAACATGTTCATGAAAGGGGAGAGGATTGTGTTACCTGGTCAGAGAAGATATGATAAAGGGCTGTGAGGGGCAGTAGAGGTAGTGAAGAATAATGAACTTATTAACTGAATAAATGAAAGTATTTTGGGGGGTGGGGGGAGGAGTGACTAGTTAATTTCCACATCCTTGAAAAGTCAAACCAAAGAAAGCTAACTTCTCTTAAACTGACATAAACTTGGATAGAAAGTAAACACGGCTCTCTCTGGAGATATATAACACTTGGGATCGATGTTAGGGGGTTGCAGACTTGAAGAAATTCACATTGTGGGTTTTCTCTTGAAACAAATCTATTCCAGTAAATCTGGATAAAATGAACAGTAATCAAAATAATTAAAATTTGGAGAAGGGCATAATGTAGGGAATGACCTCTCTTGGCAATGTTGAGGGGTATTTCTAGACAGATGACACACAACCAAACCTCATATCTTGTATACTCCTTTTGCTCTGTTACCTTCTGTCTCGATCACCATGTAACAGGAAAGAAGAAAAAATCCAACTCTGAATCCTTTTACTAAATATGGCTCTGCTTTGAGGAAGTGTATAAATTCATGAATGGACATCACACACAGGGTTAATAAGGTGTCCTTTTGTAAAGCTTGCAAAAGAGAGCAAACACCACTAATTCTCAAGAGTTCCTGATTCCCCCTTTTGGGAGATAAAAGTTTAGCAAGCTTTACACTCCATGATTCTAAAAGGATCGTGCCTCTCTGTGAACATGTCTTCAAAAGCGTGTGATACCACTCTGATGGAAAACACGTTTTCTGTTCATTTTTAAACCCATTATTAAAAGGAGAAAGTTATGTTACTGAAAATATTTAAAAAGTAAGATGTCCCTTAATAGAGAAAAGAATAAAAGAAGAAGCCAAGATAGTAGCACTGTATAAAAATTAATAAGCCCAGCACAGTATTTCATCAGAGAAAGGCAGCACTTTTGAGCCAGAGTCTGTAAATCTCACCAAAGCAGTATTGTTTTGAGATTTCCCCAACCTCAGGAAATTGTATTCAGCACAGGAAGACAGAAGCACTAGAGACACTGGATTCTTGGTCTGAGTTTCTGGTTTGAAGCAGCCAGAGCTGGCAACATGTACACTTTAAAAAATTATCTGGGTTGAACCGTTGTTTGTAAACAGCTATTAAGAATCTTGTTTGGGGGCTCCTAGGTTGCTCAGTGGGTTAAGCCTCTGCCTTCAGCTCAGGTCAAGATCTCAGGGTCCTAGGATCGAGCCCCACACCACACCAGGCTCTCTGCTCAGCAGGGAGCCTGCCTCCCCCTCTCTCTCTTCCTGCCTCTCTGCCTACTTGTGATCTCTCTCTCTCTGTGTCAAATAAATAAATAAAATCTTAAAAAAAAAAAGAATCTTGTTTCTTTGGGGCTTGAGGGGTCCTGTTTATGGTGGACATCACCAGTCTAAGGATGGTACATAAATGAACAAATTTTCTTCTTCTCTAAAATCCATTTCACCAGATACTTTCACTAGTCTTCTTAGTTTGAGTTCAAAAGTGAATGAATTTTAGAGACAAATTGAATTATGTCAATGTTTTTGTAATTAATGGCAGTAAGTAACTTTTGAGAACATGCAACTATCCCTCATTCCAGAAGAGTATTTAGTGTGACTTTTCCCTCAAAACTTCTTTAAGAAGCTACCTATTTGTGACTATTTTTTATTTTTGAAAAATTAGTGAGCCAGTTTAGACCAAACTTGCTTTAGTGACTCTTTTTCTTTTTAAGAAAGGAGGATAAATGTACAAGAGTGATTTTTAAAGGAGGATTTTCTGTGCTCTGATTTAAACTTTATTGTGACATGTGACCTAACACCATCCTCATATAACAAAATCCATCTCATTTTTAATTAAGATGTTAATTTTGTGAAAAATGATTTGCAAAAAAATACCCCCCAAAACAAAAAACAAAACAAAAACAAAATCATCCACCCAATACTTTGCTGTTCAGTAATAATTGATTAAATGGGTACTCGCTGAAAGATTTTTATTTATTTATCAGGCTCAGATACTTATTTTCTGCTGTTTGTTAGCCCTTATAAAACAGATGATCCTGGATAAATTAAAGAGGTGCTATGACTTGGATTTGGACCTTCAAGATATTTGAAAGATGTTCCAACTTCCCTTCAGCTAAGATAGAAAATGATGGCACTTTAAAAGCAGAGCCTGACAGAACACAGTTACATAAAATGCCTTTTCAATTTTTGCACTCTATTACCCTTTACTATTATGGGAAAATGGTGTTTTTGCCTGATTACTGAGAAAGCACACAAAAATCTCGCCTTCCAAATCCGAGTCAGTCCTTGACTCGTGATGAACAAAGACAGGCCATCTGCTCTGAATATCATTACTACTTTGGCCTTTTGGGCAAGGGATCTATCTTCTCTGCTTCAAAGAGAGGTTTAAGATTGGAAAATTGGAATAAGTAGACAGGAGGAGACATTTGAAGAAATAGCACTTTCCAGTGAGAGCCACATTCGTTAGCTTATCATCACCAACGTTTTAATTTTTACTCTGGTCACAGAGTTAATCTTTGCGGGTCCTCATTTTACAAAACGATTCAGTAAAAAACTTAATTCCAGAGTTTCTGTAATAAACGCTTAGGAAGGAAAATTGGCGTGTGCGTGAATATGAGTCATCAGTCACCCCCACCCTGCTTCCTGGTGATTCTCCATTGGAAAACCAGAAACATGGATTGAGCTTACATATCTGTTTTACCGGAATAACACTATACCCCAGGCCATGTTAATTTCCTGAACTAAACAGCCCCTAATCTGCTGAAAGGCAGCTGGCTAACTGCTGGTGTCTGGCAAGTGCCCCATCTGTCCCCCTGCCCTGGGTCTCTCTCTATCCTGGCTTCACTTTCCCTTTCTCTCAAGCAGGCTTCTCTTTGTTTTCAAGGGTGTCGTCCACCTGAACTTTCCTTCCTGTGCCTGAAAACTTGGGTTCTTTTGCTCAACCCTTCGGACCTCGGGCTTTGTCTAAGTGACAAGACACAGTTGTGTTGACTGTAGTTACGGCGCTTGTGATGGTGGAGATCATGACGGTGATGGTGGAGAGATGGGGGTGCTGATGGTGTAAGGGAGCGCAGATTGAGCGGGCGCCGGGAGGAGGAGGATGGACCGCGAAGGCGTGGAAAGTGGGGTGCGGGAGGGATGGAGTGCGGAGGGATTGCAGATGGGAGCTGTCCACGCACCGAAGTGCTGAAACGCCGCAGCCATGGCATCGCAAGGGCTGGGGGGAAAGGCGGGGAGGCGCTGCAAATACAGAAGGGAGAAAAAAGGCAACAAATACCTTCACACAGCCGCTCAGCCTTGCTTTAGGAATGTGTTTCTGCAGGTGTCCTCGCTGCTGAGCTGAGTGGGTGAGATCCCCTATTCTGGCAGGTTCGGGCTCAGATTTCTCTAGAAAGCTGTGAATGAGAGCCCCGGCTCCACGGGGCTGTGATTTTGGTAGGAGGCGTGTGCGCCGGAGACTCTGTCCTTCTATACCAAGCCTGGCTTTCCCCTGGGTCCTAAGTGCCTCCGCACCGCTGTTCTTCCTCGGTCCATCAAGCCAATACCAAGAATTGTAATTTTGTAACCTCTGGGACAAAAAGTACAGGAACTATCACTTCCCACCCCCACCAACTACCACCAATCTTAAAAAGAGAACCTTTTAAAGAGATAATGCAACCTCTGAGACAGATCCGGGTGTGTGTATGTGTGTGTGTGTGTAAATTTAACCAGTGAGAAAAAAAGTATCACAGACCTATGGAGGAAAGCACGGATTATTTTATTAACAAATGGTAGTGAGAAAATGAACAATTTGGAACAGGCTTAAATTAAGCCTCATCACCCCAAAATGGACTACACAGAGATTAAAGAGCTAAATTAAAAAGTAAATTATTTTTAAAAATAAACTAGAAAAACGAAAGAAATGTTTTACTGATAGAGAAGCTTTTTTGAGCACAAGAGGAATAGAAACAATTATCCCCCCAAAAAAGATCAATAAGATCAGATGCATAAAAATACTTTCAAATGCAAAAATATCCTGAAAGGGTAAATACAAATGACCATTTGGAAAAATTGCAAGAAATATGTTTCATATGGAAAATACCTCATATTAAAAAAAAACCCTCTAATGGCTTAAGAGGAAATGAAAGAAAAAGCAAATGACAAAGAATTCACTAAGGAAAGGTGAATGCATAATGAACATATTTTTAAAAACCAACTTCACCAATAAACAGTGAACAGTACAATTTAAGATTAGCACCAAGGTGCAGTTTGAGCTGAAATTTTAAGTAATACTTAATGTCTCATACTGTTACAACAGTAACATTGCTACAATAAGAGTAAGAAAATGTAACCTTTGTATAGGTCTATTTTGTAACATACATCAAATATCATAAAATACACATGCATGTCCCCCTGCCCTGGGTCTCTCTCTGTATGCACCTTCTGCTGGGGATGTAATCAGATATACAGATAAATATTTATGTACATTAATTTATAATCATAAAGTTTGTCAAAAATAATAAAAGCGTTAACACTGTTTGTGTATAGCCTGTAATACTTGCAGCAATTAAGAATATATTTTTGAGGGATGCCTGGGTGGCTCAGTTGGTTGGGCGGCTGCCTTCAACTCGGGTAGTGATCCCAGCATCCTGGGATCGAGTCCCACATCAGGCTCCTTGCTCAGCAGGAAGCCTGCTTCTCCCTCTGCCTCTGCCTGCCACTCTGCCTGTGCTCACTCTCTCTGACCAAAAAAAAAAAAAAAAATTTGAAAACTGTTAATACCAAAGAAAAATGCTCAGAAAATGGTAAGGAAAAGCAAGATACCCAATACAGTACTCTCCTCCTGCCCTAAATCAAGTTGGTAAGTTCATGGGATAGCATGATGAAATTATAGGTAAATTTGCTTTTTATCAAGTTGAATATTTCATTTTCTTCCTTGTGTTTATCTAAAGTTTCCGTATTTAATAAAAGAAAAAAACTTATGAGACATTTTAAAGCAATCTTTTTATCATATGTGTCATGGAAACTTTAAAGTTATCCAAATTGTTCCAACTGTGATGAAGCATTATGTATTTATTTACATATCTGTTTTCTTTATCTCTCCCCAATAGAATGTTAACACCATGTGGTAGAAATTTTTCTATTTTGTTCATTACTGCTTCTCAAACATCTAGAAGTGTGCCTGGAACATCATAAAAGTCAGTAAATATTTGTTGACTAGAAGAATAATGATGAATGAATGAATGAATGATTTAAACATCCCACATAGAGATATATTTAAAAATATTTTTTAAAGTTATGAATTTCATATAGAAATGTATCCATAAAGGCATAACATTCCCAAATGATCTGAGTTTGCTGCTGAGTTTTGATCACAGGTAAATAAGCTCAATTAAAAGGGCATCTTCTAAGATATACCTAATCATGGACATGACTTGCAAAGTGGCATCAAATGTGAATGTTTTAAAAGAAGTTTTCTCTAGTCTCGACTCTAACACTCTTCATCCTTTCAAAAGCTTTGTGAGGTCTGAGATGTTCGTGTTAATTATTCTGTTTCTCTTCCTCCTTTTCTCCTCTCTATAGCCATTTACCCATTTATAGAAATATAAATCAAGACCAAGACCTATGTGTTTCATAAGGCTATGATTTAAAACTCCTTTTTCAAAGCTTAAAATGAATATGGATACCTTTGTTCAGCTGGTGTTCCCTTCCAGTTTTGATTCTCTGTCAACTATGATTTTTGAATGACCTCAGCAATAACCTCACCAATTTTATTTGTATTTCTAAGAAGTAAAGTAGAAAAAAAAAATACCACACACACACACACACGTGTGTGTGTGTGTGTGTGTGTGTGTGTGTGTGTGTTGCTCTCCTTTTTGAGAAAAAAAATTTAAAACATTTATTTTAGAGAGAATGAGGGCAGGGGGATGGGGCAGAGGGAGAAGGAGAGACAGAGTCTTAAGCAGACTCTGCACCCAGTGTAGAACCTGAGGTGGGGCTCAATCTCACTATCTGGAGATCAGGACCAGAGTCAAAACCAAGAGTCAGACACTTAACCAACTGAGCCACCCAGGTGTCCCTTTAGAAATCTTCGTAAAGGAAAGTTATCCCCACTAATAAGAGGCTGGGACATAAACCCAGAATGCTCCTGCCTGATCATGTGGTAGGACCCATCCATATAGGCAGGGTAACTACAAAAGTTACTGGCTGCCAAAATATAATCTTACATTCCAAAGGTTTTAAAAGCATTTTAAAGGGACGCCTAGGTGGCTTAGTCATTAAGCATCTGCCTTCGGCTCAGGTCATCATGCCGGGGTTCTGGGATGGAGCCCGACATTGGGCTCCCAGCTTGGCAGGAAGCCGGCTTCTCCCTCTCCTCCTCTCCCCTGCTCGTGTTCCCTCTCTCGCTTGCTTTCTGTCTGTCAAATAAATAAATAAAATCTTTTAAAAAATAATAATAAAAGCAGTTTTAAATTTTACTTGTAGTGATCGAATGAAAAAATATTTATCACTTTTATTGATGATTAGAACAGATCAGCTTGATATATCAAAAGGTCTTCTTCCTCCCAACGTGCCAGTGAAAGTGTATCATTTCCCTTTACATTCCTGAGGATTATCCCTGCGTTGTTTGTGGCAATACTTACCTTTCCAGACCATTTAAAACTCCTCTGTAAGAACAACTGTCCTTTATTGCGTACATGTGTCTTTACTAAGTTGAATCTGTCTTTTTATTTCCTGGGACCAGATTATCTTTTCTCAAAGCTCTTGCCTGATAACTATAAATCAGAGGCTTCTGAAATGGGTTTCTTTCCTTTACTCACTCTGATGGACATTGTGCTGGAATTTTACACACTCTACTCCAACTCTGTTTCAGCTCCTCACACAACTGCTGCTAATATATTTGTGCGCAGGATTTCTCCATGTACCCCTTGGTGTTTAAGCAGCCAATGCCAAGGGTGAATGTGTGGCCTATTCACAAGCATCTTTCATGCTGCCTGACTTTGTGCCTGCTGTTCCCAAATCAGTTACTCATTTCTCTACTGCCTTGAAAAACCCTGTTGGTGTTAGATTTGCTGTGGTCCAGGTCAGAATGAAGGAAGGAAGCCAATTGGTGGTGGGCTAGTGACAGAAGTCTCTGTCGATGTCTGTCTAGGAGGTGGGCTGAAGTTGAGAGTCCATGCAGAATGGGATAAATAATACCCAGAAATCTTGATATTTATAACAAAGCTGTTAGGATGATGTCAGAATGGCAAAACGACACATTTCTAAAGCACTGCCTTGCCTTGCTGTTTAAGGGCTGAAAGATATATGAGGAGTAAGATCAAATCCAAAACAAAGAATATTTTAGTTATTCTTTTTGTTCTCCTCAGAGTTTTGTGATGTACATCTCCATGTATGATCATAGAAGATTGTCACTGATGTTTCTATTATTTAATGTGCAGTCCAATTTTGAAGTTTTAAGGTTTGCATTAGTCAGGATAGGTTAGGTCATGCTGAAAGTAGAAGCAACTATGCAGCCCCAAGTGGCTTCTCCCAAAAATGGTTTTCTTGTTTATACTCTTTGGGGTGTTGCAGGGAAAGTGGGGCTCTCTTCCACCTAGTTACCCAGGGGCCTGGTGAGGAATTGCCACGGCAAGGAATTATCGCTCATGGAGAGCTGGGGGATGCTCTTAAGCTTCAGCCTGGAAGTAACACACATCATTTCTGCTCATGGCCCTTTGGCCAGAACAAGACACAGGGCCCTTCCAAATGCAAGGGGGCTGGGAAATGTGGGCAAGCACAAGAATATTTGGTGAGTAGTCAACGTTTCTGCAACAGCCTACCCTTGTGGTTACTAAGACTCTCTTAACATCTTCCTTCCTTCCTTTCTTTTTTTTTTTTTTTAAGATTTTTATTTATTTATTTGACAGACAGATCACAAGTAGGCAGAGAGGCAGGCAGAGAGAGAGAGGAGGAAGCAGGCTCCCACTGAGCAGAGAGCCCGATGCAGGGCTCGATCCCAGGACCCTGGGATCATGACCTGAGCTGAAGGCAGAGGCTTTAACCTACTGAGCCACCCAGGTGCCCGTTAACTTCTTTCTTAACACTCAACCCATCTCCAAAGTGTCCTTTAGTCACTTCATCTGGTTCCAAGGTCCAGATCTCTAGGTTTCATGCAATTGTGATCCTCTTGTTCTGGAGATGTATAAGAAAAAGTACAAATTATTTGCAATGCCCCCTCACCAACACACTTAATAGACAATACAAAAGAGAGACTAGATAACCACAGGAAATGTTCCTATTCAGAAAGAGAAGGGTGGGAAGATACCTAGCAGTCACTGAGCCCAGTAATTCTGAAATCACACTGAACAGATATGGCAAGGACCTTCTACACTGGCTTGAAAGAGTTGTTTTTTGGTTTTTGGTTTTTGGTTTGTTGGTTTTTGTTGTTGTTGTTGTTGTTGTTGTTGTTGCTGTTAGGACCTTACTCTGGTTTCTGGGAAAGCTGCTTATTCCTTTGTTCTCCATGACCTCTGGCACCAAAGTTTGAGAGGTTTCTGTCTGGGTTTTCTTTTTTTTTTTTTTTCCATTATACTCCTTGGTCACATCCAAAATGGGATTTACAGAATATGCCCTAGGTTAAAATTGAATTTCTAATTTAGGCTCTAATTTTTGTTTTATTTGGGTTTCAGCAAACATCCAGCTCTTTGAGTAACAACCTGCGCTCAAAAAACCACACAACCACATAATTAAACATTTATGAATTTCAGCATTTATTTCCTCAAAAGACTAAACTGGTAAGCAAATGTTAACAGGTGGGAAAGTGATGTATAAACTAAATCTCTGAATTAGTCCATCTTTCTCTGTCTTGACCTCTATCAGATATTTTCTGCTCATTGGTGTTTCAGTATTTCTTGGAGCAATTTGGCAAGCCAGTCTTGGGTTGCCCCAAAGGAAGCTGGTCCTACAGCAGATCATATTTTTCTTCCAGCTGGGACCAGTATGGCATTAATGGATCTTACCTTTTAATTGGGTGAAGGTGACCGCATTCAGTTACATCATTAAGCTGGAATGTTGCTAGATTGCCACATTCTAACCTATCCTGAGCAATGTGGCCCGATGCTTACCAAGATAGTATTTCCTTTTGAGTGACATTTATAACATTTAAGGTCAAATTAAGTTCAATCTAGCCAATTTCCCATGTAAAGTAGTAGCAAGCAAGTAGTTGCAAATGGGATGAGGCATCCTTCACAAGATTTTGAAACATATTTACCTCAAGTTCTTTAGAGGATGCTGTTTTTCAACCAACTCCCTTCCTGCAGGAGACAGGGCCAAAGGGTTATTTCAATTCTCAGAGGCCCACAGGCTTTTTTTCTTACTGCAAGTTCATAGTTTCCTTGGAAGTATAATTCGCTGAAGACTTCAGAGGGGCATTCCTTGTCTTTTTTCATCAGTCCTATATTCCGGTATACACACCATGGTTCTTTGGAGATATATATCTCAGATCTGCTATATTTATTTGCCTTTTCAGCCCCAAATCTCTCTTAATGTATTTGAGCCTCTCTGGAGTAGTAGGTGATAAAGCCAAATCCTGTATCTGATCTTTTCCTTGAGAAATTCTAAATCATTGAGAGGTTTTAAGTAAAGCATGAAGGTCACATCCTAAATCAGATTCTTGCTAAAAGTATTTGGTTTTAATGGACTTTTCTCAAATGCTTTCTTAATTTTATCTTTTTCTTGGGGAGCAAAAATTAATTGGCAAAAAAATTATTTTTACAGCATGGCAAGTTCTTGGATATCTGGATGTTTCTACTTTTTTAAATTTCTACTTATAAAATCAGCCACATCTATTTTACTCTGTTGCACAGTGCAGCAAATAATAACCAAGGCATGACTAATACTTTGTTTTTCACATACTTTCTCCTAGGACTGCAAATTCTTTAAGCATATACTCTTACCCCTAAGTTACTGCAGGTGACAGTTGTACCAAATGGTTTCCCACTGCATAACATAGACTGTTATCTTTCCTATCCTCAATATCAGCCTCCTAACCATGTGTCAGCAACCCTTAAGTCAACACTACCCAATTTATTCTTTAATACAATGCTCTGCTTCCAGAACGTGATGGTGATAATAAATAAACTCAAAGGTCTCAGAAGCTTAATACAACAAAGTTTTTTTTCTTATGCTAGAGGTTTAGTGCTGATTGGCAGAGAGATGGGGGTTAGGGGAGATGGTTGGGTTCTGCTCCACAAAATTAGGCTCTGGAAAGTTCCATCATTTGGAAATCCATCATAATAGGGGTAATAGATACATGAGAACTTACACTTACTCTTATTGCTGGCACCTGGGTGTGACATATATCACTTCTACTCATAGACCATTGACCAGAATAAATCTTTTGGTCTTAACCTACTGCACAAAGCTGGGAACAGTGAAGGGAGTGTTTGACAGGCAGTAGAATTTAATAGGGAAATCCAAACTTCATCTCATTTCCATACTTGAGAGACTAAACATAAACAACTAACAATGCATTATTAGATACTGATACTCATCCAAGAGAATTACTCTGCAGGATCAAACAGCAGCCAGTGCACAAGGCTGGGAACCCTTGACAGGGAGGAGTAAAGTAATTCGACCTATAATAGATGTCTACTGTATTTCAAACAAGAAAGCATAACCGCTGCTATCAGAATTATTATTTCTATGACTTGAAAACAAAAGACTCATTAATCATCATCCATATGATTGAAAAAAGAGCATGAGATTTGGAAATAGAAATTTGGTTTAAGTCTCTGCCTCTTACTAGTTGTGGGATCTCAGGTGAATTACTATAGTAAACACATGTGTTCTGTCTGGCCAATATTCCTCTGTAGGACCTTCTTTTCCTGTTATCAAATAGTTCTATCGAGACCATTTTGTGGGAGAGCACTTGGCCCTGGTCAGTCACTGCTGCAGAGTGTTACTGTGGATTAAGTAGGAGGGAGTAAAGCCAGTGAGAGTTTGGAGACCAGTGGAGACTGAGTCTTAACAGGTGCCCTTTCTTGTCTAAAGGTCTTTTTTTCTTGGTTCCTTCCTCCAATTATCTGAACCACATGAACCGGACCATCAAGTTAATTTGAATTAGGTTTTCATCATTACTATTAAATAGTTTTATTTAATTCTGCTGACTTCTCTAAAACAGTTTGAGGACACCTTACTCTCCAGACCGTAATTTTGCTGTAAGACCTGGTCCTATAAGGAAAGCATACCTCCCAGAAAACAGGACATCTTGGTGAACAACCAACCTTGGGAGAAGGAAATGAGAAGTAGTGACTTTAATTGGCATTATCCATACTAGGATGTGGATATGAGACTTCTTACCATTGAACCAGATTACTTTGGAAAATCCTAGTCTTTCCACATGAATCTCCCTTAGTTAGGGCAAAAAGAAACAGTTAAGTACTAAAAACCAAGCACTTTAATTCACAACAAAACTCTCCAAAATGAAAGTATATTTTTGGGAGGAGCCATTCATTATGTCATGATAACTATCCTCGTGTCTTTCAGATTGCAAAAAGCAGACCTACATGTCATTTAATTTATCCAATGGGAGCTTATTAGAAGTATACACAGTTTGTAATAATAATAGTAATAGCTAAAATTTATGAAGCTTTTACTTCATGTTCATGATATAGCAAGAAATTCATCAGCAAAGTGTCAATGAATCCTTATAGAAATCCCATGAGCAAAATGGCATTTATTGCCCCCGTTTTTCCGGGGAAATTGAGTCATCAAGAGGTTAAGCACATGCCTGAATTATTTGGGTGCCTGGGAACATAACCCAGGTCTGTTCCCAAGATCAATGCTCTCAATCATTATTTTACTGCACTATATGAATTCCAGAAGAATTGGATAATCAGGCCTCTGGGGTAACTGAAAGATGTCATATTTCAGTATTCCTCCTCAGTCCTGGTCCTATAATCTGGTTCTCTCTTGGGTTCTCCCTTTACTTCCTCTGCTTTGACAGCTTCTTCTTTCTTCTACTTTCTAGTTCATGACTTCTGCTACTCAGACCTTATGCCTACTGACACCTCTGTCTGTGTCTTTCCCCACTTGACCTACTGAGATTCTCTCTGTGTGTTGCATTCAAAATTTTTTAGAACCATAATATGATTGGTTCACTTAGTCATTGTCAAGTGAGGAGTGTCTTCTCAAGGTAAAAATGGCTGTCCCATTGCTGGTTGCCTTTTGTTCAGGGTAAGTGCTGTTCTAATTGTTTATGACCAGGGTGTTGATGGGATGACAAAGTTTTAACAGAACAAAGGAAGTATGGCAGAAACACAGAAAGGGATGGACTGGCAAACAGAAAGACGTTCTCTGTCTTAGTCTGCTAGGGCAAATAACACAGTAGCACAGAATGGGTGGCTTAAACAACAAATTTCTTTTCCCAGAGTTCTAGAGGCTAGAAGCCCAAGATCAAGATGCTGACAGGGTTGGTTCCTGGTGAAACCTTTCTCCTTAGCTCACAGACAGTGCCTCATCACTTAGCTTTCTCTCTGTCCATGCACACTTCTGGTGTCTCTGCCTCCTCTTCTTCTTTTTTTTTTTTTTAGATTTATTTATTTACTTATTTGACAGAGAGAGATCACAAGTAGGCAGAGAGGCAGGCAGAAAGAGAGAGGAGGAAGCAGTCTCCCTGCTGAGCAGAGAACCTGATGTGGTGCTTGATCCCAGGATCCTGGGATCATGACCTGAGCCAAAAGCAAAGGATTTAACCCACTGAGCCACCCACGCACCCCGTCTCTGCCTCTTCTTATAAGGATACCAGTCCTATTGGATTAGGGCACCATCTCAGTTAACCCTAATTATCTCCTTATAGGTTATATCTCCAAATACAGCCACAAATTCATTCATGTCAACAAATGAATTTTGGGCAGGGACACAATTCAATTGGTAATACCCTAACTCCTTTCCTTGCCTTCTGGGTCATGAATAACCCTGTAATCTTCCTCCTCATTTTCACATGCTTCAAAAATTAATGTAGAATTTCAATGTACCTCATTTCAAGACTGAAGGAATTTACATTTCTTTGGTGTTTCTGGAAGTTTTTGCAGTGAAGCTGTTGATTCTGCTCAGGAGACGGAAACTGCAGAATCAATGTAGAAATCCAAATCTCTGGGTATAGTTTTGGGAGTCTTTATCATCTCTAAGACTGCAAAGCACAAGCATTTCTCAAGTGAGGTTTCATGCTATTTAAAGGAGAGGACTATAAAATCTGCTTTTACTTATTAATAAGTAAATAACTGCTTATAAGGGCTAATGCCTTTTAAGGTATATGATAAAATATACTCCAGAACTCTATTTTTTAAGTTGCTTTATTTGCATATGGGGGTTTCATTGCCATTAATAAAGCAGAGTCCCAGGAAGTTCATATCTAGTTTTTTTTAAATAATTTTATTTTAAGATATGTGATATTAACTGGGACACCTGGGTGGTTCAATCAGTTGGGTGTCCCACTCTTGACTTTGGCTCCAGTCATGATCTCAGGGTCTTGAGATGGAGCCTGGAGATGGGCTCTGTGCTCAGCAGGGAGTCTGCTTGAATTCTCTCCCTCTCCTTCTATTCCTCCCCCGACCCTTGCAAGCACATGTATGCTCTCTCACACGTAAATAAGTAAATCTTTAAAAATAAAATAGGTAATATTTATTAATGCAGATATTTAATAATCCTAATATGTTCATTTATTTTTCCTTTCTATTTCAGTATAAAACAATATTTTAATATAAGTCTCATGATAAAATAGCTCTTCAGTACCAAATGTCAACAGTATGATTTTAAGAACTGGACCTCTCAGAAATTGGACATCATTTTGAATTCCAAAGAAAAAATTCTAGTACAAGGGATAAACTTCAACAAATGTATATTTAATTAAATTCTTTATTTAACATATTTGAGCATCCATTTAATTTAAAAATTAATCCCTTGCTCCATGCTTTGAATAATATGATTGATAATGTGTTCACAAAATATTTAAGTAGACTGAGGGGTTTTTTTTGTTTTTTTTTTTTGTTTTTTTTGACAGATAGAGATCACAAGTAGGCAGAGAGGCAGGCAGAGAGAGAGAGAGAGAGGAGGAAGCAGGCTCCCTGCCGATCAGAGAGCCTGATGCCAGGCTTGATCCCAGGACCCTGGGATCATGACCTGAGCCGAAGGCAGAGACTTTAACGCACTGAGCCACCCAGGCACCCCCTGAGTTTTTATCTTATTTAAAATAAGATGTTTAAAATTTACTTTTGTCTTCTAGTCACATAATTTTATGCTTTTATAACAAATGCTATCATGTTAAATGAAGTCTCATTTCTTCTAATGAAAATTAGTCAATTTCAAAGTTATCAGTATTACTTCTGAGATTCACATTAATCTTACCAAAAATGTTATTGAGACCCTAAAACTAGGTACAATATCTACTAGGTCTTGTATTCAATTGTTTGACATATATATTTCATAATAAGTAATCAAACAAGCCTCCACCTTTTTTGTATATCTTATTGGACTGATAATTTAAATTTATACTCTTGTGATACAGCTAAAGTTTTCATCCTTCCAGTCCCCTAAAACTCTCACTGAGTATTATTATAGAGGATCAGAGGAGAATCACGATTTGGGAAGTTAGTGCTGTAAGTAGGCTCTAAATGGAGTCCGGCCGCTGTGAGTTCTTCTTTCTGCAAAACTGGGATACGTGCAGAGTTAGTTCTGCAAATCTCTTCAGCCACTACAAGAGTTTTGTTTCTGAATTTACAGCTTACAAGGTCATTCCTCTGGGAAACGCCTTTTTTGAAAAAAGAGAACTGGTTCTTGGGAATAAGAGGGAAGTAAAGTAAAAGGCACAAAGGGCTGGTTTGGGGGATATGAGGAAAACGGGGCCCATCTGGATAAGTGTTGTCCCTGCCCCATGGGGAGCGGGAGCTGGGATGCACAGAAGAGCTGCCTCTGAGTAATCGCCTTGGCGTGAAGACACTGCAGGCCGAGCAGGGTTGTCAGGAGGCAGAAGATAGAATTAATAATTGTATTTTTCAAGCCCCAAGTGTTTTTAGTCCCTAATGTAACCTATATGACCTGCATCACACATTCCAAATGCAACGGGATCACCACTTCCCTCTTTTGCACACCAGATCCTTAAACAGCCCTCCCCAAGCCTCAGCAGGAAGTCCCCATCTCCTCTGCATTGTCCATGTGCCCCAGAGGCTGACTCTCTCCAAAGGGGAGTGCTCAACCCCACACTCAAGGGACCCAGAGAGCAATTCGATCAGTCACTCCTGCCGGTGTTTCTTAAAGCTACTAGCTGTCTCCAGGAACCTACTGCTACATGGGGGTGCCACCTGAGGTTCCCCACCACAGGCTGTCAAGGTTCTGGTGCTCAACACCAGCCTGACCCAGAGGCCCAGGAGCAGGGGGTTAGGAAGACAACTATCCTTGGGATCCAAGGAAAAGCCACCCTTAGTGATCTCAAGATGATTTCCATTTTGAGGGAGACCCACTTGGTCAACCCACGGGGCCTGGTTCTAGACAATTGGGGAGGGGAGTATTAGAGGAGAGAAGTTGTCTTCAATGATCTCAAGCCTCCTATTTCACTGAAGAAAAGAAAAAGATAAATATATATATTTATCTTTTAAATTTTATTTTATTTATATTCTATTATAAATACAATATATATCATACTCTATATTATATATATTCTATTTATATTATATATAAACATTCTATTATATTAATTTACATTAATATAAATTATTATATATTATATATTATTATATTTAATATAAATATTGAATATATTATATAAATTATAAAATACAATAATTTCTATTATTTTATTTGTATTATACTTATATTTTATTTATATTTATATTTATTTTATTTATATTCTATTTTATTTATCTTTTTTAAAAAGATAAATATATATATGTATATATTTAATCTCTGATGATATTCAGTGACACATATAGCCAAATTAATCTGTGTATCTTGTGTTACTAACACGGCTAGAGAACTTGGGAAGTTGTGTCCCACATCTCCATGTTACAAAATCAGAGACATTTTTAACATCTGCTTTGAAGACAAGCTATAAGGGGAAAAGGAAATATTCCTTTTTGTGCTCATAAAAAGGAAACATTCACAAAGACATTTTTGAAACTGTAGAGGTTAAACATTTCCTTGCCATCCAAGACTGGTAAGTAGAAATTAGTGTTACAGTACATGTGATTGCTATTTAAAGAAGTGTACAATGACAGAGTGTTTCCTCTGCTTACTGTGCTACCTTTATTGCTGTGTTTAGTGGATATAAAGTTTCATGAGAGAAGAGCCCATCTGTTTTTGTTCACTGCTATATCTATCAATAAATACTTCTTGAGTGAATGAGTTTATTGAGACCTTAATAATTCACTTTATCCTGTTTTCCCCATAAGACCTTGATTTCCCCTACATGGAGTCATTGTAAAGAACAAATAAGGGAATATATGTAAAGCATTTAGCAGGCTCTAAAATGTACGGGAGCTAGAGGCAGTAGTAGATAGAGTAAAAGGAAAAGCCTCCCCATCAGCACCCACAGACCATTCCTTTCTACACTTCCCCTTGGCTCTGTCCTTTATCCTGTGGGGCCTCATGGACATGTGTGTGGACATCCCACACAGCAGAGCTCATCCAACCTTGCCCCCAACCAAGGCAATAGGCAAGCTCAGGAAGCAGGACCTTTGGAAGAGGTCCATGAAGGCAGGTTTGGGGGACATGTGGGCAGGCATCCTGGGTACTTGGAAATGGGAGGATACTGCAGATTCTGGCTGGACATCTACCTGGGCACCACGAGACCCTCATTGCATGGTGATAAAGTACGCATGTGGCCAGGGCAAAAGCTCCCATTGCCCAGCTCTAAGGGCAGTGCTGGTACCCAGATTCTTGGTACATTCTAAGTGCTCTATGAGTGGTGGGAGGAAAAGAGAGAGACACTTCTCAGCCAGCAAGACCTGATTCCAACTTGACTGAACAGATCAATAGATGTGAAGTAAAAAGATAGAGATAGTTGTTGGCTAATTGAACACAATAATAATAATTTTAAAAATGTGGTTAGGAAGAGTTGAGTCTGTTAGGGTGGGATAGCAAAACAAGAATCTGAAAGATGAATCAGTTTGACCACAGCTCACCCAAGCGTCAGTGAGGTGGCAGTGGTAAGGAAGAAGACACCAGAGGAAGGATAGAACTTGACATGGGATAGGGAGAATATCAGAGATCAAAGATAGCCACTCAGCCAGCCCTCTGATCCACCTGGAATATCAGACTGAAGCCAGCTTCCCCCCACAACCCCTTACATAAATTATCCTCCCTGATTTCTCCAATTCAACCTTTGTGTGTCTTGTCTGCTTTTAATATTAACTAAAATTTGGTTGTTGTTGTTGTTTTCCAAAAAGGAGAACCTTTCACCGGCACTATTATCCTATGTGGATTTATTCATTCATTTTTTCTTTAAAATTATATTGACTGTAATGTTAGGTGCCAGGAATACGAAACTGATTAAGAGGGGCACCTGGGTGTCTCAGTGGTGAAGCATCTGCCTTTGACTCAGGTCATGATCTCTGGATCCTGGAATGAAGCCCTGCATTGGGCTCCCTGCTTAGTGGGAAGTTTGCTTGTCCCTCTCCCTCTGTGCCTCCCCCTGCTTGTGCTCAGTCTCTCTCTCAAATAAATAAATGAAACCTTTTAAAAAAATTTTTAAAAAACTGATTGTGATAAAATCCCTTGTCCTCGAGGAGCATAGAGTTACATAAGGGAGTTGGATATGTGAACAAATCATTATAGGGCACTCTGATCTCGTGCAATCTAAGTACAGGGATGAAAAAGTGCTGTGGAGCATGGAAGAGGTTAAAAACTGACCGTTTCGTTTAATGAAGCTCTAAAAACAAACAAGAGAACATTGCCAAAAGACAACTTTCCTGGTGCATAAATGCTAGGGTTTCTTGAGCAATCTTCCTAACTCATGTAGATTTCCTGCTGGGACTGTTTGGGATCAGCCTGTAGAAGAAAAAGAAGAGTAAACAAAGACAAGGGAAAGGTATTTCAAATCCACTGTGACTAAGAAATAGGAATGAAAGAAACTGAGTATAGATTGTAAGCAGAGGTAAGTGCGTGTGGATGGCACCTTTTGGAGCAAGAATGATAGAAGAGTGTAATTTTATTACTAGTCTGGACTTTGTCCTTCATTCGGAGGGCACCTTCCCTGATTATTAATGGCTTATTCCAGATATCTTAGAAAACCACAAGAATTAACTTCTCTTTTGGTGAATGTTGAATTCAGAGTCAAAAAGCGCAAGGAATGCAGCATTCTTCCAGTTAAACATGTCTTTGTTCCCTTTTAGGTTTCCATGATGCAGTTGTGGTTCTTGATGATCACATTAAAGCCACCTTAAAATCAAGAAATACTATTGCCTCTTACTGCAACCCAAATGATCTTTTTGAAATAAAGTCACACTGACCTACAGAAATCTTGCATGGATAATATGATGGCTAAGAGGTTTTTATTTATCCAGAGGTTTATTTAGAAATTATTATTTTACTTACAGAAAGAAATGCCATAATTTAATCACTTTTTACCAGCTGCTCCCTTCATTGTGCAAAATAAACAACAAATCACACCTGGGAGGGTGAGGGTGGGAGTTGACCATAAAATTCAAAACCTCAAAACCTTTCTCCCTCAACTTGGTCAAATTACGGAACCTCTTAAATGTCCTTTTTATAACTCTTTCTTCTAAAATACTTTGGTGAACTCACCAAAGTATGAAATGTTATATTAATGAACTTGACCCTTAGTGGGTCTGGCTTTAAGCTCTCAGACAAACAGAACCACACATGAAGTAGAAAGAATGCTGTTTGGAGACCCTAGATATTTGTGAGGTCAACTGCTTGTGAGACATGTTGCCCAGCAGTTACCTGGAATACATCACTTGACTCACAGTTTTCTCATTTCCCTGTCTGTAAAGACTGGGTCACGGATTGAAATGCACTGAGAGGCCAGGCAGGGAATGTCAACATGTGACCGGGCTCACAGGGCAGACCATGTTAATGGTGGGCAACATGGTGGGTAGAAGATCAGTTTCCATCTCTCAGAGGTATTCAAAGCCAAAGTTAAAGAAAGCACAAGTCTGTAAGCCAGATTGATCTTGAAGTTTCCCTGTGTGCAGTCTCTGGGTTAGATAATATTTCCCTTCCTCCCCAGTTCTTATAATTCTGTAGTCTTTGTTTCTTTGGCTTGAAGTCAAAGTCTCTCAGCATCTGAGCTATCCCCTGATTGCAAATCGGGAGGCTTTGAAAACTTCATTAATTCTTTGCACCCCCAGAGACCCTTCCATAAATTACTTATTTGGTTGCACTCTTTATGTATTACTCAATGATTGCAGCCTTTAAAACCGTCTGACAACCTTATTTGTACTGGGAGAAATGAGTAGAACTTGTAATATGAATTATGAAGACATCAGAGACTACAAGCGTTAATCAATTTAAGAGAGTAGCACCAAATTTTAAGCAACTTCATCTGGAGAAAAAGGATGTGCTTTAAGTCGGTTTTAAGCTACCCAAACTTAAAAATAGCCAGTGATTATGTCCTCCTTGTCCACAATGTATCTTCAAAATGGAGATAAATTCTTGGGTCCTGAAAATCAATTGCCCTGTGATGAAAGAAGAAAGGAAGTAGCAATTTCCCCGCTTTGATGAGAATATCTCAAATTTGCCACATGCTAGAAGACACCCAGATAGAAACAATAATGATCTCACTGATCAGAATTTGGTTAAGATACAGGAAGAGAAGAAAGTAACAAGAGAAAAATTTGAAGGAATTAAGTATCTTCTTGGTTAAATGATTCATTGAGGTAAAAAAAAAAAAAAAAAAAAGACGGCATTATCAATAACTGTCCAAAAGATTTAAACTCAGGGAAATGGAGTTAATTTCAGCTGGAATAAGTGAGTACATCTAGCAGTAATGCAGGGAAAATAAATTCAAAGAATGTTTAATCTAACCTAAGCAAATGGCAGCAAAACAGACTCTCTACGGCAGCATTGAAGGAATAGATCTTTTACCACTTTAATCCTCCATTGGCTCTTAGCACAATACCGGGCACAGTGAAAATACTCCACAAATTACTGATTGCCTGACATCATGTGAAATGTTTATAATAAACTGCATGTTGTGTTTCAGAATTTTTATCTGGAATTATTAGCCCTTTCTAATTCTCACAAGTTCAAAATGATTCTCCCTTCACCAGACAGCTGGCATGGGAACGTTGACATAGCGCTGAGTAACCACCAGGTCCATGAAAGCTAGTCTCCTTCTCTGATCAATCCATCGATAAAGAGTTAATTAATGGCCTTTTCCATGCCCAACCCTGAGAAAGATTTCTTAATAGCAGTGAGCAGAATTTTCGTAGATAAATTAACTCAAAATGGCAATATAGTTACAATAAAATGAAGCATATTTTATGGGTCTTGAAACATAATTATACTAACTTGGAAAGCTCATATTTGTTATACATATAAAAAGGCAATAAACCCAAATTAGCTATGTACCTCAGTCATGATTATCATTTAATATATTTGCAATTAAGAAGAATGCTTAGATTAGTCACAAGAAAAGGAAAAACAACTGGTATGGAAAGTGGTTTGTTTGCTTTTTTTAAAATTCACAGCTGTTGAAACAGTATATGGAAAATGTAGGAGTTGCTCTATCTTTCAAGGCTGAAGATAATTTTTTCTGTAAAATAATAAGAGTTACCTACTCAGAGGACGAGACAGTATGCAGGGATGGTC